>NW_006159565.1:3988170-4023511 GCF_000334495.1 Tupaia belangeri chinensis
CATAGTCTAAGGCAGATGTGGAGGGGCTTCTGGGACTCAAATTCAGCTGGCAGAGGGGATCTGTCTCTCAGGGATGGGCCTGAGTTGCTCAGCCACTGGCCAGGAGCAACCATGGGAAATGTGGCCATTTTGGGTTTTGTTTTAAAGTTTCTTTCTTTTATGAGAGATAGATAGAGAGGCACTCATTGAGACAGAGAGAGAGAGAGAGAGAGAGAGAGAGAGAGAGAGAGGAGAGAAGGGGGGAGAGAGAAAGAGAGGCAGAGAGAGAAGTAGAGAGAGAGGCACTCTCCATAGGGCCTTCATACTGCAGTCCAACCCTCAGCATCAGCCAGGATCACGGGCACATGGACACTCGCTGAGCGTGCACAGGGAGACCTTCGGACATGAGCTTGGAACCCTCCCATAAATCAGCACTGTGGAGTGTTCATTACCACTGTGCCACCACGGCTGGCTACAAGTGTGGTGTGGCTGTCACACGGTGATAGATTTCAGAGTGCAGCAGCTGAGGTCCTTGGTTAATGATTTCCCTGAAATCAGAGATCTGTGTGACATATTCTCATAGCTACTACAGAGTGGTGTGTGTGTGTGCGTGTGTGTGTGTGTTCATTAATATGGAACACTTAAAATGTCAAGGAAAATGGATAGCTCAACCTGTTTTGACCTGGAAAGATAGCCATGACATGTCCCTCTTTAAACATTTTACTATGGAAATAAATATTCAAACAAGATGTCACTTTAGGAAAGAAGGAGCCTCAATTTGGCCATTGCATCTTCCCATCTTGGTCCAAATTGAGGACTTTATCAGCTCTACTGATGGAAAGGGGTCTTGATAGTTTCCATTAAGGGCTCCCCATTATTTTGGATTCATAGGCACTAATAACTTCTTTGATATAGCGCCTTTCTTTGCTAGGATCTTCAGGAAGCAAGAGCAACTACCACATGGAAATTTGAAACTCTCGTCTTTATGCTGTTTCCTGGAATCATAAGAACAAAAAGACATATCTGACACTACCTCGTTAAGTAGCAGTGTAGGAAGCGCTGTTCCAGTCACTCCAAACTCAATTAGACCAAGTGCATTTTCTAATGAAAATTCATTTTAATACTTAAATTCATTTCCATAAAATTAATTTTTAATTTTATAAATCAGGTTTTAATGGAAACCAGTGATGCTTTGGAATGTGGTAACATCTGGGAGCCCTCTCTGGCTCTCTTTGTGACTTAGGAACTTAAGAATCCTAAGATCAGAGGAGGTTGTCTGAGGCCATTAGTTCCTTTTCTAGTCCTCAGTGAGGATGAGAGTTACACTTCAAGAAAGATGAGCACCTTTAAAAATACATATTTTTACTTGTATATACAAATTATGGGAGAATAATTTTTTGCAATGATATCATGTAACTTATTTTTCTCATTGACAGTCATTTTAATTTTTACATTATAGTAATCATACTTTTGATAAAATTGTACATTTTTTCTTCACTGAACATCCCACTGTAAGGATTCTAATATGCTGAGACAAAGCTGTCATAATTTAATTATTTTTTAAGAGGTTTTTGCTATAGGGCATGTGCACTTGCCAGAAAGACAGACAAAGACAGAAAGTGAGAAATCACACCCCCCCACACCCCAGAGAGGATGGCCATGCTGCAATCACTTCTCCTTTATTCTCCTCTCGTGATCTTTGGCATTCATGCACACATGCCCAGCATGAGTTTAAGCCACCGGGTCTGGGATTCGAACTGTGGTTGACTACAAGGAGTCCAGCGACATAGCCATTGTGCCAACTGCTGGTCCCCCATAATTTAATTTTTAATGGCTACCTAAATATTCCATAGAGTCATGCACTTTATCTATTTTACTCTTTTAAAAATTTCATATAAAAACTGTAACAAGTTTATTATTACAAGAAACATTCAACTAGGAGTGGTATCCAAACCAGCATTTTGAGTTTCCATAAAAATAGAATCTTCTGTCTCAGCAGGAGGAATATATATATTTTTTTCAGCAGCAGCAGGAGAAAAATTGACAACATTGGAATCCTCTATTTCCAAATGTGAAGGTTTTTCCTGCTCGTAATTCAGGTTTGAACCGTCTTTTGTCTGAATCTCTTGTTCTTCCAAGTCCAAAGGTCTATTAGAGGCTGAAGCTACAGCTTCATCTTCATTTTCATGTGGAAAGCTACACGTCATGTTGGGTCTGTAGGAGAAACCGTTATCCTTGATTTGCAGCCATTCCACGCCACCTATGTTTTCTTCTCCTTCCTTCTTTTCTGTAAGAAGAGTTCTTGTCATGCTGAGCGTCTTCATTGTATGGATGGCATTTATATTTTAACACTGTTTTATTATCGCTTTCTACTTCCACATGTTCAACAGTTTCTTCAAATGTAACACAAGTCCCAAGAATATCTTAATACTCTTTAGCAAAAGCATAGTTGTCCACTTGCAGAATTGACCTCTCAGCGTCAATTCCCCAAATCTGGCACTTAGTATCATATTTTGAGAGAAAGTTTGAATCAGTAATTCCTGAAAATTAGACCAGAACCAATCGTTCTTCCTCTTCATCCTCGTCGTCCCAAATCTGCTTCTCTCCTGCCTACGTGGTCCTGCAGCCTGTTTGTATTTTCCCTATTTCACTTACTCGTCTTTTAGATTATTTTCTATTATACATGAAATTGCCCCGACTAGAGAGATGAGGTTATAAACTATTTTAAATGACACCCAGGGAAGATTTCAGTGTTAAAATTCTTTTTTATTTTAGTTTTTGCTGTAGGGTGCATGTGCTCATGAGAGAGAGAGAGACAGAGAGAGAGAGAGAGAGAGAGAAATGCAAAGCGAGATGCCACTCCCCTTAGGCAGCAATCCCTTCTCCTCCACTTTTGGGATTTTGAACATGCACTCACATGTGTCTAGTGTGATTTTCAAGCCACCAGGACCAGGACTTGAACTGTGGAGTTGACCATGTGGGACCTAGTGCCTTAACCTCCATGCCACCTGTTACAATTCTATGTGTGATAAAGACCTGGATGTCAGAGACATATTTCCCAATGTCTAAATTCTATCACTCACATTATAACTAAAAGGCCACTGACTTATTCTTTCTCTCCTTCCTCTGAATTTTAACTTTTTATATTTATTAATTAATATTAATCATTGCCTCTTTCCTTCAAATACATAATGTACCGTTAAGTGCCATAGGTAGTTTTAGAATGTTTCCCCAAATTGGGTCATTGACCAGAGAATTTGTATGAATGAAAAAAATACACTAAAAACTTTAAAAAGTAGAAGTGTTTGTTACTGGGTATTATTTTATTAAAAATAAACAGGGGACTGGCAGGTGGCATGGTGAGGTGCTAGACTCCCACATAGTCCACCACAATTCGACTCCCTGACCTGTTGGCTTTCTTTCTCACTTTCCCTCTCTCTCTCCATGTCTCTTTCTGGTCAAATGAAATAAGTAAGTAAGTAAGTAAGTAAGTAAGTAAAATTAAAAAAATTAAACAGTTGGATATTCTACAATTCTGGTTCTACTTTTAAAACTTAATTCAGGGACTGGCAGGTGGTGTGGTGGTTGAGGCACTGGGTCATTACAGGGCTGATGATGGTTCAAGTTCCGAACCTAGCGGCTTGCTTTCTCACTCTCCCTTTATCTCTGTCTGTCTCTCTCTGGTCAAATTGAAGAATAATGATAATAAATAAAATTCAAAATAAATAAATCTAAAAACAAAAACCAAAAAAACTCCCTTAATTTGACATTATGCACAAATATTACCCAGCAATTCCACCCACTTATTGCCTGTTCCAGTCTCTCTCAACTGAGCGTTTCTGTCAGCAAAAGCTTTTTGTGTGTTCGCTACGTGCCAGTCACAGGATGAAACAGAAACTATCCTTGCACATTTGCACACTATTTTACAGTTGACAAGAAACCTTGGCTATGTTTAATCTTCCCAACAAAGCTTCAGGACGAGTGAGGTTACAGTTGAGGAAACAGAGGTTCAGACACCATTGTCTAACAGTTAATGACAAGGTGGAGTCACCCAGGTTGATTGATTCTAAATGCTTTGAACTTTCCACTAAGCTATATCGCTTCTCCCCAAGGGCACGTAACACAACAAACCTTCTAGTATCTGGGACAGATTAAGGGTGGATATAACTCTCTAAGGACCTGGGCTGTGATCACTTCCCTACTGGGCTGATAATTAAACAACTGTTAATTAGCATTGTCTGTGCTTGATGGGGAGGGACCAAGAAAAAGGGGAGCAGAGGGGAGACCTGCCTCAAAGGGTTGGTTAACATGAGCACAAGAAAAGAAAGAGAAAACACAAAACTACTGTATTGTTGAAAATGACGAGGTTTTTGAATCTGTGATACTATTGAGTATGTGACATTATTTCTGTACCACTAAGAATTTCTTTACTTGCCATGTTATGGTTCAACTGTGTGCCTTTGAAAAATACACTGAGGCCCTAACCTCCACTACCTTAGAATGTGAACTTCCTTGGAAATAGGGTCACTGCAGATGTAATTAAGATCAGGTTATGCTGGCGTGGGGTGGACCCTCAACTAGAGCTGGTGTTGTTATGAAAGGGCAGAGAGACACGAGGAAAATACCCTGTAAAGGTATCCAAACACACAGAGTGAAGTCACGTGAAGACAGAGGAGGTAGAGACTGGAAAGACTTTATTAAAGCCAAGGAATGCCTGGGTTGGGCCAGCAGGTAGTGTGGTGGTTAAGATACTGGACTCTCACATGGGTGACTATGGTTTGAGTCCCGGACCTGACCACTTGCTTTCTCACTTTCTCTTTCTCTCTCTGTTGAGTGCACATGTCCAATAGCAAATTGAAAAATAACAATAACAGTAAATAAAATGAAATGAATAATTCTTTGGGGTGGAAAAAAAAAAAAAGAAAGGAAAATAAATGCCTGGGTTAAACAGAACCTGGGAAAGGGAAGGAATGATTCACTCCTAGAAACTGCAAAGAATGGGGCCCTGGCTGACATTTTGATTTTTGGTTTCTGGCCTCCAGGACTCTGAGAAAACAGACTTTTGTTGTGTTAAGCCACTCAGTTTGTGGTACTTGGTTATGACGACCTCAGGAGACTAATGCAGCCACTAAGTATTGAAACCATGTTATAGGCTAAGCAGGTGGCGTAGAGATGAAAGAGTCTGGATCTCACATGGCCTGTTATGTGGTTTGAGTCATGGACATGGTGGCTTGAGAACTCTGTCTGGGCACATGTGCCTGCATGCCCCAAGTCCCGAGAGGATAATGGAGGAAAAGGGATTGTAGCGTGACCCTGGAGGTCCTTTCTCACTTTCCCTTTTTCTCTGGTGAGTGTATGCACCCTATAGAATAAAACAGACTATAAACAAAACTATATCATGATACTTTGTTCTCATTGTTTTGGGGGGAGAGTTTTTTGCTATAGGGCACGTGCACTCTCCAGAAAGACAGAGAGACAGAAAGCGAGAAATCACCCCCCAGGGGGGATGGTCACGCCGCAATCCCTTCTCCTCCATTCTCCTCTCGGGATCTTGGGCACGCACACACATGCACGTGTGCTTGGCATGAGTTTAAGCCACCGGATCCGGGACTCAAACTGTGGTTGACTACATGGGAGTACAGTGACGTAGCCATTATGCCATCTGCTGGTCCCTCATTTTTAAACTTTCTATTTTGTGCTCCAAGAGCTCTTACAGTTTTTTGGGGGCAAAAATTTTATTTACCATATGTAACTTTTGCAAACAAGAGGAAAAAGAGGGGAAATGTTACAACATCAAATGGAGAGCTGTTAGGGGTGTGCTCTGACCTCAGTAGTATCTTTTTTTTTTGGAGAGATTTTCACTATAGGGCGCGTGCGCTCGCCAGACAGACAGAGACATAGAGACAGAAAGCGAGAAATCACCCCCCAGGGGGGATGGTCACGCCGCAATCCCTTCTCCTCCATTCTCCTCTCGGGATCTTGGGCATGCACGCACATGCGCCCGGCATAAGTTTTAAGCCACCGGGTCCGGGACATGAACCGCGGTCGACTACGTGGGAGTCCAGCGACATAGCCATTACACTAACTGCTGGTTCCCAGTAGTATCTTAAACTTTTCAGGTGACTTCAATGGGCAGCCAGGGTTGCTGATCAGTCCATTGTGTGGCTAAAAACTGAAATGCCTGAAACTGGGCGATTTATAATTATTGAGGTGTAGGCCTGTAGCCTAGTGATTAAGGGAGCCAGAGCCCATGTGTTCAACTGCAGTTCAAATCCCAGCCCCAGAACTTGAAAAATATGCCAGGCACATGCATGTACATGGCCAAAAATGGAGAGGATGGAGAAATGGAGAATGCACAGTGGTATAATCATGCTTCATTAGGGAGTGCTTTCTCTCTACTCCTCTGGTGAGCACATGTGCCCTCTTTTTTTTTTTTTAAAAAATGGAAGTTTAAATTCGTTTTGAAGGTCCAAGGTCAAGGGGTCACATCTAGTGAAGGTCTTCTTGTTGGTGGAGTACCAAGATAGCATTGGACATCACTCAGCAAGAGGCTGCGTGTTGGTTTCTGTCTCTTTATAAATTGATGAGTATGTAATAACATGGGTTCCACTATGATCCTAAATTCCTCCCAAAGGTCCCACTTTTCAACAACATAATTGTATTAAATTTTTACCTCTTAATCCTGTCCCAAACAAATCGCAAAACATAAATTTGGGAGGGGACACATCATGACCACAGTAGCCAGCATACGCTAGTATTAGTTACTAATATTAGGGACCCCAGGCTCCTTTCTCTTCTCTCCTAAACCCATTGACATAACCCAAGTCAAGAACTGAAATAAAATTAAAACATAGTTGTGAGCAAAGGAAAAAGAGTACCTTCCACAAGAACTTCTAAAGGCCATTCTTGGATCCTTGTGAAAATATAGTCCATTTACTCAAGAAAAAAATCGTCTCTCCATACTCAGCTCCCACCTGCTGATGACAGTGGGATCTGGGAGCAAGGGTAGGAGGAGTATCAGGAACACAGAAAAAGTTCTTGAAAAATGTGGATCTTATACTCAATGGAATACTATTCAGCCATAAAAAACAACAAAACCCTGGCTTTTGACAGTAAGTGGATAAATATGGAAGACTTATTGCTGAGTGAAGCAAGCCAGGCTATGAAGGAGAGGCATTGTATGTCCCCACTTAATATATACCGAGTGTCTGCACTCTACGACTGAAACTAATTGAATGAGGATATAGAAATACAGTATATAGATGTAAATACCAGATACAGTTTATGTGAAAGAGGATTGGTCTGAGGAAGGACATTTGGGGGAGGGACAGGGAGGCAAAACATTAATGGCACTAAGAGGTGTGTTATTATCTGTTGAAGATATCTTGTAGTTTTATCAACTGTGTTAGGGAGAAGTGTTCACTTGTTGAAATATCCATTTTGTAAGACAAATAATAATGTGATTGAATGTATGGAAGATAAAAAACAAACAAACAAACAAACTCAATTTCGTAGAAAAATTACCCAGCTGAGGATTTTTATTTTCCTGATGAGTTAAAACCAAACCAAATCCAACGCATTATTGCCAGCACTTCAGCTACAACAGCTAAGGGTGGGCTTGAAGATACACCCTTTTGGGATTAAGGCTGAAGTCCAAAGACCCCTCTGGCCCTTGGCCTGGTCATCCTTTTCATTGTCACTCTCCTGGGACAATGTCACTCTCCTGGGGAGAGGATTGGAGTCACTTCTGGCATGTGCTCACAGAGGTGGGCAGCAAACAGGGAGAGAGTCTATTAAGAATCTCATAAGGTGCCAGAGGCTTGGAGGGGTCTTCCGCTTCAGGCTTGGAGCGGCTAGGGAAAATCAGAGAGGACTGGGTTGGGTATGATTCATCTCATGAAAAAGAGAGCACAGCTTATTAGCTTTCTTTTTTCTAGGCACAGTATCAAGTTTTATTTATCATTAAATCCTACTGAAAAGGAGGCAGCAGGGCATTGTGGACGAGAGCTTTGTCTCTGGGACAGGCAGACATGAGTTACAGGCCCAGCTGTATTTGCTGTTCGCTGGCTGTGAGAGCCTGAGCAAGCTACTGGACCCACCTCAGGCTCAGTTTGCTCACCTATAAAATGGGGATGAACTCAAATAATGACTAACATTGACCGAGGGCTGACTGTGTGCTAGGCAGTGCTCTAAGTACTTCTGTATACCATCTCAGTTATTTTTCACCATGAGCTCATGAGAAGTTGAGAATGAAGATATGAAGAAAAGAAGTAGCTGGTTAAGAGTCATGTAGCCGAGGCTGGCAGGTGATATGGTGATTAAGGGTGTTGGACTTCCTCATGGTTGACTGCAATTCGAGTCCCAGACCTGGCAGTTTGCTTTCTCACTTTCTTTACTTCTCTCTCTCTCACTCTGTCCCTCTCTGGTCAAATTAAAATAAATGAATAAAGTTAAATAAAATAATTCTTAAAAAAAAAAAAGAGTCACATAGCCAGTGAAGCACAGAGCAAAGTTCACATCTATGAAGGGCTGAACCATGTCCTCCCCAAATTTGTATGTGGAAGTCCTGATCCCCAGTACCTCAGAATGTGATTGTATTTGGAGATGGTGTTGTCAAAGTGATAATTAAGTTGAAGTGAAACCTCGCTCAGTATTATAAGAGGAAATTAGGATGTTGGTACAGAGGGAATGATATGAGGACACAGGGTCGTATCCTACCCAAGGAGACAGGAGACAGGCATAGAACAGGTCCTTCCTTCATGATCCTGAAGAAACCAATCCTGCTAACACCTTAATCTCGGACTTCTACCTCCATAAATTTCTGCTGTTTAAGCCACCCAGCTGAAGTTGTTGGTTACATAGCACTAGTGGACAAATACAATGTCCTAGCAATTTAGCTGCTGGACCTGCGTACTTCTCTACCGCCATGTGCTGCTCCTCTGCTCCCACAGGCATGTTGAGAATCACCTGACTTATAGTACGTACTCAAGTATTTCAGCAATTACTATAATCATGGCCGGGGTTGAGATAGCTCCGGTCCTGTGGAAAGGCAGTGAGATGGTGCCTCCTGTTGTTCTAGCCCACATCAAAACACACTTGGCTTATTCCAAAGCAGCTCAGAATGCCTTTCCTTTGTTTCTTAGTCTTAGCTAATTAGCGACAAATCAAATTAAACATGGGAAGAGAAGCTCATTGGAGTCCTTTCCTATGTGTCTCCTGAATGTAGAGTCCCCACCTGCTTCTAACAACAAAAACAACATCACCTTTATTTTTTTATAGTTACAATGTGGCACATATACACTATGGAATACTATTCAGTCATAAAGAACAATGAGACCCTCTCATTTGATACAAAGGAGAAATATAGAAGATTTAATGCTAAGGGAAGTCAGCTGGACTATGAAAGACAAACATTGCATATTCCCACTCAATACATACTGAATGTCTGGACTCTATAACAAAAACTGAAAGATTGGAAGATGTAATAGTAGAGAAAGTGCAGATACCAGAGACTATATATAAGGGAGTGGATTGGAAAGGGTGGGAGGGAGAGGCTCAAGAAAGAAAATAATCATATAACAGACATAAGAATATAAAGTTCTCTGTTTAAAATGGTATTTATAATATTGATTTTTTTTAAGAGAAATTTTTGCTATAGGGTGCATGTACTCACCAGAGAGACAGAGACAGAAAGTGAGAAATCACTCTGCTCTCGGGGGTGGGGAATGGCCATGCCGCAATCCCTTCTCCTTCATTCTCCTCTCAGGATCTTGGGCACGCACACACATGCGCCCGGTGTGAGTTTTAAGCCACCAGGCCCGAAACTTGAACCATGGTCAACTGTGGGAGTCCAGGGATATAGCAATTCCACCATCTGCTGGTCCTTATTGATAATGACTTGATTGACATGCACTACATGCATGCTTTAAAGAACCATATTGTATGCTATAAAGATGTGCAATGATTAAATGTAAATAAGAAATCATAAAATCAAGAAAGGAGGTATGGGGAGTCCCATATGCCCTCTATTCCCACTCATGCACAGCTCCTCATTGTCAGCATCTCCATCAGGGTTGCACTGACCACACCCAAGGACCCAACATCGATATCATTATCACCCACAGTCCACAGTGTACATCAGGACTCACTGTTGGATCTCTATTTGTTATCTCAGTGTGGAAGCCGAGTTGCTAAACACAGCTTGTCAAACAAGGAGTCCCGAAAAGTCCTTGTTGATGCTGATGTGAGAGGTCACGGAGAATGGAGGCCACTTGCAGGCTTAGCTGTTTTAGTTTGTCTGCTCTGCCACTGACTGCTGGCCTTGGCTGTCAAGATCCAACCAGGAATCTAGAGATCAGATGGGTTTGGGGAAGGAAGACATGATCCAGGGAGGTCAAACCCCGGGAGGGAGGGAGCAGGCAGTGAACAGTCAAGGTGCCTGGCTGCTTAATTTCCTCCTTGAGTGGGCAGGTATGACTTTTTGAAAAGCCCAATTATAGGCAAATCACACAGCTTAACTTTTCAAAGAACACCGAGTTAAGCCACAATTATGGCTGAATGCACAGTATTGATTGCCCTCATTTAGAGAGGTTTGCCCATCTTGCAAGAATGACGACAATCAATTGAGGAGAGAGGATATGGCAGCCTGCCTCTGACCACAGTTCCATTCGCTGCATCTCAGTGACAAGATATTAACAAATTGCTATCTATCATCTAAAGCTCTGTATACAAGGTATATCATGCGATAAATCAATGCAATTAGGGAAGGGATCAAGAGATGTTTCTAGTGGGGCGAAACACAGAAGGAACCAACGAGAATACTTTTAGAAGGTAAAATTCCAGCTTCCACATTTGCTGGAATGTATTTTAGGATGTGGGTCTCCCTCTATTCACAGGGTGGTGCAGAAATGCTAGGCGTTAGATTTAGGGGATTATATTAAGGAAAAGGATGTTAAAAGATGGCAGATACTATGCCAAATATTGAGGAAGGGATGGGTGGACGGAGCTGTGCTTGAGTGTGCAACTTCCAAGAAATCCAGAAGCCCCTAAATATTCTCCTTGGCCAAAATAATATGTTCCTGTCAATGAGGTTCTCCTGCAAGGTGAGTGAAATAGGCAAAGCAAGCCCAAGTCTCTTTAATGCCTTGGTATCTGTGGCCATGCACACATGTAACTGTCTGGGAAGCCTGCCTGGGCCACCTGGACATCTCTGTTTCCATTGCAACTGGACAAAAGGATCTTGCTATAAATGAGAATGCTCCTGGGAGGATAAACAAGAGGAGGAACAGGAGGACATGGGAAAAGGGGAAGGAAAAAGAAGGTTTGATCTCTGTCCACTCCAGCTGTGGCCAGCCAGTGTTCTTGTGTCTAACAGGCCCATCCAGTCAGTGTTCCACCTCCCTAGGAAGGCATTTGGCGGTAAGAGGCAAAGCGTGGTCGGCAGAGCCCACAGAGAAGGTGCTCACGATACCTAGCTGAGAATGAACTGCTCCAGCACTGCACAGGTGTCTTTGCAAAGCCTCCACCAGGAATGTTGGTACAGGTTCTAGTTCTGTGGATGAGCTAGGGGATGATGCTGGATAGAGGTGTGTTTGGGTTCCTAGACCCCATTCTGTGCTGGAGGGAGGGCTCAGCAATGCGCTTCTGAAAGGCACAGGTGAATCCGGTGAAGATGTACTGCAGCTTCGTTCCATTATTCTGTCTATGGCTGGCAAGCTTTGTTGGAGAGAGCAAATAGCATCAAGGTTGCCTGGCTTGGTGCTGTGGGTCAGTTACCTTGACTCTGTTTCCATGACCACAGGCTAAGGATGAAACCCAGCCCCAGCTGCTGCCTCGCAATTGTGCATGGTAAGAAGTAGGGGGTGGGCAGAGCATGTGGTTGTTTTGATTCAAAGTCATGGCATTCTTGAGCACTAAAGACTATGTCCCAAACTCAGTATGGTACAGTACCCAAGTACTAGATTTGCAGTCAAAAACAAAAACAAAAACAAACCTGCGTTCAGTTCCTGGCATGATTCAACTTTTATTTGTGGATATTCTGAGACAGGTCCCTCAAATGATCTGAGCTGTGATTTTTCATCCAGAACCAGGATTTGGCCTATCCAGTGAGCTCTCTGGTTTCGTAAATAAAGTTTGTTGCAACACTGCTATGCCCATTTAATTACACACTGCCTCTTAAGGCTGCTTTCACACTACAACGATAGAGTCGAGTATTTGCAACAGACACCATTTATCCTGCAAAACCTAAACTATTTGCTTTCTGTCATTTATAGAAAGTTTGTTGACTGATTTATAGCGTGGAGATGACAGAATCCTTCACTCTCATAGACTGATTGGTGAGTATCGCATGAAATAAACCTTGCCGGGAACCATAAATATTTCTGGCTGTAATTATGATGACAATATATTCATGGAATCCATTTCCTCTTTCAGGGTGGAAATAGGAGTAGCATTTTGGTACACATGACATGACTTAGAAGGCACAAAGAAAGCTTCCAGTGACCCCAATCGCTTCTTCTGAGCACACACACACACGCTGAGTGAATTCCAGCCATAGAGGGTTAAGCTTTAATTTTATGCATTCATTATCTGGGTTGATTACATCTCTATTTGAAAGATTTGGAAAACGAGTCCTCTGGGAAGGGCAACACAGCCAGGTGTTATCTTTTACCCACACCTGTGCACGAACTCATTAATTAGACAGCTTTTTCTGGAAGATGCTGGTTGGAAAGGGTGCAAGGAAGGAATGAGAGCTTATGAAAAGTTTAGTTGTCAAAGCCTCGGGCAGTTTCTAGCAAGTCAGGGAGAAGCGCTACTGAAATGAACAACAAAGGATCCAGACTTAGGTTGGGCTCTGTCAGGAGAGGAAGGAGTAAGACAAAGGAGGTGATAGGGCACTGCAAAAACCGTCTCAAAGCTGTTTGCTTTTCTAGGCACATTTAGTACGCCATGGCATGTCTTCCTCAAGGAGTGATACACCCACCATCTATTTGCTTTAAGATCGCTGTACTGTTTCTTCCTAAGTTTTCAGTGGGGAACAAACAAAAAAGCTGTTTGCTACAGAATGCAAAACGGTTTCTTAAAAATTCACAACCTCCTTTTTAAAAATGATCAAAAGCTGTGGAAAGTTTGTTTTTTGTTGATTTGTTCAGATTAAGGCAATAGACTAACCAGTTAAGGAAGAGAGAAGATTTACTTCTTCAGTTCTTTCTCCCTCGAGGGCATCTATTTTCAATCTTCCTCAAAGGTTAGCCCTTTGTCAACAGCAATGCCTTGTCAATTCTTTCCTCCTATTGGTATTTCATTAGTTGCCAATGGAACAGTTCCAGGGTGATGGGGTAGAAAAAGAAATGTGTGTTGAAATTGCAATCGGCATATGTCTCAAATATTTGGGGGCTGGCGATTGTGTATCCACAGCACCAGGCAGCTGGAGAGTAATTCATATGTCAGGCCAAGCAACCCACAAATGACAAAACACCGACAAGGAATAAAGGTCAGAACAATTGATTCTTAACACGCTTCTACTTAGGCTTGGAATACCCAGTGACAGGGCATTAATGAGCCCCAGCACAATGACGGAGAACAAATGGAGAAAGCAATGAATTGACTTTCCAGCGGTGCTTCTGGAAGGTACAGAAACATCTAAGAGCTAAATGTGCCCTTTGTGTTTCTCGTGGCTGCTATGACAGACTGCCATGAAGGGAGCGATTTAAGACAAGGCAGATTTATTCTCTTATGGTTCTGGCATTGAGAGTCTAAAATCAGTGTGTCAGCAGAACTGTGTTCCTTTTAGAAGCTCTAAAGGAGGACCTGTTTTCTTGCCTTTTCCAGCTTCTAGAAGCTCCCTGCATCCATTGGCTCATGGGCCCCTTCCTCTTCAAGGCAGCAGCCGTAGGTCCAGTGTTCTTCCTAGGTGGCATCACTCTGACTTTCTCTTCTGCTGTCTTCTATAAGGGCACTTGCAATGACACTGGGCCTATCCAGATACTTCAGGAAAATCTCCCTATTATTATTATTATTATTATTATTTTTACCATAGAGTGTGTTACCCTCCACGGGGAAATGGCTGCATCTCAATCCCTTCTCCAGTCTCCTCTTGGCATTTTGGGCCCACAAGCACATGTGCCCAGCGTGATTTTCAAGCTGCTCCATCTGGGGATTGGACCACAGTCGACCGTGTAGCAGTCCAGCTGCCTTAATGGTCAATCTCCTTATTTTTAAGTCAGTATATGAGCAATCTTAATTCCATTAACAATCCACATTCCCTCTTGCTCTATGACATAACGTATTTATAGGTTCTAGGGATTGGGATGTGGGCTTTTTTTGGGGGTGTGAGTATCATTATCTAGACTCCTTTTGGAAGTCACTAGTCTACGTATTACATGCAGAAAGGGAACCGATAACATTTATACTGGAAAAGGGAGGCTGATTTTTTTTTTTTTTTTGGAGAGGTGTTTTTGCTATATGGCACATGTGCTCGCCAGACAGACAGAGAGAGACAGAGAGACAGAAAGCGAGAAATCACTCCCCAGGGAGGATGGCCATGCCACCGTCCCTTCTCCTCCATTCTCCTCTCGGGATCCTGGGCACGCATGCACACGCGCCCAGCATGAGTTTAAAGCCACTGGGTCCGGGACTCGAACTGCGGTCGACTATGTGGGAGTCCAGTGACATAGCCATTACTCTAACTGCTGGTCCCCAGGAGGCTGATTATTGACAAGTTCTACTGAAGATATTTATGCAGGGATGAAAGAATTTGATTGAGATACAGAGAGCCCAAAATCTTCAGGGTAAAGAAACAAAAATCTATCCATATTATTGGATAAAGAGGAGAGCTGACTTGGTGGGGTGGGTTTTGTGTCTCATTTTTATTTATTGGGGCCAGCATTTGGGGTGGACACTTTGTTTAGGAATTGATAGCCAGAGAACTACACATTGGTGAGGCTTGTGAGGAGGAATGTGCCCTAGAACAGGCAGTGTCCTGAGGTGAATTGCATGCATGTTATAAAAGACAAAGGTTGAGCCTTAGGTCCTAAGCCTCATAGGTCCTAAGTACTAACTCAATGGACGTCCGTTGCTAGTGTTTACTGTGATGGAGAGTAAACTGAGCCCATAGTCTACCAAAGAGAAAAGGCTACTTGACTTTCCTATTGCTGTTCCTTCCTTAGACTTGGAGCAGGAATAACAGAAGAGATGGGCAGTAGAGAGAACAGCTTGAACTCAAGGCTCTAAATTCATCAGTGGAGTCTGGCTCCTCAGCTTGGGAATGTTTCTAACCATATTCCTGGAAAACAAACAAAACCACTGAAATAGACACAAAGACAAGAAGAGTAAGTAGACTGAAATGCTCACCATATTCTAGGCAAGATTCATAGCATGAGATCTAAATCTCACCATATTCCAGGGAATATTTTAATTGCAGTGATAGCACATCCAAGCAGAAAACAAAACAGAACATGTTAATCATAATGGAATAAAAAACCACACTGGGCTAGGCCTTCTCTCAACACTAAATGGCAAAAGCCAATGAGGAAATGCAGGTGGAGCAAGACGTGGACTGTCAATATTTGTGTTCCAGCTACTGCTGCTGCAAAACAAATTACCCTAGGACCATTTCATTATCCTGTGGGTTGGGAATTTGGAGATGACACCGAGGGACGGCTTGTCTCTGTAATATTATTTCTGAAGCCTCAACTGGAAACACTGAAAGACTGGGGACTCGCCTATGTGATTCAGGAGCTGGGGGATGCATAAAATGTAAGGATTATCATTATTGGTTTAGGATCTTAGGATGGATGTGGCCAAAGGAAGAACACCATCTCAGCCCTATACATTTACTGCCTTGCTCATTTCTTCTCTACAACCAGGGATTTGCAGGTAAGGTAGAGGGTCAGCTAGAGAAATTGCTTTTGATCTCTCAGATGTCTAAGTGCTAGATTCTTCTTGTAGCCACAAGTACCTTTTCTTTGTGCAGAATGCAATGATGTTTTTTATTGGATCTTAGGCACACAAGTGTGATCAACTCATTTGCCTAGCTTTTTGGTCTTCATTCTCACATCACATTCCTTCCACTATGGCCACATCAACTAGCTTCCTGGATAAATCCTCATTGTTCCCCTGTGCCTTCTGCCCAGGGCATATGCACACATATCTCAGTGTTTTTGTGTCAGAGTAGCAATGCATGAACCACTTCCCAGTCTTCCCCATTCTTTTTTTTTTTTTTTTTGGGAGAGATTTTCACTGTAGGGCGCGTGCGCTCGCCAGACAGACAGAGAGAGACATAGAGACAGAAAGCGAGAAATCACCCCCCAGGGGGGTTGGTCACGCCGCAATCCCTTCTCCTCCATTCTCCCCTCGGGATCTTGGGCACGCACGCACACGCGCCCGGCGTGAGTTTTAAGCCACCGGGTCTGGGACACGAACCGCGGTCGACTACGTGGGAGTCCAGCGACATAGCCATTATGCTAACTGCTGGTTCCCCTTCCCCATTCTTTAATATCTGCTACATTTCCTGATTACAGACATCATTACTTTCAGTAACTCCCCTTGCAAAATGGATGGTGTGAACCACACAGTGGTGACTTGAGTAGTTTTTGCATTCCATTCCTATACTTTCGTGTTGTATCTGCCATCAAAATGTAATTTTCTTGGGTGACAACAAAACCAAGAGTCAAAATAAATTTTGTCCCACGTTAAGGGGGTAGAGGGGAAAGACGGACCTTTCAATACTTCTGCTTTGCATTTATGGACAGGGTGGTGACAGCACTGTCATCACCTCTATCAGCAGTTCTTCAAAGTTTGGATAAGTCCACCATTGCTCTCTGATGGGAGGTGATTCCCATTTACTTTTCTCCCCTCCCTTCCAAACATGTGTTGGATCATACTATGGTCAAAAAGTCAAGTAAACGGCATGAGGTTGTTCTGGCCTTGCCATCTAAAGGAGCTGCATCATGCTTCATTTTGCAATGTGAAATTTGGTCAGTTTTATTCAACTATATTACTAAATCTGAAAAGGGTTACATATTCTTAAGCATTTCAAATAAGAAAGCTTCTGGGGGGGGGGGTGAGTGTCTTGTTATATTAATTGTTGCATGGGTCTCCCTAAAAGCATGTGCTGGTCTTGATGAAAACTACATGGCATGTCTTGATGAGTCCTGCAAAATTACTTCAAAAGCAAGATGTCATATGAACATTCTTATATTTTTTCTTGGAGTGCTGTCTTGAATTTTAAGAAAGGTTCATTTACTTGAAATGCTGCTATCAATTTGGTGTCGCCTACCATACTACTGTTTTGAAATGGTCTTTCCTTTGAACCCGACAGTATCTATTAATCATTCCATAAATGAGATGCATTCGTTTTCCCTCCCAAGGGCATGCAAAGCTGAAACCTTGGGCCGACCTTCTCTACAGGTCTGAGCCCTCTTCCTCCTCACTTGAGTCCCAAAAGTATCAAATGCAAAGTAGGAACGCAATAATTATTTATCTGACTTTTAAAAAAAGGAAAGATGTATTGAAGATAAAGGGATTCATCTTTAGAATTACTGAAATAATCCTAATAAATCCCAAAGTTCAACTTAAAACAAAAACAGCAAGAACAACAACCAAAAATTCAAATTTCTTCTCAGAAGAAGGAATCTGAGTCTAGAGACTTTAGGTGTGGAAATGTCTGAATTCAGGGATGGGTAACAACAGCTGAGTTCTAGTCCCTGGCTGCCTGGAACTCAGGGAAAATAGAAACATTTAGCCGTTCATTTTGTGTCTCCTCTTCCATTGCTTTTGAACAAGTTTTTATTTATCTCAGGGAAAACAAAGGAATTACCTTTGAAAAATAAAACCAGGGGGACTAGCAGTTGGCATAATGGCTATGTTGCTGGACTCCCACATTGTCGACTGCGGTTCAAGTCCCAGACCCGGTGGCTTAAAGCCATGCTGGGTGCGTGTGCATGCGTGCCCAAGATCCTGAGAGGAGAATGGAGGAGAAGGGTTTGTCATGTGACCATTCCCCCTCGGGGGTGATTTCTCACTTTCTGGCTCTCTGTCTTTCTGGTGAGCACATGTACCTTATAGCAAAAACCTCTCCAAAAACAACAAAAAAAAATAAAACTAGGTAGCTTTTTCTTTCTGTTCCTTCTTGTATAGAAAATCCAACTTGGTTTTCTGGTTTGAAATAAAATTTCTATAACTTATTCTCAACTGCAGTTGGGGGGAAAATGAAAGTTCTTCATACCAAGTGCTGAAAATGTGCTCCAAGAACAGAGCTTGGCAAACTTGCCTCATTGAGCTCTTTTCCTAAGACCAGCACAAAAACCTAAAACCAAATTCAGCAATGCCCTACGATGGTTTTCATCACATGCTATTGAAAGAAAAAACCCATTTACAGTCAGGAAAATCATGACAATGTATCACTCTCTGGAACCTTGACTGTTCCTTGAGGTAAGTTCTCTGGGATTGCACCGACCTTCCGGCAATGTATAAAAATGAGCTCACAAAAATCCCCTGGGCTCTTCTCTTCCCGCATCATAGTGCTATCGATCATGTAAATTGTAGGTAATTTTCAATCTACTTCTCTTTGACTGCCTCAGGGAACTCCTAGCTTTTGTTGTTGTTGTTGTTTATGGGTAAAGATAACCACACTTCAGTTTCCTTGGGTATTCCTAGCAGTTTAGGTTGATGAGTAGTCTTCTGGATGATCTCTGAATCAAAAAAACCCAGGCATTTCTTAACCTATATTTACCTGTCGCCAATGAGACAGACCTTCCGAATCATTTCCAAAGGTATAATCGATTTTTCTCTTGGACACCCAGGAGGCCTACCCAGCCCTCTGAAGTGTGTGGCACTCCCCTGCCATTGACATCTCATTCAGCTCAGCCTTCAGCCAGCACTCTTTAGACAGGGCTGGTACTTCACGCCCATGGATCAGTTGAAAATATTTTCCATGCGATCCCTAATACTTTTGAACAAGCATTTTTATTGATCTCAGGGAAAACAAAGGAATTACCTTTGAAAAGTAAAACCAGGGGGACCAGCAGTTGCCATAATGGCTATGTTGCTGGACTCTCATGTTAAACTGTATTATCATTTGGTAAATAATAAAGTGTGAATGATGTTGTGTACTTTCCAATATACACCCAGAGTGTGTGTGCCTGAGGGCGGGGTACCTGTGCTTAACCAGCTTCATGTTAGAGACTCGCAGCTGCCCGGGTTGCCCCTCACTTGATCTGCTCCTATGTGGCCTGCCATTTGCCTGATGTTTGCTCAGCACCTGGTAAGCAAAGAGCTTTCAAAAGAGGTAGAAAAGAAAATCAATAGCTCTGCCCATTTAGACAGCCTCTCACCATTCAGTGACATTCGTACTGTGCCGGGGAGGAAAGCAGGAGATCAATGCATCTTAGGGACCCGGAGAAGGCGTTCGGTCCATTCATCTAAGCGATCGATGGCATTCAACTAGTTGTTAGTTGGGATCCAAGTTACTGAGTTTTCATGAAGCTATGGCTTGAAGAAGTGACACCATATCGGGGGGCTTCAAAAAGTTTGTGGAAAGATGGAATTAAGGTCTGAGTTTATTTTAGTGCAAATAAGGGTGCAAGACCCTTAGCGTATCTGTGTTTGTCTCTTACAACACACATCTCTCCAACTAATGAGCAGCGGCACCCTAGTGCACTGCTATCGGCAAATAATGATCAGAATCTCATCAGTATCACCAAATACAAAATACTTTATAAGTTCATGTATCTAATCTTTTGAACAATCTTATATAACCTGGTGTTAGTATTGTGAAAGTCTGTAAGTTCTTTGATGTTTCTCCCACCAAGAGGTAGGACCTATGTTCCTCCTGTAGAATCTGGGTGAAGTTAGGAGTAACTCAGCCAGTGGAGTGTGGTAGAAAGGATGCTGTCCAACTTCTAAGATCAAGGCAGAAAGGGACATTAAAACAATTATTCAGGGGAAGCTAGTTGCCATGCAAGGAATTCCAGTTACCTTCTGACTGCTGTGCGGGAGAGGATATGCATGGGTATTCTGGTCAATAGCCTTGGTGACTCCAGCCTGCAGCAATGTGCACAGGCTATCTTAAACATCCAGTCCTGTTGAGTCTTGATGTGACTCCACTCTCTGCTGCCATCTGACTGCATTCCTGTGCCACCCTAAGTGGGAACTGCCAAGCCCTTCTCCAATTCTTGACCCATAGTAAACTGATTAAAACTGTAGTTGCTTTATATCTTTAGACTTGTAGGTAGTTTGTTCTATAGCAATATTTACCAAAATAGTTATCCACCATTTTTTAACAAAAATTTTTATTGTAATTTTGAATTTAAGTACAATAGTCATCCCCCATTTTACAAGTGAGGAAATGGAACCTTACAATGTGTGAGTAACTTGTCCAAAGTCAGTTTCATAGTTGATGGTTTTATGCCAGATTTGACCTTGTCTGCAACCAATGCCTTTGGCATGCTACGTGACACTTTTCTAAAATTAACCAGCAAATTGCACAGGAAACCCAACATGACTACGAATGTTTGAGTAAAAAATGAAATATCACTTTTTATATGCTTCCTTGGTGATCCAACTGGTGGTGAAGATCTTCTTCTCGTTTTACAGATGAGAACATGGGGGCTTGCCTTGAGGTCACATAGGTGGAAAGTGAACGAGGTGGGTTTTGAACACTGGCTATTTGACTCCAGAGGCTACACTCTTAAGCCACTTCTTAACACTGGCAAATAAGATTAGTGTCATAAGATGGACAATAATGCTGCAGGAAGTTGGAGGGAAGTGAGATGTTTCCAGCTGTGGTAATTGTCAGGTTGGAGGCCCCAGGAAGCACATGCCCCAGTTCCACCCCCGTGCCTTATGCCTCCCGAATCTCCATGGCATTTCCATTGGCAGTTTCTATTTCCTTCTGAGGGAGGAAAATGATGCTCCAAAACAGGAAAGAACATGAAACATGAGATTCTGTGAAGTCAGTTGCACACATTTGGAGCATTAGGTCATGTGGGCTCTATGTGCTTTTCTTTTGTAAACTTTTAATTTTAAAATAATGCAAAAATAGGAAAAGTAATGCATAGAATCCTCACTCTTTACTCAGATTTTCTGAATATTGACGTTTTCCCACATTTGCTACATCATTCTTTTTCTTCACACACATACATACATGTGTACACAATTAGTTTTTCAGTTTGCAAGTCAGTTACAAATGGGATGTCCCACTAAGTTCAAATCCTTCAATGTATGTTTCCTAAAAATAACAACTTTTCCTTATAGAACCATAGGTTCAACTGTGAAAATCAGAGAATGAATATTGATACCATAGTTTACCTAGTCTCTATACCTTATTCAAGTTTTTAAAAAGAATTATTTATTTAATTTTATTTATTTATTTATTATTATTATTTTAATTTGCTATAGGGCATGCGTGCTCACCACAGTGAGATGGGAGGAGAGGAGTGAGAAAGCAAGCTGCCAGGTCCAGGACTTGAACTCTGGTCAGCCATGTGGGAGTTCAGTGCCTTAACTGCCAGGGCACCTGCTGGCCCTCCCCTTATTCAATTTTTATCAGCTGCCTCATTAATATTCTTTATAGCAAAATAATAGACAAAATCCAAAAACCAACCAACCAAACAAAACAACCATCCAGAATCTAACCTAGGATGCTTTATATGCTTTTTAAAATCTTTTCATCTCTAGAGAACCAAAGCCAAATATAAGGTAAGATCCTCTTTGTAAGACAGGGAGTAAGAAGAGTAAAATCAGTCCCAATGATTGTATGTCTAGTAAGATAAAGGCAGAGTTTACCCCACCAAAGATATGAATGCTACAGTGGACAACTATGAGCCTTTGAGCAGATCAGCAACAGTGAATGCTGTGCTCAGCTCTGTTTCCCTGGGCTCCTGAATCTCCTGGAACAGTGGTTCTTAAATTTAGAAGAAACATCAGAATGTTCTGGAAAGCTTGTTAAAACACAGATTTCTGAGCCTTACCCCCAGTTTGTTATTTGGTAGTTCTGGGATGGCGTCTGAGAAAATCCTAACAAGTTACCGAGGGATGCTGATGCAGTCAGCCTGGGGGAACCACAGTTTGAAAACAGCTGTTCTAGAGAAATCTAGATGGTGGCCCCGCCCAGGATTTCATTTGATGGCTTAATCAGTGATCTCGTTCCCCATGCCCTAATCTTAATCCTGCTTGACCTTTCGTAAGAGGTATGTGGGAACATTTCTCTAGCCTGTTGGAGTTCTTCCATTTCTACCAAGACACACCACTTCTCATGTAGGAACGCTGAGAAAACAGTATTTATGTGTGAGGTCCACTGAGTGTGACATTTTCAAGCAAATGCGTTAAGCAGAAACATACTTGAACTCAGTCCTGGGCTTAGAGTCATACTTGGCTGGACCACTTTAGATCAGCCAAACCATAACCAAAACATATGCACATTAATGAGAAATGAGAGCCTATAGAGTTGTTGCCCTCCAAGTTTTGTTTGATATGCAGAAATAGCTGGCCAATGAACAATTTTATAGGACCACTGTGAAATTAAATCCATTAACAAATGTAAAGGGTTCAGAACGATGTTTGGCAAGGAATAAATAAATGCTCGTATCTGTGAGCAATAATTGCTATTACATTAGTACCTATGCCATTGGGAAGGTTTTAATATCAGGTGAGAAGGACCATTCCTTTGACCTCTGGTATCCACTGTCTTTCTCACACCTCCTTGCATGTGGAACCTAGTCCACATGTCTGATATTGACCCAATCACTTTACTTCTATGAGTTGTAGTTACCATTTACCAAGTAAGTGGTCAGCCTCATTTTATCCCCCCTAAATAATTTGCAATGATGGGCATGAAGTACTGTGAGGATCATGAACCACTATTGTTGTGGGAAGAATAAGAAGAATAAGATAATTCTTATTCTTTTCTTCAAGAATAAAATTTATCTTGAGTAATTCAAGGCTGGGATTGTCAAAGCCTGGGTACCTATGGGATTTTACAAATAAAGGGATTGAATCATATGTTGCTTTCAAACTTGTCATAGAATTCAGCTTGAGATTCTTTAGTACTTTTGGTTTTCATGAACTGTTATATTTTTAAAGTATAATTTTAGATTTGTTTGAAGAGAAAGAGAGACATGGACGGATCCAATAGGTTCTTCACCTCATTACCCACCCTCAGTCTCAGCTGGCCTGGATCATGGGCATGTGGATGTTTAGTGTGCTCGAGGAGGTCCCAGGATGTGAACTCAGGGCCTTTCCCATGTGGGTCCGGTTGTGTTACTGCTGTGTGACTACCTGGCCCCCAAGAACTGTTCTTACCTTCATCAGATAAATTGCAGCTGAGAGTTGAAAAAATAAAGAATTTACTGACTGAAGATCTGGGCTTAAAGGATGGTTCATGGATCAATGTCATTGTTATGACCCAGAGAAGTGATTTAACTTCTGGATCAAATAAAGGTGATAGTCACAACAGTGTAAACTGTACAGGGTTACTTGAGAATCCAGATGTTGTAACATATCTTCTTACACATTTCTTAAAGGTGTAAATCAGTCCAGCCCTTGTGGCATATGCATTGGAGGAGCCCATGCAGCTCTGAAGTGGGCATGGAATGCTACTTCTATGTCTACTCATGACAGTACATTTTACCATTCCCAACCTATTCCCATTTCTCATATAGAAACTCACCTACCTCTCCTTGCGACAGGGAGGTCATGTGACCTCTTCTGGCAAATGTAATGGGGCAACTAGGGAAGATATTTTTCCCTTCCATGATCAGAAGAAAGAGCTATTTTTCACTTTTTCTACCATCCTTCTGCCTCTTGTCTTTTGTCTTTGGAGGGGAGGAGGGAAATGTGCTGTCTGGACTTGCAACAAATGTCCAGAAAAAATAGGGGAAGGCTGAGAGAGCTGCAGGCCCCATGGGTAGCTGCTGGTAGCCTTGGAATTGCCCACTTCCAGACTTCCTGCTACATGGATTGTTTAAGGTCTTTGCTATTTAAGTCATTATTAGTTCTGGTCTTGGCAGCACCAACTCATGCCACAGTCTTTCCCTTTGTTTCTCTCATGTAAAAAGAAAGGTCAAGGGCTGCCCTACCCAATAGGCGTCAGTCCCAGATGGTTAGGGAGCAGTTGAAATGTGGCTAGTCCAGGACCAGCAGGTGATGTGGTGGTTAGGGCTCTGGACACCCACGTGGCAGACCATTGTTTGAGTCCTGGACCTGGTTGGTTTTCTCTCTTATTTTCTCTCTCTCTCTGATGAGCACATGTGCCGTATAGTAACATTAATACAAATAATAATAAATAAAATTAAATAAATAATTCTTGGAAAAGAAAAGAAATGTAGCTAGTCTAAGCTGAGATGTGCTATTGAATTAATTATACCCCAGATTTTGAAGATAGCACCAGAAAAGAAGATGAAAATCTCATTATAAATATATGTGATTAAATGTTGAAATGATAATATTTGGGATGTATGTATCACTTAAAATACGGTATTATTAAAATTCATCTCACGAATTTTTTTTTAAATGTGGCTACTTAAGATTATGTATACAGTTATGGCTTGGCTCATGTCACATTTTTATAGGACAGCGCTACTATAGAAAGGTAGATACCAAACTAATAACAATGCTTGCTTCTGGGGTGTGGAAATGAAAGAGAGGCTTGATACGGAGGGCAGTCGCTCCCCCCCTGTATACATTGCTTGCATTTTTCTACACCGAGTGTAACTGAGAGCACTTCAAAAAGTTCATGGAAAATGTGTGTTATGGACTTCAACATTTTTGTGCTAAAGTAAACCTATACTTTAATTCTATCCTCTCATAAACTTTTCCCCCCCCTTTTTTTGGAGAGGTTTTTGCTATAGGGCACGTACGCTCACCAGAAAGACAGAGAGACAGAAAGTGAGAAATCACCCCCCAGCGGGTATGGCCATGCTGCAATCCCTTCTCCATTCTCCTCTCAGGATCTTGGGCACGCACACACATGTGCCCGGCGTGAGTTTAAGCCACCGGGTCCAGGACTTGAACCGCAGTTGACTACATGGGAGTGCAGCGACATAGCCATTATGCTAACTGCTGGTCCCTATCTTCTCATAAACTTTTTGAAGTTCCCCTGTATATGAAGGTTACTTGTATGAGCTTCAGGAATATAGGACGAGATCAAAACAAAAGGGTTTGCTACGCACAGGCATGCTTTGTCTATCGTAAAGACACACAGACATTAGTTATAAAGGTGAAGTTTTTAAACTTTTTAAAGTTTTAAAATTGATCACCATCTATTTTGGGACAGACTACTGCTTGGATATGTATCACAGGCATTTTAAATCTCTACAACAGTGAATATGAGACAAAGCATATGGAGACACACTCAGAGTTGCAGTAATAAAACAGTGTCCAACAGCAGAACCCTAAATATAAAATGGGCATGCCTTTTCATAATTGGGGACATATTTATGAGATCAACCACAAAAGTAGGTGACTTGTAAAGAAATTGAGATGTTTGGGGGTTCACTCATATATAACTAGCAGTATTTATGCTACGTCTGTTGTACCGGGAGAACATAGCAACTTACAAAACAGCCCATTCTCATTCTGTAGCCTGTCTTCTTGTGATGCATTGCTAGGTTTATTTTTCTCTAGAAACCTCCGAGTCATTGAATTTTAGATTTCACATTGATTTATTCCTTTTGAGGGTTTGCCAAATACAAAGATAAATTACTAGGCTTAAGTGATTAAGGAAGAATAATGGTTTTGTTTTTAGTCAACCGTGTGTTTAGGATTTTAATTGTTATTATTTTTAATTAAAAAGCCAACACACGGTTCCTTGCTAGTGGAGCCCAAAGAGAATGGAGTCTAATTCAGAGGCCTGGCTGCAGGGAGGGAGGACAGTGCTTAGGGACCTGCCTCTGCAGAAGCTGTGCTCTGGCAAAGCCGAGGTATGCATTGACTTCTAGTTGTACACTCTGGAGTCTTCCCGTGTTATTTCATGATCATTTACAAAGCAAGCAGAAATTCAAGTGATTGGCTTCAATGTTATCATTTTGCTCACACCTTAGTCAGTTGGCTGTGTGTTGTTAGACAAATCAATTTCTTCTCTGGACCTCACTTTTTTTTATTTTTTTAAAATTTTTATTTATTTATTTTTTTTGAGAGGCTTTCACTATAGGGCACGTGCGCTCGCCAGACAGACAGAGAGACAGAGAGACAGAAAGCGAGAAATCACCCCCTAGGGGGTATGGTCACGCCGCAATCCTTTCTCCTCTATTCTCTTCTCGGGATCTTGGGCAAGCACGCACAAACGCCCGGCGTGAGTTTTAAGCCACTGGGTCCGGGATGTGAACCGCGGTTGACTATGTGGGAGTCCAGCGATATAGCCATTACGCAAACTGCTGGTTCCCCTCTGGACCTCACTTTTCAGGTCATCAGGTTGGAAGATAATCTTCAATAATAATCTTCAATAATCTTTTTTTTTTTTTTTTTAATTTCCAGAGAGTGTGCGAACTAGCCAGAGAGAGAGAGAGAGAGACAGAGAGAGACAGAGAGAGGGGGAGAAAGCACTCCTCCAATGAGCCATGGTCATGCCCTGCGATCCCTTCTCCAGCCTCTTGTGACTTAGGGCATGCTCACACATGTGCCTGGTGTGTCTTCAAATAAACTGTACTTTGGCCCTGTGGGATCCCACTTCCTTACCTACCAGGCCATGGGACTGGCCCCCAATAATATTATTTGGCTTTGAGCTTGCCTCGGTTTTCTCCCCCTTCCTTTTCTTTCCTGTGGCACCCTCTTTCGGAAATGTTCAGTTTCTAAAATTTTCAGACCATCTGACATTTAAAGCTACAGTTAATTATCTGCATTTGAATGTCCCTGCTAGCTACATATAACTAGTTACATACATGTATATCATACACACATATACATATGTATGTATGATATATATATGTATGTATACACACATGTGTATAGATGATACACTAAGTTATGTATATGTATGTGTTTTAATATACTTGAAAGGACTTCAAAATGTTCATGAAAAAGAAAATTAAAGTTCAAGTTAATTTTGATGCCCAGAAACTTTAAAATCCATGCATAGTTTTTTCATAGCATGCATTTTCCTTGAACTTTCTGAGGATCCTCTTGTATTAAATTATACATAATTTTATAATTATATAATGTGTTAAAATATGTACAATTTTATAATTATATGTAATTGTGTACCATATAATTATACAAACACACTGGATATAATTTTATATATTGTATATTATACTGCTATATCTAATTTTATGCATATTAAAACACACACTCACACACACACACACACACACACACACACACACACACACGTATACATGGGGAGGACACTCCATTGTGGAAACCACACACATGAACTCCCAGATCTCCACAACTTCTCTGGGAGAAGTCAGAGAAGAAAACCCCAAAACAGATGATGTAATTGTATTTCCAAATCTGCAATAAAACCCAAGTTTAAATATGCTTTAAAGCTGCTGTTTGGAAATTTAACTTTGGGGAACGAATGGTGAGCCTAAGTTTCCTTTTATCCTCTTCATTTGTTCCCTTTTTCTGCTATCCCTAGACGGGAGCACTTTAAAGGTTGAAGGGTTCTTTGCTAGCTTTCACTCCGTGATGACCCAGCACTTCAGCAGAACTGTTCTGGGTGTACAGTCAGACTCAGGACTCAGCACACAGCCTATCAGCACATCTCTTCTAGCGTGATTTACTTGGATTTATTGAGGCAGCAGTAAATAAATTTGGAAGCACTGAATTATATTAGAAAAACATGACTGAACATTTAAAGCTTTTTCTCAGTGAAATTAATGGTATGTTTGCTGACAATCGCTTTTCCATGCATTGATATGGAAAAAAGTGATTTCCCCCAAAATGGTAACAGAAACCAGCAAATACATTAATTTGTGTTATTATCCCAGCCCATATAAATTCGGGGAAGCAGAAAAAGCACTGGCGGAGTCACAGCGGTAGCAGCTGCTCTGAGACACCATGGAGCGTGGTCTACTTGAGGGAGGCGACGTTGCCATGGCAGCGAGCTATGCCTGGGATGCTGCCTGCAGCCTCAAACAGCCGGTTCTGCCCCAAGCAAAGGGGCAGGGAAATGGTGGAGAACATCCCCTGCTCTTCGGGCATTCGATGAGCTGGGGACCAGTGCATATGATCCAGAGTTTTGTTAAACCTTTGGAGGGTACCATAGTGTTCAAATTGGTGCCTGTCTTCAAGGAACTTAGAGTTAAGCTGGGCACCCTTGCAAAGGGTATGCTGCTTGCTTATGTGATGCATGGGCTTCTTGTGCAGAAAGCGCACACTTGATGAAGGTTGCAGGGGCTAAGAAAGCTTTCTTAGTAGGAGATGAGACAAAGTAGATTTTGAAAATAAGTAAAATTAGAGTGGGCTACCCTGACTCAGTTGTAGCTGTGAACTGTTAGGTGAGCCTACTTACATCATGTAACTCTAGAATAAAAAAGATGGAGTTGGGTCTAGAATGAATCCAGTCTGACATTCTGTTCAGGTGAAGGAACAGGAGAAGGGGAGAAATGAGCATGGGCAGGAGTGTTGGCAGGTAAGATTCAGTGGAATGAGGCGAGAGGAGCCGAACGGGAGGAAGCAGAGGGGCTGAGGGCTGGCAGCAGCCCACATCCCAGGCATTGCAGGCAGCTGGTCTTTCCTGGTTGACTGGAGATAATGATGGGTGCTCTCTAGGAAGTGCTTCTAATCCCTCTTCCGGGCCATGTCTCAGGCGGGCTAAAAACGCTGGTTCCAGAGTGTCAGAAAAGGAGTTTTTTCTCTTCTAGGCAGCAAATCTGACATTCGTAAGATAGTAATAAGGTTAGGAACTTGATGAGTCTAGACAAGAAATGATTCTTGCTCTCATAAACCGTATTCCTTCTCTGACTGTTTTTCTGTTAAAACGAACATTTTACAATTTTGGAATAGTTTAAGAGTTACAGAAAAAGTTGAAATGAAGAGGGTTTCCATATACTCCTTACCCAGTTTACCTTTTTATTAACATCAAACACTAGCATGGTGTATTTTTCATAGCTAATAATCTAATATTGATACATTATTATTTACTAAAGCCCATAGAAGACCTCAATATAAGTATTTGAGTGTAGTTTATTTAGGAAGTAATCCCAGGAAGCTCCAGTGTGGAAGAAAGGAAATCCATATGTTACCAGACCAGTTACTACTGTAAACACCTGGGGGTCAATCCCACTGGGAACTCTGGGAACAGTATAGAACATGTCCCAGAGTTATCCCACCTGAGAAAGGAGAGAGCTAGGATATTCGTCCACCAAGTCCCATCAATAACTGGTTGGCAACTCTTTCTGAACAGAGAAATATTTAGTATCCAGAATTTCTAATCTGCCCTGAACAAGGGCCATGTGGGAACTCCCTTAGGTAGAGTTGTAGGCATTGGTGGCTGGAAGTCACAGAATCTCTGTGCCCAGAAATGTTCAGTCCTGAGGGGGAGTTCGTGGAACCCAAGAGTGTCTGCTCACCTGGAGAAACTCTAGTTAAGTCTATACATCTTATAAATGGCAAAATGATATCCTAGGCTGGAGGATGTAGGTAAAACTGCAGTGGGTGCCCTGTGTTGTCCCTTACCCCATCAAAAATTGACCAAGTGAGAAAGGGTGAAACAAATCCCCAGCTGCTTTCTATTTGGTCCTTATTTGTCATTTACTTCTACTTCAGAGGAAAGTTTAAACAGAGGATAACTTGGTTTTGTAGTCCCATAGAGTGAAGTTAGAATCTTGGCTCCATTTTTATAGTTTTGTAATCTCGGGCATGCTGTGTAACCTTTCCCTTGTGAAAGTACCTGTTTTTAAAAAAGGTGACTGCGAACTAATTTTATTAGACTGGTAGGGCTGCCAGAACAAAATCCATCAGACCTGGTAGCTTAAACAACAGAAATTTATTTCCCCAGAGTTCTGGGGGTTAGAAGTCCAAGATCAAGGTGTTGGCAGGTTTGGCTTCTTCTGAAGGCCTTCTATTTGACTTGTAAATATCTGTCTTCTCTCTGTGTCTTCCCTCTGTGTGTATCTATGTTCTAAGCTCTTCTTATAAGGCTACCAGTTGCTATGGTCTGAATGTTTTCCAAAATTTGTGTCAAAACCTAATCTGCATTGTGGTGGTATTAAGAGGTGGAACCTGTTGAAAGTGGTTAAATTTTGAAAGTTTCATTTTCTCAAATCAATTAGAAAGAGACTTTAAAGAAAGCCTGTCTCTCTTTCCACCAAGTGAGGACACAGCATTCTTCCTCTTTGAGAAGGAAGCAACAAGATGCCATCTTGGCAGGAAAGACCAACCCTCTCGCCAGATATCTTGGACTTCCCACCAGCCAGAATTGTGAGAAATACATTTCTAGTCTTCATGAATTACCCAGTCCATAGCATTTTCTTAGAGGTGCACAAATGGACCAGTCATACTGGATTAGGGCCTATGCACATGGCCACATTTAACCTTAATTATCTTTTCAAAGACCTGTTTTCAAATGCCATCTCATTCTGCATTAGGGGGGTTAGGGCCTCAATACTTGAATTTTGGGGGGACACAATTCATCCTATAACATCAACTAAACAACTTACTTATCAATATTGATCACTTTGTCATCAAGAGTTCCTTCAAGATTGTTATCTCAACATGCTTACCACCTCAAAGTAACAATAATACATAATAATGTCATAAACTTTGCCCAATTCTAACAAATTCTCTGCCTATCGAGACCACTCCAAAGTCACCCATCTTAGGCCCTAAAACCACTCTCTAGCAAGGTCATGTTCTCCCTTCCTGAAGTTAAGTGTAATAACTTTGCATAATCAGCAGATTTCTCTGGTGGTATTTGGGGAGATCAAATACAATGATGAATGAAAACCCTATCACAGAACTTGGCATTTAGAAGTGCTTGGTTTTCTCCCCTACTCTACTTTCATCACAAGAGAAAAGATTTTCAAAGCTTGAACTGTAATTTGTATTTTCTTATTTGTTATGCTCAATTGACAAAATAATCTCACTTCAAATACCATATGTCTCTCTATTTTGTCTGAATAAATCTATGCCTGATACAAATAAGTAAGCAGTGTCTAAATAATTTTCAACTTTTTCTTTTCGTCTTTAGAATGTCAGAATCAATTAGAGGTTAGTCAAAGTTTTTTTTTTTCCATGTATGATACAATTTTGTTGCACATGGAAGTTGGTGGGAATTTTGCAGATTCTAGTGGTTGAGTGTGAGTTACGGAATCAACTACTGTTAGGGAATAATTTCTCTTTCCATGTAAGATCAGAGCCTGGTGCTCTTTATAGTGAAAATAGTACTTATTCTGGCCTGATTTTGCTAAAGCTACTTATTTATACAAGGGGACTTCAAAAAGTTTGTTGAAAAATAGAATTAAGGTACAAATTTATTTTGGTAAAAAATAATTAAAAAAAATTTAAATCCACACATAATTTTTTTATAACACACCTATTTTTTTTTTAAGATTCCTTGTATGTTACCTCTGAAACAGTAAGGTATAAGAAAGAAAGGGTGTATAGTATTAGCTCCATACTGTTTATTCAATCTAAGAGACTCTATACATACTAGGTCTTCAAACAAATTGACTGAGCAGAATTGAATGTAGTCTTCAGGAGCAAGAAAGAGTATTGAAGAGAGGGGAAGGAGGAGGGAAATACTGTGTGCCCTCCATGGGTGACGCTTTACCATACTCCTTTAATTAAACTCCCACGACGAAGGGTAGGGAATGGGGGAGGGTGAGAGGGAGGGAATCAAGGGCAAAATGAAAGAAGAAAAACATTTGAGGGACACAAAAGTGGAAAATTATCTATTGATGATAATGTGGATGATAATATCCTTTAACTGGACTAACATGTGATGTATTCAAGCTGGGAAAATTCATTTTGCATGCTGTAATGATATATAGTGATTGAATGTATACATACATATGTACATACAATTTTGTTGCACATGGCAGTTGGTGAAAATTTTGCACATACACACACACACACATATAAAATATATATACTGTAGTATATATGACAACAGAGTATAAAGTGACAGCAGAGCTGGTATATCTCCAAAAGACCATTGTTTAAGTCTCTCCTCTCCCCCAAAGAGGACACATGTGCAGTAGGACATGTTTGCCAATGCACATGTTGTACAATTTTCTCCATTGAAATAAGTAAATTTAATGAAATTTTAAATATATTTATTTAATTTATTAACACTGTACTTGTAATAAAATTTAGTATGCTTAATAAGATTCATTAGTAACACCAATAAAATCTTTTTTAATTAAAAAACATTCTCACTACAACCCTATGCAGTCAGAATTGCTACTGCCATCTTTTTTTTTTTTTTTTTTGAGAGATTTTTGCTATAGGGCACGTGTGCGCTCACCAGACAGACAGAGAGAGACAGAGAGACAGAAAGCAAGAAATCACCCCCCAGGGGGGATGGTCATGCCGCAATCTCTTCTCCTCCATTCTCCTCTCAGGATCTTGGGCATGCACGTACACGTGCCCGGCATGAGTTTAAGCTGCCGAGGCTGGAACTCGAACCGCAGTCGACTACATGGGAGTCAAGCGACATAGCCATTGCGCTAACTGCTGCTCCCTACTGCCATCTTTTTTGTTGAGAGAAACTTTTGCTAAAGAGCACATATGCTCCCTGGAGAGACAGAGACAGAGAGACAGAAAGCAAGAAATCACCCCTGGGAGACAGCTATGCCGCTATCCCCTCTCCTCCATTCTCCTCTCAGGATTTTTGGGCATACATGCACACAGGCCTGGTGTAAGTTTCAAGCCGCTGGGTCTAGAACTTGAACTGTGATCAGCCATGTGGGAGTCCAACACCTTAACCACTATGCCACCTGTTGGCCCTGCTACTACCTTCTAAGAGATGTAGAAAATGAAGTTTAGAGAGGATAACTTGGCCAGCTTCAAAGTTTGGCAAGTGACTGACAGAATGAAACTCAGATCTAATATTGCTTTCTAATGGAAAGCAATGAAAAAAAATTTTTTTTGCTTTCCTGTTGAATGACATGAGTACATAATGTTAAAAGGCAACTATTATTTAAGTCAGCAGAGGCAGTATTGCTCTGTAGAACAACAGCAACCAATCAGTCAAGACAAGTGTGACAAAAGTAGAAATAATGAGGATTGTTTGACGCCCTATCATTTTTCTGGATTTAATTTTTTGCTTTTTGTGCACCTGTTTTGTCTTTAGTTACTACTTTTACTGTCTTTAGATACTCCTAACTTGGGCTGGCAGGCGGCACGGTGGTTAAGGAACTGGACTCCCACATGGTCAACTACAGTTTGAGTCTTGGCCCTGCCAGCCTGCTTTCTCACTTTCCCTCTCTCTCTATCTCTCTCTAGTCAAAACAAGAAAAAATTAAATTAAATTAAATAGATAATTCTAAAATTAAAAAGATACTCCTGATTTTGTGGTTAGTTCTCCACAGGTGGTTAAGACAGGAGTCCTGCTGTGCCCATGTTTTTCCCTCTACGAACTGAAAGCTGCTGGTAGAAACTCCTACTTCTCTCTCTGCCTAAGAGTTCTTTAGCACACTAGCTGCATCCTATGCAGGCCACATGGGCTAGAGGATTACTTCTAACAGTATTCTCAAACTGTGCAGGGAGTTGGGGGTGTACGTATCCCTATAAATACCCCAACTTCCTCCCCATTGGGTGGGCTGACTCTGAATCATGTTCTACTCATTTTTTCAGAGGTCCTCAGCAGACCAGAGCCCCAGTCCTCTGGGGGGTCATTTGCTTGAAAACACATACTTTGTTGTCTTCACTTCCTTTCCCATCTCACTTCCTTCCCCCCCTCCTGGCGCTTCCTGAGGAACTTAACACTGTAAGATGAAGTGTGCTGGCTAAGGAGTGGGGACACAAGAATTCAGTCATTCTCTCCTCAATAGGTGATACCTGTGGTCATGAGAAGAAGACACTGGTCCAGCCACAGTGGTACAGAGGTAGCATCATTGTTTGGGGAGCTGGGAACTGCACAGGACCTGAGTTCAGTCTTGGGTCAACCAGAACCTCCTGGGCACATTTGTGCCTCCTTGTAATCCTGGCTGATTGAGAGGCTGGGGCAGGAGGATTACAACACAGCAAGACCCTATCAAAATGTCTCTCTTTCTGTCATAAAAGAGAGAAAAAAAAAAAAAAAGATACTGACTTTATGAGGAAGGGGTCTGGAGGCAGAGGGCATAAGTTTCCCTAAGATGCACTGACACGGAGAAGTATGTAAGTTCAAAATTTGTCCTATACATTCTTTTAAAAAAATTTTAGTGTTGCTATAGGTGCACTCACAGGAGAAACACAGAGAGAGAAGAGAGAGAGAAGGGGAGAAAGTGAGAAAGACCCTTCTCCCAGGGAAGATGGCCATGCTATAAACACTTCTCCATTCTCCTCTGGGATTTTTTTGGCAAGCAGGCACACATGCTTTGTGTGCTTTTCATGTTACAGGATCCAGGCTCAAACTGTGCAGTTGGCTATATGGGATCCATTTGTTTTAACTACCGTGCTACTGACTGGCCTCAGAACCTGCATTTCAACAAGATCCCCACATGATTCATAAGCACATGAAAGTTTGAGAAGATTGCCTCATGAGTCAAAAAATAATATGAGGAAAATACACTTGAGCTTCAACGGGCTTTCTCTTATTATCTCTGCTTTTTTACCTGTCCACCTGAGGTCTGTCTTCTATCTTAAAATATTTTCCAGGCTCTTTAGTTTTGAAGGTTTTTCCTAGTATAAATAATTTTACCTATCCTAAACATGAAATCAAACCACTAAATTGATTCCAGATGCTTTCCAATATCAAATTAGTCATGATATCTTGGGGGGAAAAAGTCACTTCTTTGAATTTAAGTTGCCTCATCTGTCATAGAAAGGATTTGAGGGGAACCAGCAGTTAGCGTAATGGCTATGTCGCCAGACTCCCACGTAGTCGACCGTGGTTCGCGTCCCGGATCCTGTGGCTTAAAACTCTCGCCGGGCGCGTGCATGTGCATGCCCAAGATCCCGAGAGGAGAATGGAGGAGAAGGGATTGCGGCGTGGCCATCCCCCCCGGGGGTGATTTCTCGCTTTCTGCCTCTCTGTCTCTCTGTCTCTCTCTCTCTCTCTCTCTCTCTCTCTCTGTCTGGGCGCGGGCCCCAAAAGCAAAAACCTCTCCAAAAAAAAAAAAAAAAAAAAAAAAAGGATTTGAGGACCTCTGAGACCCATTTTGTCACACCACTGCATGATTTTAAGTCCCCAGAGTTTTTGTCTAAAGATACAGTTAAAGGGAACCAGCAGTTAGTGTAATGGCTATGTCGCTGGACTCCCCCGTCGTTGACC
>NW_006159565.1:4024937-4040519 GCF_000334495.1 Tupaia belangeri chinensis
AAAAACCAAAAAAAACAACAACAACAAAAAAACAAAACCCCAAAAAGATACAGTTAAAAAAGTTTTTAAGAATATCGCTGTGGTAGATGGTTGGAATGACCCCAATTTACTCTTGCCTCCCCATATCAATGCCCATAGTTCTACCCACACTGTCCTTTGGCCTGGGCATGTAGCTCTCTTTGGCCAATAGGTATAGCAAGGACGCCATAAGCAGAGTCTTGAAAAGTGCTTGTGCACTGGGGCTTGCTCTCTCTTCCTGTACCTTGGAACACTGTAACCACCAAAATGTGAGTAATCATGGGGGAGCCTGTTGGAGACACAGGGTCCATTCCCCTGAGCTTCCCAGCTGATAGCCAGCATTAAAACCAAGAATGAGAGGCCATGCAAGGCCAGTCAGCTCCCAGCCACACCACTAGCTGACTGCACCTGTGTGGGTGACCCCAAGCAAGATAAGGAGATCTGCCCAACCCAATCCATCCTAAATGGCCGACCCAGAGAATGTGCACTAATAAATGCTAATTGTTGCAATCTATTATATCCTGATGGTTTGTTTTATAGCCAGAGTTAATTTGTTGCAACTTCTTTAATTTTTCATCCCAACTTCTTATTGGGGCATAGCTTGGTAAGTATTGATAATGGAGAATTACAGGAACCGAGGCATAAAACTGTCATTTTTATCATCAGAAATTAGTTTTATACACCTTGTAGTTGATTCTTTAATGGTTCATTAATGATTAATTCTTGATTACACCCTATCTGATGAAAAAGAATATAAGTTTTTCTCACAAAGTATGTTTCTTCCTTAAAGAAGAAGTCCATTTCTGGCTCAGAAATGAACATTGACCATAATGAGGTGGGGGCGCCCCTCCCCTGCCCTGTCTGTCGCTAAATTGAATGGTCCCACACCTGCTGTTTTGATTGTGTGTGTCTACTGTTTCTTCCCTTGGGCTTCTTGGCTAAAGTAGCAGATGTATTTCTCTCTGTCTCCCTGAAGAAATGACAATAGAAGTAAATTGTGGTCCTGTAGCGTATTCAAAGCTGCTGAAAGCAGAGGCATGCTTTAGAAAAGCCCTGCAGAACTTTGACATTTGTAGGTGTCCCTAGCAGATGGTGGTTGCTGGATGGAATGCCCTGTGGAGATGAAAGGCCACCAGCCACAAGTGGTTCGGGACTATATTGCTTAGAAAATGACAAACATACTCATTGTTTCCTGACTTAAGTCAAAACAAAACAAACCAAAACAACGCCCACGCTGCTCTCACAGTCACTTGACGTCACTCAGCTCATATACAATGCAGAATGCATTTTGCCTTTGAAAGAGGGGCCGGTAATGTTTTCCATCTATAGAGGACGTAGGCAAATGAAAAACGTGATGAGGAGTTGTTCTCAGGACATTTTGGATCCCAAATGCCCATCCATCGGGAGCCAGTCACATCCCTCACCCATCCTAGGGGGTAGGCCAGAAGCCTCTGTAGAATCTCTGAGTGGCACCTAACAGAGTGGAGCCCCAAGCTCAAGGACTGATATTTTCTGTGGCCACGTTATGGACAGAAACGGAACTGGAAGTGTTCTGTCCTTGGAGTCTTTTAGTTTAGACATTTATTTACCAATCTATTCTGTGAGAGAGACACACACAAGGGAGGGAGAGTGAGAGAAAGAAAGATAAGTATTCCCAACAAGCATTCCCTCCATGCCAACACAATCTACCCGAGCCCCAGCCAGCCTGGATCATGGGTACACATGAGTGCATACCTGGCAGGCATGGGAAGACCCCAGGTTGCAAAACCTGGAGCCTCTCGTGTGTTCCAGCATCAGGAGCACCGTGCCACTGCTATGCCCCTACTGCTGCTCCTGGTCGTGGCTTTCTTTGCCATTTGGAGTTGTGTTCTAGCCAGGAGCTCATTGCAAGAAAGTAAATCAGCATGTGACCTGGATGGCAGCTCTTAAAACACCTCCAGTTGTCCACCAGCAAGAACAACTTTGCATCCAAAGCCCAGGCTGGATACCGGAGATGTCTGGCATCTCGAAAGAAATTTGAATGACATGTAAAAGTTTTAAAGGGATTGTCTATGAAATAGAATCAGGCAAACATTTTTTTCCTCTTTTGATTTATACCCTTCATCTCCATGATAGGCTTTCCTTCAGCTCTTCATATTTATCTTCTTAGATATTCCCTAATTGTCTTTCTTGCATCTAGATCTTTTTTTTTTTTTTAAATATTTTTTTTGCTATTTTACAACCATTCATGTGTGGGTTACATGTTCTCTCTTTTAACCTTCTTCCCACTTCTCTTATATTGTGGGGTCAAGTTTTATTATTATTTCTATTTTGAGTTACTTCTTATTTTTCTGCTTTCAAACAAATCTGATTATTGAATGTACAAATGAATAAAGAGCGGCTGGAATGAAATGTCTCCCGTGGATGCTGGAGGGGTGGGAGGAGGTTGTACTGAGGTGGAGAGGGACAGATGGCAGCTGCAGGTGGAAGAAAAACACCTCTAACAAATGAAGATTTAGTTACCCATTTTCCAAATCGAAGTTCGCCAAGAGGAACACTAATGGACACAGCCAGGATCAGCCAAGCAATGCAATGGGAAATTGTGAGAAAAAGACACCCACGCCAGTGAGGGATGGGTCAACCACGAAGGAAAGGAGCTTTGGGTAATGCGAGCGAATATTGCACTGTTGCTTGCAGAGTGCATCGAGATGTTCCTAAAGGAAAGTTTAATAAGGGCAAAAATTGTTTTGGTATAGCTATTCACATTTCTGTCCCTCATGGCCACCATTTTGTATTGGGGAACTGTCAAGTCAGCTTTCAAGTTTTTTTTTTGTTTTCTAAATTTTTCTTTATTAATTTTGTTATGAAGACTCTGGAAGCTGAGAGGAAATGAATGTGGGCTGAGAGGCTAAGTTGGTTTACTTAACTCTGAGCTACCTGGAGAAAGTTTGTTGAGAGGAAATAAAAAAGCTTTTTGGGCACGGTGTTCAAGGCGCTGGAAGACATTATAGCAAGAAAGGAAGTGCCGCTCTCAAATAGCTGGGGAGGGGGAGGAAAATGGACTTCAGGAAGTGTTCCCATGAGCTTTATTTGAGAGTGGTTAGGAAACACTAGCATTAATTTTTAAGGACTTTGGCTGCTGGGCTGGGTTTCTTTAAAAAATGGACTGAGAATGAATTATGTAACAGAAAATCTCCTTATGCGTTCAACTCTTACACTGTTAGCTACCCTACCCCAATATCACATCACAATCACAAAATCACACATCACAGTTGCAGGAACACCCCTGGTGGAGAAAGGGGAGCATTGCTAGTTTAAGGATTACACACACTGGATGTTGTCTTAAGATTCTGAATCTCTTGCAGGGAAGGGTGTCCTTTGAAAGACACCATCCTGAATCCTGGAAAAGGATGCGTAGTCGCCAGGCACTCTAGGCTCCCTTAAATTCAGCCCTGACATTGAGATTGGAAAACACAGAGTTTATTTGAAAGTGGTCTCTGAAACGGAGACGAAGTAGGAAAGGAACCTTGTACAGGGTGTCTTCAAACCTATTTCCTAAAGAAAGGGGAATAAGTGCCTACTGATGTGCTATTCCACCTACACACACCCTTGTAAAGACACTGCAACACATAGCTCGATGCACACATAACGAGATTTTAAAACATTTGATGACTTGGATACATGATTGTGCCCCCTGGCATTTTCACTTACACCAGCCTAGTTCTGGGTCAGTAAGTGAAAGTGAGAACAGAAATGTCTCACAGCAGCAAAAAGAGAGGCAGGTGCTGTGGGGATGACAGCTGATATTTACCGAGCAGTCCCAACTTGACCCCCTGGGTGCCAAGGGCTTTGGACGCACTGGTAACCCTGAGAGGTCGGGACTACTGAGATCCCTGTCTGAACACGAGGCCTGGGCCACAGAGAGTGGAAGGTCTGGGACTGGCTTGAGGGGCAGCCTGGCTTGAGGGGCATGTTAACCTTTGCACTGCACTGGCTCCCAGCAGTAATGACTGAGTTGTCAGCAGCAAAGATTGAGTTGTTAATAGGGATGCCAGCAAAGCCCTAGTGGTTCATCTTTAACCCTGGGGAAAAGACACAGCTTTCATGCCCAGGGAACTCTTCATACCAGTGCTCATGGGAGTGCCTGGAGATGTGTCCAAGCACACCGTGGATTCACACTGGACGTGGTGGAATTGGCTGGAGGGGGAACCCACAGGGAAAATGCTGCAGCCACAAGAAAGCAGTAAGTCTGATGCTCTACAAGAGGACTCCATGACGATTCATATTAGCCCAGCTACAGCCTCACCCCATCTTGGATTTTTTTTTTTTCTCATTTATTCACTAGGTAGATAACATTGGCCTGTTGTGTGAGGAAGGATGGGTGTGTTCCTGTCTTGCTCTCTTGCCTGCTTTGAGTCATCAGAGCCACGTCTGCTTCATGGGTCTGTCCTGACCCATTATTTAAAGTATGGGAGAGGACAGGAAAAAGAGGGACTCAGAAAAGAGGGTAAGAAAAAGGGGCTAACTGCATAGTGCATTACAGACTTCTGGAACTTTCCCTGGATGGTGTGAGAGCACCTCCTGCAGCATGCCTGCTGAGCAGTGCCCCCTTCTGGAGGGCAGGAGAGTGATCTGCCTTCTTCAGGTTCCCTCAGGCCAGAAAAGAACCAACTATCACCCAAGTTCACAGTTCACATGTACAAATAACTTGGTGAAGATCACCCTCTGTTGTTTTTCTGGATTCTGAAAAAGCTAATTTCCTATTGGTTTCTAAAAAAAATTCTTTCTTTCTTTAATGAGAGAGAGGGAGAGAAAGAGAGAAGGAAAAAGATATCCCTAACAGGATCTTCAGGCTGAGATCCACCTATGACCCAGTCAGCCCTGGATCATGGGTATACATGCACCTGGCGTGTTCAGGGAGGTCTCTGGATGCAAACCCTGAACCCTCCTGTGTAGGTCAGCCTTGCAGAGCAAAGTGTTTTACTGCTGTACCACCAGCCAGCCCCTAATATCTCATTTTTTCCCCTTCTTTCTGCTCTATTTAATTCCCTTGCCCAGTCCTTCCCATTCCATTCCCAGCCTAATACACATTCACAAAGATGCACACTACTGCCACTATCATACTACCACCACCATCACACCACTACCACCACCATACTACCACCATCCTACCATCATACCACTACCACCACACCACTGTCACCATCATATCACCACCACCATCACACCACCACCACCGCCACCATTTTTACCACCACCACCATCATACCACCACCACCATGCCACATTTTATTCGGAGACTCTGGCAATTACTCCAAATTCACCTCAAGAATCAGAGCAGGAGCTAGGCCTTGGAGGGACTGTAGAAGTCACAGGCCTTACCATCTTGGTATTTGAGCTGGTGGGGTATGAAGGGAGGGCTGTGTTGACTTTCCACGGGGACTCTGATAGCGATGGCTAATTGCTTATTTCCCTGTTTGATTTCAGAAAGGTTTTGAAAAGCTTTTTCAGCATGTAATAATATCTTATTGTAAGGAAGTCCTTCCTTAGATCTACTCTAAATCTCTGTTTCTACAATTAACCATCAGCATATTCACAGAGTGATTTTGCTAACACAGAAAGAACAGTAGACAGTCCAACAAGCATGTAAGGAGTCACTCTCAGATTCGTAAAAATTCAAGAAGCATCAGACAATGTTAAGTGGCAAAGGCAATGCGAAAATTTCATTTTTGAAGCTAGAAATGAGCGGACATAGATAATTAGAAAGGGTCTTTTTAAAAATCAATGGAATAAATCAATATTCTCTAGCAGAGATATAATTAAAAAAATTGTTCAACAATAATAACTGATATCTTGGGTTCATCTGGTTTAATGTGCAATAAAAATAAAAGAAATAAACACACTTAGACAAGCCAGAAACAAACCTACTTTGGGCCAATGTACATAAACCCAGTTTTCCCCAAATGCATCACATCAGAGTCAGTGTGTTAAGTTATGCAGGGAATAACTCCGATCACCCTTTCAGTTCACAATGGCCAAACCAATGAGGTTTCTACATGGATGCCAACCATGGCCTGGAACAAAAATGTTCCACTTCCTGTAGATTTGGAAAAATCTGCCTGACTTGTTTTATTCCCACTGATGTTCTAGGTTTGAATCTAGGTACCCCAGCATTGTTTTTAAGCCTGGCTCTGGTTTCCCCTGGATACTGTACAAAGTTGGTACCCGATGAAACAGAAAATTAAAAACAAACAAACAAACAAACAAAAAAAAACAAATAAAAAATTACACAGAAAGGAAATCAAAGCAGATTGGAAATTCTAAAAACTGTTAAAAAGGAGGGCCATTTATCCAGCGAGGTGCTATTTCAAGATAGAATTAAAATGACTAAAATTGCTCCATTTTTGGTCACCTGTTTGTTTGGCAACAAAGAGATTGAATTCATTCTCTGTAGTGGGGAGTTAGAAGTGAGGGGTAGGGGTGTACCCTAGGTCAATTTCCTGTAGAAAAAAGTGCTTAGTCTTTGGTAGAAACAAAAGCAGGTCATTAGTCACTGCTATCTTGGCTGAAAAATGGAGTTTTCTGAGTTTACCTTGTGCCTGCAAGCTATTCATTTACAATCGAGTACATATGATTTGTGTCTCATGTATCTATTAGGAAATGTTCTGTAAATAGGCTTGGGCCTGGATTTTTCAATGGGCCTACAGAACAAACATCCAGCCTTTTATCTTCCTGGCCGTCAGCATCAACGTTAATGTCGGCCTACCATTAGCCAGAGTTGACTTGCAGAGAGGAACCTTATAAATTATGGCCTATTGTTGGGTGAATCACCCGGCAGGGATGCAAAAAGCAATTCTGGTGGCCTCTCCCTGCTCCAGGACACAAACAGATTATGGAATGAGGTTGGGAGGGGGAAGGAAGTGGGCTATGTTTTCCTCGTTGACCAGAATCTCTTTGCTTTCCCAGGAAACTAAGCCACTGCGAGGTTTCAAGTCAACTGACTCCTCCTGGGCTTTAGTGCTGCCAGTGGGTTTTGGGAGAACAATGATAAGAGGTGCTTTGGGGTCTCCTCTGATGAGGTACTAAGGACTGGAAAGGGAAGGTGGGTACATCCCTGAAGAGAGTAGTTTTTTGTTTTTATTTTTAATCGCCAAAGAGCATACATGCTCACTAGAGAGAGACACAGATGGGGGTAGGGGTGGAAGCACCACCAATGGCTTAGACATATGTTTGAAAAGTGGCCATGCCACAGTCCCTTCTCATTCATCTCATCCATTTTCCAAACTGCTGAGCACACATGCCCAGAATATTTTTCAAGCTGCCAGATCCAGGATTTGAACTGTGATTGACCATGTGGGATTCAGCCCCGGGCCAGCCCAAGAGTTTTATAAAATGTGAGGAAGCGCTCATAAATGGTCTTAGACCTATGCTGTCAGCCACTGCCCAAGTATGGTTTTGAGGCACTTGAGGTGTGCTGTGAGTGGAAAATACACAGTGGATCTTGAAGACTAAAGATGAAAATAAGAATGTAAATATCTTACTCACATTGATTCCATGCTGAAGTGATAGTATTTTGGGTATGTTCAGTTACATGAAATAGTATTATTAAAGTTACATTTTGGTCTTGATGCAGTGGTGCAGTAGTAATGTAATGCTTTGTGATGCTGAAGCCACATGTGAAGATCCTGGGTTTGCATCCTGAGCTCTTCCTGCACATGCCAGGTGCACACATGTGCCCATGATTCTGGCTTGGCAGGGCCGGGGACAGGTTTTCAATGTAAGGACCCCGTTGTGCGTATATGTTTCTCAATCTCTCTTTCTTTCTTTCTCCTTTTGTCTTTCTCTCTCATGGAAGAAATAAATAAGATTTCAGTGTTAGTCTCCTAGTAGCTTAGTGGTTAAGGGACCAGATCCTGCATGGCCAATTATAGTTCAAATCCTGGTCCCCGTGGCTTGAAAAACACGCTGGGTCTGTCTGTATATTCCTGACAAGATGGAGCAAGGAGGAGAAGGGATTGTGAGGTGGCCACACCCCATGAGGGGTGCTTTCTCAGTCTCTCTGTCTCTCTTTGGTAAGCACACATGCTCTCTGGCAATTAAAACAGGAGAAATATATAAGGTTTTAAAAAATTGCATTTTAATTGCTTAGTCTTACTTTTTAAATGTGCCTGCTAGAAGGTATAAGACCATCATGTGGCTCCCTTCGTATTTCCAGAGGACAGCATTTGTTTGGGTAAATTCAGAGGGGAAAATATTTTGACTACTCATAGCTCAAACTCTCCTTTGGAAAATAAAGGTAGTACTTGTGGGAACAGTCTGAAAAGAGAGAGAAAAGACTTGGGTTCGGGACATACAGCCCTAGCACTTTTCAAGTTTAGAACCCAGAGTTGCATCTGCTCCATTTCCTACTTCAATTACTATTTATCTGGGATTGACTTGGCTATAGCTCAAATATGTTTGGAAACTGTCCACACCACCCTATTGCTCCATTATGACTGCATGTCTCCTCTCTGGACTTGCATAGATAAGTGGGAGATTTCCCACCTTGGGGTCAGGCCAGATGATTTTTTTGTTGTCCTGATAATATCCAGGCTTTCTGTTTGTTCTTGGGTTATTGTTGAACACTCTGTCTCTGGCTTTCTCATTGGCTAAAAATGTTGATATTTGGGCTGTTGACTTCATAAGTTTGAAATGTGGATCAAATGAGTTAATGGCTTAGAGATATTTTTGTAAAGTATTAAGCGTTTTTTTAATGAACGGGTCATTACTGACCCTTAAACAGAAGGAGTGCTGGTTAAAGAAAAGATACAATTGGGCCAGCAGGTGGCGTGGTGGTTAAGGTGCTGGACACTCCCACATGGCTGACCATGGTTTGAGTCCTGGACCTGGTGGCTTGCTTTCTCACTTTTGTTCTCTCTGTGTGTCTGTCTTTCTCTGGTCAAATGAAAATAAATGAATGAATGAATAAATAAAAGTAAATAAATCACTCTAAAAAAAGGAGACTTATTTTAAAAAAAAGAAGCGAAAAGATACAATTTATTTCTGGAGAAATTATAGGGAATCAGAATTCTGTTTCCTTGATTCTGAGGTCTTTGTCACTCTGTGATTGCTTTCTCACAAATTTCAGAATTTGGGTCTGGCAGGAGAACTAGGCCAGAAAGAGACTTCTGTGATTTGAAGTCCATGAAATCCAGTTTGTACACCTGGAAAATGAGAGGCTGCTTTTAAATGTCATCTGCTTTGTAAGGAACCTTTGATGAAATGACGTGTTTGCAGCCAAAATCGATAATTCTCGATAACAGAGGTTTCCGCGTAAAGCAGTCAGGTTATGAAACCTGAATGGAGTACCTTTTATTTATCTGGGTCCCTTTGTTTAGATAGGCCTGCCATGGAGACATTCTGATGTGGAAGAGAGAAAATGTCATCTCTACAGATCTTTTAAACAATCTACTGCTAATGGTGTTTAGACTATGCACCAATGACAAAGAAGGAAAAGGAAAAGAGAACTATTTTCTGGAGATATCACTAACCGTCTGTGGAGCCATTGTTTGTTATCTTCTAAAACTCATGGCCTCCTATTTCACTTCCCTCAGGTTTTGTTTTTTTGTTTTGTTTTGTTTTTGGGGTTTTTTTTTTTTGTTTGTTTGTTTTGGTTTTTTTTTTGCAAGTTCATCTACAGGGGTTGTGCCTCCTGAAAACAGATTGCACCAGAATGAGAAGATGTAGGTTCTTGCCCCAGTCCTGATCTGTTATAAACCACATAATGAAGGCACATCCATTGTCAGCTTGCACTTTAATGGCCCAAGGTGTGTCCTAAAGGCAGAGAACTTCTTCATATTCTCCCAGAATGAAATGATATAAATTATTCACTTTTAGTTTCAACTATCTACTTGCTGGGTCACCTTGGAAGACCAGCAGCTTACAGCTGCAGTTAAATGGTGAAAACATCACCAGCCACCTCAAGACTCCTGCTTGGGTGACAATCAGGTTATAGGTATTTAAATTCTTTAAGATATAGATACATAGAAGACATGTAATATTTATTAGAAATTATCAGGAAATAAATTTTTCCACATAAGTAAATATCCCAAGGACTGAAACTTACCTAGTTAGCACTAAAAAGATTTAAAAATTGGTGTTTTCAGTGAAAATCTGCCTAAAATCTGCGTTGTAACAGAATAGAAATTGACCTTTTGCTAAAAGGCAGAAAGTTTTCATTATGATGTTTAGTGAAGAAAGAGTGAAGACATTGAAGGGTTACAGAGGAGATTTGCTCTGTACTTAAGTGGCCTCAAATTACTCTGGTTGTTGACTCTTTCTAGTAACTTTTTGCTTTTTCTTTTGTATCCTAGAGGAAGACTATTCACTCATTCGTTTATTCCACAGTTTTTTTTTTTTTTGTGACTTAGTTTGGGGTGTATGTGACCTATAGGTACATGAAACTGAATGAGACCAACTCCGTGATCTGAAGAAAACTGCAGTGAGAGAACAGATCGATTTTGAGGATCATGTTTCAGTAGGAGGAAATATAGTTTGAATAACTGTGTGTGCACGTGAATTGGCACTATTTATTTTTTGGCATTTCAGAGTTCAAGGTAAGATAAACAGGAAAAGTTCTCAACTAGCGTGAACTATTATTATTATTTTCATTAGTTCTTTTAAATGGTGGAGATATCGGAAAATATATTTTCACGTAACAACGTGTTATTATGATTGCTTACTATCATCAATTTTTTAACCTTGTGATAGCACACATACATGGGTCTGGCATAGAGAGAGAAAGAAAGTGAGAAAGCAGGCCACCAAGTCCGGGACTTGAACTGTGGTCAGCCATATGAGATTCCAGCTCCTTTAACCACCACTCTACCTGCTGACCCCTTTCTTGATTTTAAAAATTTATTTTATATAATCACTGTATATCATTACAGACTATACAGTGAATTTTCCCAGCATGAATACACTGTATATGAGTTCAGTTAAAGATACCACCATACATGTTATTATCAACAGATTATTTTTCATTTTTTGTGTCCCTTAAATGTTTGGCCTTCTTATTTTTCTCCTTATTTCCCTTCTTCTCAACTTCCCCCATTTCCCATCCTCCTCCCACACTGTCTCTAGTATCTGCAATTGTTCTACTTGCTTTTGTATCCAAGTGAGGACATACAATGTCTCTCTTTCATAGTCTGCTTACTTCACTCAGCAGTAAATCTTTTAAATTTGTCCACTTTCTATCAAATTGCCTGGCATATTTTTTTTTTCTGAGCTGTTTTTGCTACAGGGCACATGCGCTCGCCAGACAGACAGAAAGAGACATAGAGACAGAAAGCGAGAAATCACCCCCCAGGGGGGATGGTCACGCCACAATCGCTTCTCCTCCATTCTCCTCTCGGGATCTTGGGCACGCACGCACACGTGCCTGGCGTGAGTTTTAAGCCACCGGGTCCGGAACGCGAACCGCGGTCGACTACGTGGGAGTCCAGCGACATAGCCATTACGCTAACTGCTGGTTCCCATTGCCTGGCATATTTTTCAAGCCATCAGGACTGGGCCTAGTACGGTCAGCCATGTGTGATCTGGCTGCCTCAACCATGAGGACATAGGTATTTATGAGTTTTTATAGGACTTATTTTCCCCCAAATCATTGCTCAGACTCTGTGTCATAGTCCCTTAGGCCTCATAGCCTTCAACCACATTTTCCTCAGAATGAACATTTGTTTGTGGAGAGGTTTTTGCTATAGGGTGCGTGTGCTTGTCAGAAAGACAGAGAGAGACAGAGAGACAGAAAGCGAGCAACCACCCCCCAGGGGCGATGGCCATGCCCCAATCCCTTCTCCTCCATTCTCCTCTCGGGATCTTGGGCATGCACAGACTCCTGCCCCATGTGAGTTTAAGCCACTGGGTCCAGGACTCAAACCATGGTCGACTACATGGGAATCCATCAACATAGCCATTATGCCAACTGCTGGTCCTCAGAATGACTTTTGACACATTCACATTCATCCCCTAAGGCTCTCAGCTCAAATTTCCACTCTTCCTTCTCTTTATCTCTGGTCACCAACGAGAATTAATTATTCTTCATCTATGTTATTAGGATTCCTAATAAATGTTTCCTTCCCTTGTCCATTAGCCTGGAAATTCATTTAGGAAATAGATTATTCTTTATTCAACTTTGCAGTATCAATGCTTAGCCAAAAAGGTCTCCAAAAAATATCTGCCAAATTAAGTAAACCAGTCTGTGAGATAACCCTGTGTAATATAGGGAATGACAATGCAGTTCAACATGGTTGGCCCTTGTTTCCAATTTGACTTTGCTAGTAAGGAATAAAAGAAATTGACATCTTATACGAGACCTAATGGAATAAAGGAATAAGCCAATAGCATCTAATCTATTCTCTCTCCCAAACTAGCTACTTAGATGAGAGGTATGTAACATTTGGATTTCAAAGCTCTTTCTAAGTACCAATGATGTTTCAAGAGAGACCTTTGTCTAAGACTTATGGCAAAGGAGTTATAATGAGGTGTGACATCAATTTCTTCAGGACAGGCATCAAGGTTGAAAGAGTTTATATCCAGTTCATCAGATGTTCAGAAGAATGCTCTACGTAGGACATAAAAAAGATTCTAGAGTCATTATAAAGGTCTCTGTTAATGAACCCAAGAGCCTAATCAGTCCTTGCACAGATGGAGTAATAATGAGAAATGGAGAGGAGGAACCGGAGTTGTTGTTCCCCTGTGAACGGCCTCCCCTAGGAGCTCCCCATGTCTCATTAGCACACAACTTGTGTAAGACCTGGCTGACCTTGACACATTACACATTTAAGCTTGAGAAAAGCAGTTTCACTTTCAAACTGATGTCTGCGAGACACACTAAGTTACCACCTGCTTGGGTACATCTTGTGTCTGAGAGTTCAAATGGTTCTTTTTGGGATGCTTTAGCCTTTTCTATGTTAATATGAAGGCCTATTATTTCTTTTTTTTTTCCTTTCTTTTTTTTTTTTTTGGTGGTAGGGGACATACTTTACTTGTTTGGTATAAATAGCTTTCAGGAAAAAAAATCTACTTAACAATTTATTACCAACCAATAAACAACCAAGGAACTAAAGAAGTTCACATAAATTTTGTATAAATTGCATTGCCAATACTCATTAGCCAAAGGGAGATAAAACTGTATTGTCCATCTTTATGCCCATATAATTGCATTTTAGGAAACCCTGTAAAAACAGTTCATCTTAATAAATCCAGTATTTAGTACCAAAATTTTATTCATAAAAATTCTGTCCTTATTTTGGAAGTAACATGGTTGCCCAAAAACATCCAGCTAAGAAAAACCTGTAGCATTCACAAGGGGAATGCCCACCAGTAACTAGCTGCATCACGTTCACCTTAATTACAAATGAAAACATTCTGCTGATCTTTGTATCTATGGCTTGGTGCTAAACCTGCAAAGATTTGATTTATTACCTATTCAGTGAATTAATAAAGCTTTTTCATTCATGTACTTATTTAACAAAGACTTAATGAATGTCTACTATGATAGATGTCATGTTGAATGCTAGCAATGCAAAGAATAAATAGGGAAAATAAGACAGTTTATGTTTTACTTTGTTTATGCTGTCTTGTCCCCAAAGCATACTTAGTAGGCCACATGCTTCATTTCTTTTCTAGTAAAATCCTCATAATGACCATTTGAGGAATCTAGTATTACACCTATTTTAAGGATGAGAAAACAGCTTCTAAAAGAATTAAAGTCACCAGTTTAAGTCACATGGGTGGGAAGTAGCAGAGCTGGGATTTGAAGCCTTTGAAACTGAGCCCTGATGGTGTAGCTTTTGTCAGTTACTCCCTCTCCTCTCAACAGCCCTCTTCCCTCTGGGCACACCCTCCTCCCCTTTCTGAATTTAGCTCCATCAGAACATTTCCCAACATGTGTCCTTCCAGAAAACTAGTTCTGTAGATGCTTCAGAAAGACCCGTTTTCATGTTGAAAGTGGCTTACCTAGTCCTGTTTTCAGAAATGCCAAATAGTCTTGGGAAAAAATAATCTATTTAATATTGTTTAAATAGGGAGAGGCAAGGGGCAGGCCTTCAGAAGAAGACTCCTCCATAGCTCCTGAGAGCTAGAGATTTCAGGGATAAAGAAAAATAAAGATTTTCTGCTGATAATTCAGCCTCTAACCCACAGACTCAAGTGGTAGGGAGCCCATCTAGCCTTCTTTCTCTCTCTGCCTCTGTCTCTGTCTTCTCATTTTTTTGCAATTAAAAAAAAAAACTTTTTTAAGGTAAAGTATTCTCTGGGCTTTCAGCCCCTCCTTTGATAATAATCCCCTTTCCCTCTGCCCATCCAGGAGAGACAAGGGGCAGGCCTTCAGAAGAAGACTCTTCCATGGCTCCTGAGAACTAGAGATTTCACACCACACAATTTTTTATTTTTTGATTTTAAAAAAAAATTTTTTTTGGTTGTTTTTTATGATTTTTTTCCTTCTTTGTCTCTCTGTTTCTTTGCTTTTTTTTTCTTTTTCTCTCTCACTCTCTCCATTGCCTTTTATTTTTCTATTATCTCATCACTCTGCTCCTCAATCTCCATTCTCTGTATTTCTAGATGGATCTAAGGGAACCATAGCCAAACATCCAAATACTATTAGGGTTAACATATTCTCAATATCCACTGAATCTGCTGCACAAAGGGATAAAAATGAAATGGTAAAGAGATTCCAGATCACCTTCTTCTGCATGCTCCTGAACGCTCAGATTGAACTTTAAGAATTAGGAAGAAACACACCATCCATCAGATGACTAGAAATCACTGCAGGGCCACAACAAATATAGGAAAGCAGAAAAATACCTCTCCTCCAAGCGAAACGATAACTCCTCTTCATCCACAGACAGTTTAATGGGAATCATAGAAATGTCTGATAAATAATTTAGAATATTCATAATGATGAAGGCAACAGATATGGAAGAGAAGGGACAATGAATTGTGGAAGAGGCAGAAGAAAGAAGCTGAGGTGAGGACATTCTTGCAAGATGTAAAAGAGGAATTACACACTTTACAAAAGAATCAAATGGACCTGTTAGAGATGAAAGCCGTATTACAGGAAGTCAAAATCTCCCTTGAAAGTATTAAAAGCAGACTAGATCATACAGAACATAGAATGTCAGACACAGAAGAGAAAATTGCTGGCCTAGAAAAATCCACCACAAAGACTGAGAAAATTGCCCCCCAAAATGAGAATAATATACGAGAAATATTAGGTACCATCAAACGTCCAAACATCTGGATAATTAGTATCCCAGATGGCGAAGATACTCATAAGGGCATGGATAATCTATTCCATGAAATCCTGTAAGAAAACTTTCCAAATCTAGAGAGGCACTCAAAGATCCAGTTCCAAGAAATAAAGGACCCCAAATAGAATCCACCCAAGATCTTCTCCAAGACACATTATAGCCAGATTGACCAAGACCACAGACAAAGACAAGATACTAAGATTGGCAAGAGAAAAACTGCATGTTACCTCCAAAGGATATTCCATTAGGCTAACAGCAGACCTCTCATTGGAAACAAAGTGAGTAAGGAAAGAGT
>NW_006159565.1:4040841-4097383 GCF_000334495.1 Tupaia belangeri chinensis
AGCAAAGTTCCTTAGCATTTCTTTGATTTATTTAAGTTAAAACTGCTTTTCTTGAAATTACCAGTTGAACTCGCTATTGAAAGTAGTTAGATTATGTGTGTGTGTTATATATAACTAGAAATGCAAAATTATTGACAAAACATACATGATTAAGCCACTACGCAGTATTTTCTGGATGGGAAATTACGTTTTGTATACTGTGACAATGCTTAGGAAATGAATGTAAATTAATTAATTAAAAAATGTTTAAAAAAAAAGCTCATGGCAATACGTGTAATAGGAAAACTATTAACTTCAAAAAGTTTTTGTACCACATTAAATTCACACTAACTGTAAAATAAAATAAAAAAATAGGGTGTTGGGAGCAACAAGAACAAAAATTGTTTAAATAGGTTCCCAAGTTTTTGGGTCACAGAAATACTTTCTTACTATTTATCACTAAATGTATTTTGCAAAGTGCTGCCTTGACATAGTCACTTTTCAAGGGGGCAAAAATTGAACTCCCTTGTATAACCTCTTGGGTCCCAACCTGCAAAGAAAAAAAAAATGGTACCTGGAGGAAGCAACGCAAGAATGCTAGGCTTATCAAATGGGATCAAGGAAAGAGGAACCTGGAAGGCCCACAGCACTTATAGGTGGGCTCAGCAGTGGCAGAGGATGCAGGCAGAGAGGAGACAAAAGAGAACAGAGACAGTGGGAGGCCAGGAGAGGCAAAGAGCAGAATTACTTTTGACTGTGTTTTTTTGTTATTAAAATTTGGAAGAGGGCACATGTGCTCACTGGAGAGAGACAGAGAGAGAGAGAAAGGAGAGAGAGAGAGAAAGCTCCCTCAGAGAGAATGGCCATACTGCCATCCTTTCTCCATCTCTCCCTCCTTTTGGGATTATGGGCATGCATGCACATATGCCTGGCATTTTTCAAGCCATCAGGTCTGGGACTGGAACCTTGCAGTTGCTCTTGTAGAATCCAGTCACCTTAACCACCATGCCACAGGCTGGCCCTGACTATATTTGTCTTGTAGAATCCAGTCACCTTAACCACCATGCCACAGGCCAGCCCTGACTATATTCTTGCTATAGTTTCTAAACTCTGCAAGTTCACTCCCTACTTGTCTTCTTTTTAGAAACAAGCAAAAACTTTTGCTATCTGTTATTAGTATTATGGGTAAAACTGATAATAATAGCTATCTTTTATTGAGTGCTTGTTATGTACCAGGCCTTATATCCAGTCACCTTAACCACCATGCCACAGGCCAGCCCTGACTATATTCTTGCTATAGTTTCTAAACTCTGCAAGTTCACTCCCTACTTGTCTTCTTTTTAGAAACAAGCAAAAACTTTTGCTATCTGTTATTAGTATTATGGGTAAAACTGATAATAATAGCTATCTTTTATTGAGTGCTTGTTATGTACCAGGCCTTATTTCAAGTGTTGTGTATATATTACCTCATTTAATTTTCAGTGTGACTTTCTGAGGTAGGCACTGTTATCTGCATTTTACAGATGGGTAGACTGAGTCAGAGCAGCTTAATTATACATCGTCACACAACTAAGGACTGAGCTGTGATTAGAACTAAGAAACAGTGACTTCAAAATCAATAATCCCATTGTGTCCACAGATTACTTTTGTGTGTGTAAGTTGCCTTATGGAAACTACACAAGCACATGGTGAAGCTTCCAAGTGCAGAAAATAGGTAAATAAGAAAAAAAAGTCTCCTGACTAGATCGCTAGTTTAGAAAGTTCTACCTATTAATCTGTAATGGACTCTTTTAAAAAATAGAAGAAATAATGGAGTAAAAAAGCTGATCAAAAGGTGCTAGGTTGAAATTCCATCACCTCAACTAAGGATATACTATCATTTTATTTTTGTAGACTTTCAGGTTGTTACTGTCATTCATTCCTTATTCAATTATTATTATTTTTTAATTTGCCAGAGGTCCTGTGCACCCACCAGAGAAAAAGAGAGAGAGAAATGAGAAACCTCCCATAGGGCATGGTCATGACACATTCCCTTCTCCTCCATTCTCCCTTTCTTTCAGGATTTAGGGCACACACACATGTGTGCCAGTATGTGTTTTTAGGCTTCTGGGTAAGGGACTGGAATCATACAATCAGCCATGTGGGATTCAGATGTTTTGATTACTATGTAAGCAGCTGGCTCCCTTATAAAGTATTTATTAAATGACTACTATGTGACAAAAATAGATGTCGATAATCATGAGAATTATGTAAATCAAACATGGACATTTGTAATTGGTCATTATAAAATAACTAGTATTTGTTGAGTGTTCAATTTGTTCTAGTCATTGGGCTAAGCACTTTCATTATAGTGTATTATTCATTTTTATTATAATTTGTAATTTACATAAAATAGTTGTACATATTTGTGGGGTACAATGTGGGTTTTCAAAATATACATACAATGTGCAATGATATAATTGGGACAGTAAACGTATCCATCATCTCAAACATTTATTAGTTTGTGTTGGGCATCCTTGAAATCTGTTCTTCTAGCTATTTTTGAAATATACATCAAATTGTCACCATCATTGCTTTACTGTGGCATAGTACTTTAGAGTTCATTTGTTTAGCTGCTTGGATTCTTCCATCTGTTAATCAAGTTCTCTCCGCTCCTATCTGCCTCTCCCCTTCAGCTCTGCATTCCCTTTCCAGCTCTGTTATCCACCATTTTCCTCTCTACTTCCATGCAATTGAATCTTTTAACTTCCATTAATGAGTGGGGACATAAGATATTCTTACAGTGAAGTGTTGATTTGCCAAAACAACCTCAAGAAATTGTTATGCTTAGCACTTCATTTTGCAGATGAGAAAACAGGTTTACAGAGGTGAAATAACTTTTCCAAAGACTCTCCATTCTTGATAGTCATGAATTGAGAGGTCTCATTTTAGAACTCTACTTATTTTTTAATCACTAAGTTATACAAGAAATTGAATACTATGGGAGAAAGCTACTTGACATTAGAGATTAAAGAAATTTAAAAGGAAAAGCCAGAATTTATAAGAAAATGTCTCTATGCTGTTTGTAACCAACTCTGTATAAAGGCATCAAAGTCTTTGTGAGGATTGGGGTCAAACAAACCTTGTTCACACTGTGGACTGAATCTTAGTTTCCCTGTATGAATCCAGGAGGGTGTACAAGGATACCTACCCAAGAGAGGGAAGGGAATATTAATAGCTCTACTGCCCCTTGAGGCAAAAGAGATGATCCTAGAATTTTATTACCATGTAATCTATTAATCAAAAATGAACATGACATGAAGAGTACTTTCAGACACATAAAAATTCCAAAAGTGTATTTACTATAGACCTCCACTGAAAGAACTACCAAAGGGTGTGATTAAGCAAGATGAAAAATGAAGTCTGGAGGAGAGAACTGGTATACAAGCAGTAATAGTGAACAAGAACAAAACAATCTAAAAAAAAAAGAGAAAAGAAGAAAAGAAAAAAAAGTTGGTGAATTTAAATGTGCTCCAGGAAAATAACAAAGACTACTTGACAGAAATTAAAATGGGTTGGGGTCATGGAATTCCAGGATCAGCTGATAATAAATTCGAGCAGGGAGCCTCTATTAGAACACAACAACAACAACAAAATACTTGTTTCCTCAAGGCCTGGGGTTACCTGAAGTTCTGGGTCAATTGGGGATAGCCTATGAAGAGAAATCAGACAAATGTGTGATTTTTTTTTTAATAGTCTCCATCCTAAACCTTGGTATTTCTAGATTCACATACTTGACTTAGTGTGAAGGTTAAGTCCGCAGCCTCAAGCACGTGAATTAAAGAGAAGATATACTTATTTCCTTTTGAGCTCTTGAATTGTAGTTGTTGATAAATTTGGGGGTGGGTCTTTCAGTCTGGGGAGTCCTAACAACTTTTCCATAAGTGATACATATGCAGCATTTTTTTTTTTTTTTGCCAGCCTCAAAATTATACAGAGCCACAAATAACCATCATCCTTCAAATGCCTTAATTGAAATGAAAATGGTGAAGATACTCCATTGGGAGCAATTTGCAACTTACTATTAAACAAGAGGGCAACACACAGCCAAATACGTAATGTTTTTAAGCTTGGCATTTTAAAAGGTCGCATACACAGAACTGGACTACACAATGAAATGAAAGGGCCAGTTTTCCTTTAAAATATATTACCCTGTTTTAAGTTTCACGGAAGTGTTTGTATTGAATCTCTCCAAATAAAAGGTGACCTCAAATATGTGGTGATGCCCCATTTTCCCAACAAGAATATAAAAAAAAATGTTTATGGATAACTTAAATAGAAAAGCTTCTTGATGAGCCAATTAAATGTCTCCGTAAGGAAATTTGTTTACTCCCACGCATTTAAGATGACATACATAGCATGTTGATGTCAAACTATTGCTTTTTCACTGTCATAATTCATGAGGTTATTTTCTCGAAGTTCTTCACAGAGGACATTAGTTTCCCTCCTTCTCCTCTGCCTTTTGAGTCATCACACATTGTCATCAGAGCTGAGCTCCTAACGTCTTCTGTTCCACTGAATTGATCAGAGCCGTAGCACTTTCTGAATTCACATATGATGCTGGTGTTAAATATTTTATCCCTCGTCCTAAATTCCTCTTCCCAATTCTTAACATTAAATAGCGTTTCTCTATTTATCTTGTTGGTCAGTGTCTATACTTTTGGTGTCTTTGTTTGTTTGTTTTTGTTTGCTGTAGAGCATATGCGCTCACAGACAGATGCTGAGAACGAGGGCAAGTGAGAAATCACCCTCCAGGGGGATGGCCATGCTGCAGTCCCTCCTCCTCCATTCTCCTCTCAGGATTTTGGGCACACACGCACATGTGCACAGTGTGTTTTTCAAGCTGCTGAGTCTGATACTCTAACCACCAATTTGGTCATGTGGAATTCAGCCAGCCATTTCAATTTGCATTAGAATACATCCAAGGGACCAGCAGATGGCATAATGGTTAAGTCTCTGGACCCCTACGCAGTCGATCTTGGTTTGAGTTCCAGATTTGACGACTTAAAACTCATGCCAGGAGCATGTGCGTGCGTGCCCCAGATCCTGAGAAGAGAATGGAGGAGAAGGAATTGTGGCATGGCCATCCCCCCTTGGGGGCGTGATTTCTTCCTTTCTGTCTTTGTCTCTCTGACAAACATGCCACCTATAGCAGAAATTTCTCTTAAAAAAAAAGAGAATACATTCAAAATTTCTTGACTTATTTTGATTATTATTTAAAATTCATCTATTAACTGTTAACTAAAAAGTGTGAAAATAAAAGGTCAGAAAAACAAAACTATTCTCATAGTAAAAATCGAGATGTAAATAAAGGTTAACCTTCCCGAGACCAACATTCTGCTTCTTAAGTGTCCAGAGAGTGAGTGTCCAGAGAGTGAGTTGAGCACAGAAAACACAATCTCTCCCAATTTTTGGAGTAATGACTAAAAAGAGAAATAATGCCTGGGTTGTAAACTAAGAAATGTGTCTTGTTGAAGCTAACTAGCAATTTTTCTACCTTCAGGGCAGATGGGCTGGGCAGGGACCTCTGAGAGCCTGTCACTCAGGTGGCCAGCCCCTAGGGAGATGCATTTTAATCCCATTAATGCCACTCCATAGCCGATTCCCCTGCAGTGCAGTCTGGCTATGACAGGCACAGATGGCTCTGTTGGGAGGAGAGGACTGTGGACTTCTAATTAGGGCAGGCAGAAACGCCGCTGGGGCTCACCCAGGCAGCCTTTGAAGGGGTGGGGGCAGACTGCCCTATGAGCATCCCTTGGGTGTTCACACTTCTCCCAGGGTCTCAGATCAGGGGAAATACAGTTCTAATAGGATAAGTCTCAGCGTTTCACTCCTTTCTTCTCTGAGCCCTAAAGTATGTGGACAGCAATGTCGGAGGAAGCCATCTTCACGGTGAGGTAACCAGGGTAAACCCAGACCTGCCTCTGTGAGGGAGAAGAAAGACCACCGCAGACTCTCAGAGGGCTTGCTCATTCCAAAGAGTGAGTTAGAGCTGGGGCTTTTCACTTAAAATAGATCTTATAGCAGGGAGTAGGAGAGAGTTGAGTTTTTTTCTAACTCCCAAATTTGTGAAAGTAGAGCACAAGGTCCCCTAAAGGAAATACTGTGATATCAGTAGAGATTGCATGAAAAACAGAAACAGGATTATTAAATTCAAAACTGCTACACATGGGAAGAATGTTGGATTATGTAGAAAATCATATTAGTGAAGAAGGTACATTTTGAGAAATTTGTCCAGAACTCAGAGGAAATGATGAAGATATAAAAATGTGGCGGAAAAAAGAAGAGGGAGATAGATCAGAGATAGCTTATATTGTAATAATTTTGTCCATATTTAAAAATGTAATGCTATTCTGATCAAAAGTCCCAAGGGGTATTTTCTTTGAAACGAGATATAATTACACCAGAGTTCTTGTGAAAAAATAAATGGGCAAGGGATATTGAAAAGATGGTTGGTAAAAGAAATGATAATAAAGAAAGACTTGCAGGTATGGAAACTTATTGTAAGGCCCAGACAATTAAAATGGAGCCATTAGGGCAAGAAAAGATAGATTTGATGAAACAAGACAAACTCTGGAAATTAGCTATTGTATTTAGTACATAATAAAAGTGGCATTTGAAATTAGAGGGGAAAGAATAAGTTTAATAACCAGATCCTGAAAATTGCTTAACAATTTAAGGGTATTTTTGTAACAACAACAACAAAAAATCTTGATGGATAAAAATGATTATATGTAAAAACATAATTTGAGATAAATAGCAAAATACCTGATTTTAGAATGGAGATGGTATTCCTGGCAAAAAAAAGTGAGGAACGAGATTAGTAAGTAAATATTTTTAAAATGAAAATGTAAACTTTCTGTACATAAAACAATTGGAAATCTGATTAAGATACCAATGATCTTAAGTATCACAGGTTAAGGGCCAGCAGATGGTGTAGCAGTTACATTACTGGAGTCCCACATGGTTGACTGAAGTTCGAATCCTGGATCTGGAGGTTTGAAACTCATACCGGGCACATGTGTGTGTTTGTGTGTGTGTGTGTGTGTCCAATATCCCAGGAAGAGAATGGAGGAGAAGGGATTGAGGCATGGCCATTCACTCTGGGGAGTGATTTCTTGCTTTCTTGGGCACACACGCACACGCGCCTGGCGTGAGTTTAAGCCACTGGATCCAGGACTCAAACCGTGGTCGGCTACATGGGTGTCCAGCCACAAGGCCATTATGTTAACTGCTGGTCCCAGATCAAACATGTTTTAATGTTTGGTGCAGTAGGTAGTAAACTGAACTGCAGTGCTGGGAGCTACGTGGCCAGCTGAGCGTTCGGAGTCCACTGGTGGCTTAAATGTGAGTGGGGCCATGTGCATGTGGCCAAGATCCTGTTGAGCTGGAGGGCGGGGAAAAGGGGATCACGGTGTGATGAAACCCTGTTGAGGGTGTTCCTTTCTCTCCTATACATGCGCACACTCTATCATGAATAAAATAAACAAACTTGGGACTGGTAAGTTGCATGGTGGTTAAGGCACTGGACTCCTACATAGCCAAATGTGGTTCAAGTCCTCGACCTAGCAGCCTGAAACTCATTCTGGGCAGGTGTGTGTGCATGCCCAAAATCCCAGAAGGAGAACGGAGGAGAAGGTATTGCAGTATGGTCATCCTCCCTCCCTAGGGGATGACTTCTCAGTTTTTCTCTCGGTCTCTTTAGTCAGCACATGTGCCCTATAGCAAAAATCTCTCTCTCTCAAAACAAATAAATAAATAAATAAATAAATAATTAAATAAATAAAATTTTTTAAAATTAAAGGGATCAGCAGGTGGCGTGGTGATTAAGGGCACTGGACTCCCACATGGCCGACCATGGTTTAAGTCTTAGAATTGGTGGCTTGCTTCTTCACTTTCTCTCTCTCTCTCTCTGTGTTAAAAATAAAAATAAATGAATAAAGTTAAATAAAATAACTCTTAAAAAATTGAAAAAAATATGACAGTCATGAAAACAATATAGATAATAGCTCTCAAAGCTCAAGGGGAAGGAAAAGAGCAATAAAAATATTGTTTTGATAAATAAAAAATGCCTTGAAGTGCCTCGGTAAAAGCAGAAAATACTTTCAGTTTTGATTAAGATGCAAAATAAAACTTACGCTGTTTTTAAAAAATATCCTAAAAGTTGACCAAAAAAAAGGCACAAAAAGAAAATAAAGACATCCACACCGATACATAGACTCATTGAACAGTAAGAGGGCAAGGGTGGGAGTATTAATATCAGCCAAAATTAGACTGGAAGACGAAAATCCTTGAACTATTCGATTGTATAGCAGTAGAAACTATATTCACACTGGGAACACAACAACAGCAACACTGTACCAAATAACATCACACAGCAAAACACACAACCCACTCCTGCTGTTGCCCTGTAAAAGGCAAACTCCAGGGAGATGCTAGTCCTGGAAAGAAAGGCCGAGTCCAACTTGCAGCCTGGAGCACACAGCCCTGAAGCTGGAGCTGCTTCTGATGACGGTGGTGTCAAATCTGGACCCATCCATATAAATCTATTTTCAATTCCCCAGATAATGCTCTGATATCACACAGCTCTCTGCTTGAGCAAGTCATCCATAGTACCTGATGTTCTGCTGGGTCCTGCCCTCCTCTTGAGGCTTAATGGACCCATCACACTGTGGTTCCAAGTCCCCGCTACCAGCCCGAGTCCCAAATCTTACAAGGCCCAATATGACCTGGTCTTCATGTCTCCGCCTGACATGGTGCCTCCCTCCTCTCTTGCTCCCTTGTCCTCTCTGCTGTTGCTCTGAGGTAAATAGCTCCTTTTTTTGACTTTAAACTTGGCTGTGCCCACAGCATACAATACCCCACTTTCCAAATTCTCTGCTTGAATGTCAGCCTTTTTTATTACTGTAGCTTGTGCAATTATAATTAAATTCACATGTCATGGAAACATGAACACTTTATTTAATTTTTAATTGTTTTTTAGGGGGGAGAGATTTTTTGCTCTAGGGTGCATGCACTCATTGGAGAGACAGAGAGAGACAGAGCAAGAAATTACCCCTCTGGGGGGATGGCCATGTTGCAATCCCTTCTCCTTCACATTTTGGGCAGGCATGCACAGGTGCCTGGTGTGAGTGTTAAGCAGCCAGGTCCAGGATTCAAACCACAGTTGACTATGTGGGTGTCCAGTGACACAACCATTATACCATCTGCTGGTCCCAGAAACATTAATCCTTTAAAATACTCTTTAAAATGAATATGTACATACGAAAGAGGCACTTGAAATCTCATTTAAGCTTAGCTTGCTCTCCAGGTATGCTGTTCCTGATCTCGAGCGAAATGGAGTATTTTGCAAAGATGAATGTCATCTTTGGGCAGAGAATGGAATATTTTTAAGCATACATTAACTTATTGTTAGGACTTGTCACAAAGAGCCTGTTGCTCACCTTTTAAAGTAGAAATGAATTCACCCAATGTTCTAAGGTTGAAATGATTTCACTAAGAAAATCTTCCCCACCCTTATCTTTCTGATTATAACATTATGATAATTAATTTAAAATAAACAACACAAAATCTGCCAGAAGTTCAAGACCCATTTTCAAATGATGACTTGAGCTCCTTCCTTATCAAAATTCTACTGAAGTCATAGGAAGGATGTAGATTTAAGATAAAATATGCACCAGAGCTGGAAAACCCAGAAGGCCAGACTTGACAGGTCAGGTGAAAAGGGTTTCTGGAAGACAGGAAGCAGTTTCTGGAAGACAGATGGCATGAAGGTGATCACAGGTGAGTTGAGAGGGGCATGCAGTTTGTCTGCACCATAGTGGGGTTGTCTGCAAAAGGTCATGCATAGGTTCTTCGTGTTTGCTCTTGCTCTCTTTAAGCAATTGGTAATTATTTTATAGTTTGAGATAGAAAAGAATCTGTGATTTATGTTTCACAATTCAGGTAGTAGCTGATTGACTTCCTCATTTAGGGATGCTGGGAGTTTTGAGATGCTGAGATGTGTAGCAGATGCAACCCATGTCCTGCTCACAGGCTCCAGCCAGCACTCACACCTCATGCCATGTCTCTGGCCTGAGGGAGCTGGCTGTGCTCAGGTGGCCGTGTTGCCTTACACTGTCGGGTACCTCTTTGCCCACCAGCCATCAGAGGCTGGAGAATGAAGGGGTAGACAGCAGATCAGCTCCCAGCCCTGCACCCTGAGATGCCAGCACAGCTCCCACCTAGGACTGTGCCTCCCATGGGACAAGCACTTTTGTGGACACCTTTGGGTCATCTTACCTTGCTGCGGGAGGGCCGAGGTATTGGCCCTCATTTTTATTTTTATTCATGAAAATGAGGCTGATGACAGAAAGATCATGGACCTTTTTGTAGAAGGAGCAGCTTGAAACAGGAGACCCAACTGAGCATAAAGAGCAAATGCCAGCATTGCCACGGTGGTAGAATGTTCCAGGCTCTGGAGTCAGATTGCCTGGGTTGGCATCCGGGCTCTGTGCTGTCTGCTTGCATGCAAAGTGTTGGTTATAATAGTTACATGTGCAGAGCTATATAGTCCTTACAGGGTTGCTTGGGATTAAATGAGCTAACGTACACAGTGTTCCCAACAATGTCTGGCACACAGTACAGTCTTGATCAATGTTAGCTGAATGTAAGTGTGCACTGTACTGAAACAACGAGTAAGCGAGGAAGATGATCGCAACCGTGACTGATCCCAGTGAAATCTGAGGAAGACTTCTGTCAACGCAACATAAACAACTGGCAACGAGGAAAGGAGCAAACAGGAAGTAGAGAACGTTCTAAGAAATTCAAGACAATTACTATTATTAATCAATAATAAAATAGACAACGGTTAAAATCACTTTAATGAACAGGAGGATAAATTCAAGGAATTATCCAAGAGATGAACAAAGAGGCAAAGAGATAAAAGAAGAAGAAGCATTTCAGAGAGACCCCAAATATCGTATATCTATATGATAAGAGCTTGAGAAGGAGGGGACAGAGAAAATGGAGGATAATTATCCATCTATCCATCTATCTATCTATATACATACACATATATGTATAATATATATGTATTATATATATATATTATTTATATATATTTAATTTAATTGCTGAGGATATATGCACTTGCCAGAAGGGGACAGACACATACACACACACACACTCACACACACACACACACAGAAAGAGAGAGAGAGAGAGAGAGAGAGAGAGCACTGCCCAGTGAAGTGTGATCACGCTGCAGTTCCCTTCCCCTCTACTTCTCCATACTGTTGGGATTTGTGTCATGCATGCAAACACACTGGCATGTTTTGTAAGCTGCCAGGACTGAGATTTGAACTGTAGTCTCCTATGTGGGGATCTAGCTCCCTTAACTACTAGTCTATGGGACTGGCCCACAAAAAATATTTCTGATTTGCAGAAAAATTTTAGTCTTCAAGATTGGTGACTCTCACTGAATGGCAGACATGACTATTGAAAATAAATCATGGGAAACATAGGAATTTTCAGGATAAAGGAAGAATTCTATAAAGTTTTAGATGAGAGGAAAAAAAACTTTATAAAGGAGAATCAAATTGAACTTCTCAGATATTAGACTTTTCATTTGAAATACTAAATCGTAGTAGCAAAAGGAATACTGTTTACAGAGTTCTGAAGAAAATGAATTGTGGCTCTTCAATTCAATTCGAAGCTGTCTAACCTTCATATGTGAGGGCAGGAGAAACAATGAAAAATTGGTTACTTCAGCAAAGGTAGGAAAGGGAAAAAAGAAAACATCAGAAAAGTATAAAATACTCAGGACAACAAAATAAAATAAGGATGTAAGGTACCCATAATCCGTGGTCGTGATGAATGACCTCACAGAGGACAAACATTGTCACACTGAACAACCCAAAGCAAATGTCAATTACAGGCCGTCATCAACAGACCCACCTATAAGAGAAAGGTTGAACATAAAGGGCCAGTGGATGAGCCACTAAATAAATGCATAACAGCTACCACCTCAAAAACAGGACTGGCCATATTTCTTTCAGAAGAAACTGAAGCTAAGTGAAAAGTGCTTAAAGGAACAAAAGACAACATTCCACGTTGTTACAAGGAGCATCCACAAACGAGATGCAACAATCATAAACTTTTAAGCATTCAGCATAGCTTTGGAATAGATAAAACAACTCTCAGACAAAAAAAGAAAAATAATCTGGGCAAAATAATAGTGGAGACTTTACATAATATTTTTCCCCTCAAAACTAGCAGACTGGAAAGAGCGAAAACTTAAAAGGATATAGTGTACTTATGTAGCATAACAAACAGGTCGAATTGGATAAGTATGTAGTGCAGAAAACTGCAATTGTCAAGCTAATTCTGCATGTTTTTTCTTTCAAATATCCATCTAAAAATAATTATAGGCTACTTAAAAAGGAGTAGAAATGTAAGATCTTATTTTAAATCCTGTGAGATAAATACAAAACTTAATTTAAAAGTATTTTAAATAAAGTACTATTTATTAATAAAACATATATAGCTTCTAGTATAAAGAAAACATTAATAGCATTAAGTCAAGAGACTAAAACAATTTCAAAGAAAATAAGAAGTATTATTATGATAAGACAGAAACAAAGCCTCCCTCCTGTCATTCCAAGGAGCAGTACTGATAAATAAAAACCAAGTTTTGAGTCTTTGTAAAGTCCGATATAATAGACAAACCTTTAAAAATTATTTAAAAAAAGAGAGAAAAATACCAATGCACTACATTAGAAATAAAAGTATAAATACTGGAAGGACTTTTTATTATTATTTTTTGATTTTGGAGAGCTTTTTGCTATAGGGTGTGTGTACTCACAGGAGAGAGAGAAGAGATGGAGAGATAGAAAGTGAAAAATCACCCTCAGGGGGGTGGTTGTGCTGCAATCCCTTCTCCATTCTCTTCTTGGGATTTTGGGTATGCATACACATGCACCTGGCTTGAGTTTCAAGCTGCTATTCCAGGACTCGAACAGCAGTCAGACATATGGGAGTCCAGCACCTTAACCACTACACCACCTATTGTCTCCTTTTCATTATTTTTAAAAATTTGCCAGAGAGTGTGTATGCTTGTTGGAAGGAGACAGAGAGGAAGACTGAGAAAGTAGCTTTTACAGGGCATGGTCATGCTGCAATTCCTTCTCCTTCATTTCTCCCTTCTTTTGCAATTTTGGGCACACATGCACATGTGCATAGAGTGTTTTTTAAGCCACAGGTCTGGGGTTCAAACCATGTGGTTGGCCATGTGGGATCCAGTCACCTTCACCACCAGGCCATGGGTTGGCCTAGGTTTTTTTAAATGATAGGAATATACTGCATACAAGTTTATTGGGGGAAAATAAAAAGAAAAAAAGAAACCACCAACAAACCCCACAAAAAAGAAAACCAAAACTGATCATTGAGATGAATAAATGCTCTTCATATAATTGATCAGAATTGACTCAGGAAGTGGTAGAAACCTGAAGAGATGTAATATTTTAAAGAAATTGAAACATCAAAGTTATGCCTCCCAAGAGGACCCAGACCAGCCACTTTTTAAAGTGAGTTATTTTGAACTTTGAGGAGTATGTAATTTTTTGCTATTTACACTGTTAACAAGCCCAAGAAAACATAAAATTTCCAGTTTCCATTTTACAGGCTTAACAATTCCTGAGAAAAAGATTGCCAGAAAAGGAAACTGCAGCCATTCTCTCTTAGAAATATAGGTTTTTAAAGCTCTAAATAGAATATCAACAAATTGAATCCAGAGTATAATAAAAGACAATCTCACGGCAAAATAAAATTTAATCTAGCAATTATGGAATGCTTATGTATTAAAAAAATCTATTACTATAATATATTTTATTAAATTAATTGGTTGGCAAAAAGAAAACAGTATGATCATGTGGATAAATGTTTCAAGTATGGTTGATTTATTTAACAAAATTTTAATTTCTAATAAGTACTCTATATAAATTAGAATAATAAAAAATGTTTTGAAACATAATAAGGGGTATTTGTTAGAAACCAAATGACATAAAGCAAAACAGAAGCACTCATTAAAATCATGAATAAGACAAGGATGTGCACACTGACAGTGATTATTCATTTCTCTGGGGGTTGTAGACAAAACAATGACAAGGAAAATGTACGAGATATAAACATTGTAAAAGACATATAAAATGATTATTATTTATACTTTACATGAGTCGTTACTAGAAAATTCAAGAGAATTACTTCACAGACCACAAAAATTAAAAAGAATCCAGCAAGCAGAAGAAAAACAAACATTTAAAAACTTCACAGTGCTCGTTTTGACAGCACATGTGCTAAAGTTGGAATGATACAGAGAAGATTAGCATAACCTTTGGCTAAGGATGACATTCAAATTCATGAAGCATATATATTTGTAACTGTCAAAGGTCAGAAACAAAGAGAAAAATGTAAAAGCATCGAAAGTGTCAAGCCATACTTGAAGAAGTTCACATTAGACCAACAGCAGATTTCTCAGAGAAACCCTACAGAATAGAATAGGATGGGGCCGGCAGGTGGCATGGTGGTTAAGGGCACTGGACTCCCACATGGCCGACCATGGTTTGAGTCCTGGTCCTGGTGGCTTGGTTTTTCACTTTCCCTCTCTTCAATCAGGGTAAAAACAAGGTTAATTATTTTCTTGCTAGTTGGTGTAGATGATCTGCTATTGCAGGTTTCAATTTCAACATTGTCTCATCCCATCTCTTTTTTAAAGATGAAGGACTTCAAAAAGTTTTTTTTTCTATTTTCCTATTATTATTATTTATATTGTCAATCACTATACATAATTTAGATTGTAAAGTGACTTGACCCAGCATGATATACACCTCAGTCCAGCCCAGTTGAGAATACAATACACATCTTCATCAACAGATAATAAACTAATATCTGTGTCCTACAAATGTTTTCCCTTTCAATTTTTTTCCCCAAATTTCCTTTCCTACACTATTCCCCTCTCCCACTCTCCTTTTACTTTGTCTCTAGTGTCCATAACAATTTTCAATGCTTTTATGCCTTCCAGTCTCTATCAGAGTGTGGACAGTCGGTATATGTTAAGTGGAGACATACAATGTCTCTGTTTCATAGCCTGACTTGCTTCACTCAGCAATCAATCTTCCATATTCGCTCACTTTCTATCAAATGCCAGGGTTTTGTTGCTTTTTAAGGCTGAATAGTATTCCATGGAGTGTATGTGCCACACTTTTTCAATCCATTCATCTGTTTGTGAACATTTGGGTTGGTTCTATGTCTTAATAATCATGAATAATGCTGCAATAAATATTGATGTGCAAGTGCTTTTTCAACTGAGTGATTTCCTGTCCTTTGGGTAGATACCCAGGAGTGGAATTGCTGGATCGTATGGTAGTTCTATTTGAAAGTCTTTGAGGAACTTCCATATTGTTCTCCACAGTGGTTACACCAATTTGCATTCCCACTAACTATGTAGGAGAGTTCCCCTTTCACTACAGTCACTCCAGAACTTGTCCTTTTTTTTTTTTTTTTTTTTTTTTTTTTTGTCATTCTGACTGGGGTTAGGTGGTATCTCATTGTGATTTTGATCTGCATCTCTCTTAAAAGAATGTTGAGCATTTTTTCATATGCTTTTTGGCTGTTCATATGTCTTCCTTAGAGAGCTGTTTGTTTAATTCATTTACCCATTTTTTAATTGGATTAATCATTTTGTTTCAGGTAAGCCACTTGAGTTCCCTGTGTATTCTAGTTATCAATTCCTTTAGCTCAGGCATAGTTTACAAAAATTTTCTTCCATTTCAAGGGTTGTCAACTCACACTAATTACTGTGTCCTTTGCTGTGCAGAAACTTCTTAATCTGATGTAATCCAACTTTTCTATTTTATTGCCTGTGCTTTGGGAGTCTTTCTAAAGAAGTCTTTGTCTACTTCAATGTCTCCCAGAGTTTCCCCAGTGTTTTCCACCAGTAATTTTATAGTTTGAGGTCTTAGGTTTAGGTCTTTGGTCCACTTTGAGTTGATATTTGTTAATGTGACAGATAGAAGTTCAGATTCATCTTTCTGTAGATGGATACCCAGTTTTTCCAACATCATTTGCTAAAGTTTTCCTTTTCTCACTGGATTGACTGATACCCTTTGTAAAAGATCAGTTGGCTGTATATTTTGGGATTTATTTCTGTGTTCTCTGTTCCATTGGTCCTTGTGTCTGTTTTTGTGCCAATACCATCTTGTTTGATTATCACAGGTTTGTATTATATTTTGGGATCAGGAAGTGAGATGCCAACCACTCCATTCTTTTTATGTAGGATTGCTTTGGCAATATGGGGTCTTTTATGGTTCCAGATGAATTCTTTGATTGTCTTTTCTAGATCTGTAAAGAATGTCTCTTGTAATTGTATAGGGATTGCATTAAACATATAGATTAATTTGGGTAGGATTGCCTTATTATATTAATTCTCACAAACCAGGAACATGGGATGTCCTTCCACTTCTTTGGGTCATTTTCAATTTGTTTTTTTTAGATTTTCGTGGTTTTCCTTATAGAGGTCTTTGACTTCCTTGGTTAGTTTTATTCCTAAGTATCTTACACTTTTTGTGGCTATAGTAAATGGGATTACTTTCTTCAGTTCTTCCTCTGTCTGCTTATTGTTTGTATATAGAAATGCTGTAGATTTTTCAAGTTAATTTGTATCCTGCCACTTTACTGTATGCATTTATTACTTCAAGAAGTTTTATTGTGAATATTATTGGATCTTCTATGTATACAATATAAAGTTTATTTTTTGAGTGAGCAAGAAAGCGAGAGAAGCACCCTCATGTGGGCTCCACACCTCAACCCCATTGAGCCTTCCTAGCCAGCCAGGACTTTGGACACACATACCCATCATGTACAGGTTGACTGAATAATTGAACTTGTGATTTTTCCCTGTGGATTCAGTATTGTTTGAGCAGTGTATCATCACTTTGCCACCAAGTTGGCTCATTTTGTCCTTTCTTAAAATGACTTACTCATTTGTAAACTACTGATGCCCCATATACTTTTCATAAATTAGCAATGATTTCACCATTCTTCCACCCAAGCTTCATCGTATAACTGATGTTATTTCTCCAATTTTAGAAAGATTTATGATGTTCCAAGAGGGACTCTTTTCAAACTGATGTTTTATACTTCTTAATTCCTCAAACTAGATACTGTTTAGATGTGTTATAACACATCAGTATGAGTTTAGTTTGGTGCAAAAAAAATTTGAAATTCATACATAGTTTTTTCATAATGTGAATTTTACACGAACTTTTTGAAGACTCCTTTGTATGCCGAATTGACAGAATGAAAGACAAAAGCCATACGATCATCTCAATAGGTACAGACAAAAGCACTTGATAAAATACAGTAGTCCCTCATGAGTAAAATCTCTTAACAAAATAACTGTGGAAGGCACATGCCTCAACATAATAAAGACCATATATGACAAACCCACAGCTAACATCATAGGGAATGGGGAAAAGTTGAAAGTGTTTTCTTTAAGAACTGGAGCAAGACAAGGATGTCTATTTTCCCACTATTACTTAACATAGTCCTGGAAACACTAGCCAGAGCAATTAGAAAAGAGAAAGAAATAAAGGGCTCCCGGATAGTAAAAAGAGTGTCAATTTGTTCATTGTCAGATTATGCATTATCCAAAAACTTGTAGAACTGATAAACAAATTTAGTAAAGTTGTAGGACACAAAATTGACATACAAAAAAATCATACCATTTTTATATACCAATGACAAGCTGACGGAAGAGAAATAAAGGCAGTCTATTTACAATACTTACCAAAACATAAAAATAAAAATATTAAGGAATAAAATGAACTAAGGAGGTAAAAGATCTCTAAAATGAAAACTGTAAAACACTGGTTGAAGATATAGAAGAACACATACAAAAATGAAAAGATAGATGTTCATAGATTGGAAAAATTAATATAAATTTAAAATATAAAATTAATAACAGTACCAAAAGCAACTTATTTTCAATGCATTCTCTATCAAAATAACAATGATATTCTTCTTGTTTGGAATACAGATGTGACAGTGGAGTTTAGAAATCACATGTTCAGAATGACAGAGCCAAGAAATAAAATATTCTGGGTTCCTGAAACTGTCATTTCAGCTCTACACTGCCTGTCTGCCGATTCCCTTTATATGGGAAAATAAAACAATTATCTATTTATGCTGCTGTGATTGAATACTACTGGCAACCAAACAAAATTTCTAACTGATAAAGATCTATATCTCAAAAAGTACCTTTATTATAAAAGTGTCACTATTGCTATGAAGACACTATAGAAACATTTACCAAAATTATAAATGTATCTACTCTTTGACATAACCATTCCATTTCTATTTATTCTACAGTAATACAAGGGCACTTCAAAAGTTCATGGAAGATTGAATTAAAATACAAATTTATTTTGGTACAAAATTTTTTGAAATCCATGCATAGTTTAAAAAAATATACATTTTCCACAGATTTTTTTTGCAGACCCCCTTATTCTTGTGTATGTAGAAAATAATACATGTAATACCGTGTTGTAAGGAAAGATTGGTAGCAAACCAAATGTTAATCATATTTTTAATCAGTATCATTCATACTGATTAAAATGATTAATTTATACAGTAAACATCATTTATCTATAAAAATGTCAAGAAAACTGCTCATTATGGAATTAGTATGAGGAAAGTGCCTAAAGACAGTTGCACAATGTAGCTTATATTGTACTACCATCTGTTTAAAAAGGATGGGGGGGGTAATATATAATATGTATCTATATTTTGCATATACATAGAGAAGCACAGGAAAACTGTACAAGACATTAATAATAGTGACAATTTAAAGTAGAAAGGGTGAAAATGGGCAATTGGAGAGTTAAAAAAATACTATATATTTAGAGACAGTAGGTGGTGTGTTGTTTAAAGCTCTGGATCCCACATGCCCAACGCTTCAGTTGAGTCCTGGTCCTGTGACTTGAAAACATGCTGGGCATGAGTGTTCAGAATCCTGAGAGGAGAATGGAGGTGAGGGGACTGCGGTGTGTGGCCATCCTCTCTGGGCTGTGCTTTCTCACTTTCCTTCTCTGTCTCTCTCTAGCAAGTTCACGCACCCTATGGCAAAAATACAAAAAGAAAGAAAGAAAGAAAGAAAGAAAGAAAGAAAGAAAGAAAGAAAGAAAGAAAGAAAGAAAGAAAGAAAGATCTTTGTATATAACGTTTATCCAGGTAATGTATGTACATACATTACCTATTCAAAGGCTTTAATTTAAGGAGGTAATATATCCTATATATCCTATGGAATAACAAACAGAACTGGGTTCTACTATCTCTTGATAGTGTGATCAAGGCAAGTCATTTAACCTCTGAGAGTTTTAATTTCCCATTAATGAATGAAGTTATCCCCTGGTGGTGAGAATTAAGTAAGGCAAAGTGTATAGATGTATACACATCCCAGACCAGGCACATGATGATAGCTAGTGATGACAAATATGATCCTTAGGAATTTAAATGACAAAGGGGACAAACTTCTCCATGTAAATGATAAGAAAAGGGCTAATATTTTTGCAATAAAATGGGATTATACTGATCCTTAAGAGAAAGAGGAACACTGCCCCCAAAGATGGCACAAACACAAAAGACAAACCGTTTGCTTAGTCACTGATTGAAGACCACTGTATGCCCCCCTATTGGGGACATACAATGCCTCTCTTTCATAGTGTGAGTTGCTTACTTAGCCTGAAATCTTCCATATTCATCCACTTTCTATCAAGTGCCAGGGTCTCATTTTTTCTTAATGGCTGAATAGTATTCCATAGTGTATATGTACCACACTTTTTCAAATATTAACACCGAATGTCTGCACTATATGGCAGAAGTTGAAAAATTAGAAGGTATGAAAATGTGGAGAGCAACTGTGGGTAGTAGAGGCAGTGTGCAGGGAGGGTGGGCAACAGAGGAGGGTGAGAAGAAGGAAATAAAGGGGAAAAAGAATGAAGCAAAACATTTAAGGGACACAAAAATGGAAAATTATCTGCTGATGATAATGTGTATGGTATTAAGTTTGACTGGACTAATATACAGTGTATCTATTCTGGGAAAACCCATTTTGAATGCCGCCAAGATAAACAATGATTATATGTAAAAAAAAATGATAGAAAAAAAGACTTAATGTATGCCAAATAGTGATCAGTGCTATAGGAACACCTGCAAGCAACCTCAAGGTCATTGCCTACTCACCGCAGAAGTATAAATGACTGGAAAACATGTGAAAATAATTCACTTTCACTAAAAATTATGCCAATTAAACTAACGTAGGATACTATTGCTGGCTTGTCAAACTGATGAAGATGAAAGATTATAATTACCTATTGATAAAAATGTGTTAATAATCTAAAAGATGACTAAACTGAGTAACATAAGTGATTCTACTTCTAGAACTTTATCTCCTGCAAAGAATCAGAAATTCATTAAATGTACATACAAGAATTTATTTACAACAGTGTTCTTTGGAGTTCCTTTTTCTATTTAAAAAAGAAAAAAAAAAAGGGCTATTGTTCCAAAATAGGGAAATCGTTAAGTATACCATGCTACAACCACACAAGGAAAAGCACTGCGGCTTTTACAGACTATTACAGAAGAAAGCAAAACAAACCCCAACAATACAATAGGATATGTTTTGTAGAATAAAAAAAATACTGAACAAATAGAAACAAAACAATGTTTGTGTTGTTTAGCTTTGGGTATGGATAATTTTTAATTTTAAAATTAAACACTTTAAAAATATATATAAATTGATAAATATGAGTAGAGGTGCAAACGTTTTTATCATAAAGGTTTGTTTTAATATTACTATTTTCAGTTCTTTTTAGAAAATTATTACTTTATTCTCTAGAGTAGTTTGTAGATTCACAGCAAAACTGAGTGGAAAGTATAGAGGATTCTCATGTACACTATGTCCCCACATACACAACCTCCGCTGCTACTTTCAGCTGGCACCTCAGCAGTATATTTATTATAATCAATATGGTAGATTTAAAAACATTATTTGTTTCTTCCATGAGAGAGAGAGAGATAAAAAAGAGAGACACAGAGATAGTCACCCACAATGGGGGTATTGGTGCCATGATTCGCCTTCAACCTCAGCCTGGTGTACACAGAAAGAGCTCAGGACATGGCCCTGGGACCTTCCCTTGTGGGTCTAATCTCACCAAGCGTTGTGTTACTGCTGTGTCACAGACGGGTCTCGATATGTTAGTTTGTAAGAGAGCAATTCATACTGACCCTTGGATATGTATCTGTAATTCCTTGTGTTATTATTTTATGTAAAAGTAATGTATCTTGTTTTAGGTATATAAAACTAGACCTCAAAAAGACCAATTCAACTACCCACTTTCCTTTTTACCTAGATATTGACTAGTCTAAGAAGCCTAAGAAATTGAGCAAAGTGAAGAGATAACATCACTGAATAAATGTATATCAAATAAGAAGGTATTTTCTCACCTATTTATTCAGCCCTGTTTGGTCCTCTGCTAAGCGAAATGAAATGCTTCATTCCAAGGTGGTTTATAGCAACATCTCCCATCCTTAGTTCCTTCCTTGATTCAATAGTACAGACAACAATCTAGCTTTCTTTTCCTGTAGCTTTTTGGGATAGCTTCCTGCAGTCTTTTAGAACTGCTAACAACGGTTTAATTTATAGTGCAGGCCAGAATATTTGTTCGCCTGAGCTGTTGTAACAAAGAACCATTGATTTGGTAGCATAAGCAACAGAAATTTATTTTCTCCCAACGGTGGAGACTAGAAGTCTAAGATCAAAGTGATAAATGGCTGGTTCCTTCTCAGGCCCCTCTCCTTGTCTTGAAGATGGCTTGTCTTTGTGTCTTCACATAGTTTTCCTTCTCTGTGTCCCAATTTCCTCTTCTTATAAGTACATTGTTCAGACTGAACTAGGGCTAACCCTGGTGATCTAATTTCAGGACCTTATCTCTAAACATTACCAGAATCTGAGGTGCTGGAGGCTAGCATTTCAATATATGAATTTGGGGAGGACACAATTTGTCCATAATACCAGTCATGATTTTGTTGCAGCCCTCAGTGTTGGAGATTCATCACTGTGGCCTCTCCTGGGCACTCTGAGTTGTCTTTGGTGTCTTTGGAATTGCATCTGCCTGGTCTTCCTGTCTTTTATTATTGCTCACCATCAAAGCCACTCTCCTCTGGGCCAGACCATGTGGGAAAGTTCCTTATTATCCCTCTCCTTGAAATACTGCCCTGGATTCTTGCTCTCTTTGGGAGAATTATCATATGCCAGGGTAGCAGGAATCTACTAAAATGAAGGTGGAGGGTAGATGGAGATCCATTAAGGACAAGCTTGGCAATCATACTACTACTGTCTTCTACAAGAAGGATCTCCTGAGAGCAGAGTTGTCTGTTTCTGGAAGGGCCTTGTGAAGGCTTCTGCTTGGTCAGTCATTTTAAGTGGGAAGGAAGAAAGGTGTGTACAGTTGCCTAATCCTGACTGTGAAACTGGCCCTTGGGTGGTAGCTAAACTACTTTGCATGAAGAAGGTAGGGCATTCTGGGAGAGAAGAAAAAACCATCCAAATCCCAGATTCTCAATTATGTGTCTCTTTCCAGGTGGGCACATCAAGGTCAAGTGTAAGGCTAGGGCAATGGGATCCCCAAAGCAAAGCCACCTTGAGGAGAAAGGCACTTGGCCTTGAGGTACCAAGCCTCAAGGCCAGGTACCACACAAAGCTTGGGATATAGTGAGGGTCCTCAAGCTTCTCAGGTTTCCTAATCTCTCCAGTTGGTTTGGAGAAACACTGGATGGCCTGAGCAGGAGTTGTTTTATTGTTTTAAAATTAATTGATGGGAACCAGCAGTTAGTGTAATGGCTATGTCACTGGACTCCCACGTAGTCAACTGCGGTTCACGTCCCGGACCCGGTGGCTTAAAACTCACGCCAGGCACATGTGCGTGCGTGCCCAAGATCCCGAGAGGAGAATGGAGGAGAAGGGATTGCGGCGTGACCATCCCCCCTGGGGGGTGATTTCTCGCTTTCTGTCTCTATGTCTCTCTCTGTCTGTCTGGTGAGCGCACACGCCCTATAGTGAAAATCCCCCCCCCACAAAAAAAATTAATTGATTAATTAATTTTCTTTTACATTTATATATATTTTTTCATTTAATTACTATACATCCTTATAGCATACAGAATGTGTTTCCCAGTATAAATGCAATGCAAATCAATCAAGTCATAGTTATTACCATATATATATGGGAACTCTCACGTAGTTGACCATGGTTCGAGTTTCGGACCCGGTGGCTTAAACTCATGCCAGGCATGTATGTGTGAGTGCGCAAGATCTCGAGAGGAGAATGGAGGAGAAGGGATTGTGGTGTGGCCATCCCCCTCGGGGGGCAGGGGTGATTTCTCGCTCTCTGTCTTTCTGTCTCTCTCTGTCTTTCTGGCAAGAGCACACGCCCTATAGCAAAAATCTCTCCACAAAAAAAAAAAAAAAAAGAAAAGAAAAGATATTACCGATATTACCGTGTACATTATCATCAACATAATTTTCATTCTGTTTTTCTTAAATATCTTTAAATATCTTTTCCCTGATCCTCTCTCTCTTACAACCTGTTACCCACCCTCTCACATACTGTCTCTGGTATCTACAGCTGTCATCCCTGCTATTATACTTTCTACTCTTTCAGTTGCCATAAAGTGCAGACATTTGATATATATTGAGCAGAGACATACAGTGTGTGTCTTTCATAGTCTAGCTTGCTTTGCTTGGTGTCAAATCTTTCATATTCATCCACTTTGCATCAAATGAAAGGGTTTCTTTTTTATGGCTGAGTAGTATTCCATAGTTTATATTTGCTACATTTTTTCAACCTAGTCATCTGTTCAATCTAGCCATCTGGCATTTGGGTTGGTTCCATGTCTTAACAATTGTGAATAATGCTGCGGTAAACATGGGGAGTTTTGACCGGAGTTGCAGGCTTGGTACTGGGCTGGAAAAGGACAGTTTTGTTGTGGCTATTGGTAGCATTGTTGTCTCCAAAGTGCCAGTATTCTTGGAGAACTGAGGATCTCCTTCCAGTAAGGTATGTGGGTACTATGGCACTAAACAGTTAAATGTGGGGCTACATGGTGGCACAACACTAAAATGTGGCACTCTGCTGAGGCAGTCCCCTGTAGGAAGGCTCCATGTTGAAGTCCAGACCTCCCTGAGTAATCTGGGTATGTGTTTGCCCATGATTTGGCTGAGGCCAGGCTGAATTGCGATTTCAGGACCTTACTGGGGGTTCTCTGTCTCTGTATCTGTCTCTTTTGCTTATGGAAGAAATACATGAACTTTAAAACCAACAAAGCAAAAATCATAATGACCACATTTGCTATGCTTGAGTTAAAAATCATACTTGAACAAGAAGGAATAAACACTATTCTTACTGATCTATTTGTTTCACTTTCTTATTTCCTTCCCTCCTTACAGCATACAGAATACATACACACACACATAAACACACATACGCTTTTGCAAGATCCTTGAAATGCCTCCTTGTCCTTATAAAGATATATTGACAAGAATCCTTCATTGCACTTTCCTCTCTCTTACCTGTGAACATTATAATATTGGGTTGTTGGGAGGACATTTTTGCATAGAAAAACATGTCATGACTTTCCCGATGACCCAACAATTACTATTTTATTTGTTTGCCTCATCTACTAGACTGTGTGACAGTTAATTTATGTGTCAACTTGGCTAGGCTGTGGTGCCCAAGTGTTTGGTCAATCACCAGTTGAGATGTTGCTGTGAAGGTATTTTTTTTTTCAGATGTGATTAATGTTTAGATCAGTAGACATGGCTAATGCACACCTCTCTCATAATATGAGGGGCAATTGAAGAGAAGGCTTTAGGAGGTCCCCTGAGGAAGAATTCTGCATCCTGACAGATGATAGACTTGAGCTGCATCTGTTCTTTTTTTGTTGGCATTTGCAGCCTTCCATTCTGCCTTGCAGATTTTGTACTTATCAGCCCTCTCAATGATAGGAGCCAATCCCTTAGGATAAATCTCTGTTTCTCTGGAGAACCCTGACTAACACAGATTGTGAGCATCATGCCTTCCATCAGAGTGGAGACAAAAACTGAGGGTGTTGGGAGTGGAACAAGGGCTGTTCTGTAATTCACGAAGCAAAATAGGTGGGTTTAAAAACATTGCAAGGACCAGTGCTAGTGTTATGGTGATGCAAAAGGACCAAGATGGGAATGGTCCTGGGTTTGTACCCTGGGACCTCCCTGAGCATGAGAGTCATTCATGTCTATAACCTGGGCCAGCTGAGATTGGGGCTGGATTATGGCATGGGACTCTGTTGGCATGAGAACCTGGGTTTTCTGTCTCTTTCTGTCATAACATAAATAAATATTAATAAATAAATAAGCTTTAAAAATCCATTTCAAACTCTTATTGAATTCCTGACACCACTAGGATTTATATTACATAACTATCCACCAAAATATGGCTGCAGAGTAATAGCCAAAGTATTGCAGCAATTGCTACATTTTTCTCCCTCTAAGCATAGTGTAGTAGTTTTGGTTTTTATATGAAGCTTAAGCTCCTGGAACAGTATTTAGTAACTTTCCTATAAAGCATCTGACACATTCTAGGTGTTAAAGAAAAGGTTAATTTCCTTTAAAAAATTTCTGTGCAGAGAGCTTCCTCTTTGGAGTCCTATAGAGGCCCATAATTTCTTCATTTATCTTCAACATTCTTCCTCTTGCCTTTGAAACTCTTTCCTTTAACATTAGCATTTGATTAACCTTTTATTCAAGAGACATCTGGGTTTTGTTATACACTATTATGCTGATTCTGGCTTGTTTTTATTTCAGATAATTTGCAAGTAGCCACATGTGTCAGGTAGTAAGGTTATCTTTTATAGTTTTTTTTTTTTTTTTTTTTTGGCAATGAGGCTTCTGGAAGAGTTGTTACTTCATGTGGAGAAAATAGAAACAATTGAATAATGGCAGTGAGATTTTATTTGCTGTACAGAATTATTTGGAGGAACGTCCTGGGCATCTCTACCATGGCTTCTCTGCATATTTTGAAAATTACGATTTCGCCCTCTTTCTAAAATTTTAAAAGGGTCTATGCATTTGCCAGGGACAGAGAGAGAGAGAGAGAGAGAGAGAGAGAGAGAGGGCAACACTCCAGTGGGTTGTGGTCACACCACAATCCCTTCTGCTCCATTTGTCCCTCTTGTTAGGATTTGGGGCATGCACATACATATGCCCAGTGTTGTTCAAGCTGCTGGGACTGGAATCAAGCTGTAGTCAGCCATGTGAGATCCAGTTTCCTTAACCACTAGGTCATGGGGCTGACCTGAAAACTACATGTCACATAAAATACCACTTAACTGAAACATTAAAGGTGACTCTATAGTTACGGTCATATGGGATATTTTTAGCAGTTCCTATGGGGTTTGGTACTAAGAACTATTTCCAAGTGTCGTCTGAGCCATTACTACTGACCCATAGATGGGTCTGTGATGTGCTAAGGCTGGATGAAGCTGGTTAAGGCTTAACTTCTAAATCTGAAGAAAGCAAAATTCCACTCCTAGTTCCTTAACAATAACAATAGATCGTGGTTGCCAGGGACCAAACCTCTCTGGGTTTTGTACATGCTTTGATACTTCCTCAGAGCTTTGGCTTTTATGGGACCACTCTGTCTGCTGTCCACAGGAGAAGCTCCAGATATAGTCTCTGCAACAATTAAGGCTGTGGGAAGATTTATAGTGTAGTCACACTTGCTGTCCCACACAAGAAAATAATAGGGAAAACGTAACAGATAACTCCCAGAAGGTAGTGCCAATGGTCAAATTGGTGATTAGGATATAGATAAGGGGAAATCAAGAAATGCTTTCATGGCGAGGCTGAAAGGCATTGTCAATGACATTTGTGTCTCAGTGAACCACAAGGGGCACCTCTAGGAGATTAGTTGACACCCATTAGTTAAGAGGTAGTCAGAGATCATGTGTGAGGGGTGAGCCTAGACTGCTAGAGAGCCACGTGTGAGAGTCTTTGAATCTTGGCTCCATGAACTTTAGTCTCCCTAGTCCTTGAGAACCATTTGGCCACAGAGAAACAAGGACATTCTTACACAATGAGACGACAGGTTGGGAGAACTTTTCAAATTCCTGAACCCAGGTAGGATGGTGATGACGGGCTGAGATCGATATACCAGGATGCCCAAGAGAACAGGGTCTACATTGATACCTGCCAAAGATCTAAATATGAAATGTGGACATGGCTCAAGCCCCACACATTAAACTTAAGAGATGAATTCTGACCATGGCTCTTGTACGGATAAACTGGGTCGTCTGAGGAAAGTAAAAAAAAATCTGAGAGGCCTGCTTTGCTCATCTGTACTGGTAAAGAGAGGCTTGGATAGCAGTGAAGGAGAAAAATAATTTTTACCTAATAGATCCTGGACTAGGGAAGGTCACTAGTTTGATTTAGGAGCTTCGAAGGGCTGACACCTGAGGTCAAATTGTCACTTCTTTTTTTAGCACAATATTGCTAGTGACTTAGTTCTTTGGTACTAGAAACCAAAGCCTTGAACAGTTTTCAAAATGTGTTTATCCTTGAAATCATACAGTGGTCATACTTTGGCTTGAAAAAGAAATAGAAATTAGGCTTGGCTTAAGAAATTTTTGGGAACCAGCAGTTAGCGTAATGGCTATGTCGCTGGACTCCCACGTAGTTGACCACGGTTCACATCCCGGACCCGGTGGCTTAAAACTCACACTGGGCGCTTGTGCGTGCGTGCCCAAGATCCCGAGAGGAGAATGGAGGAGAAGGGATTGTGGCGTGACCATCCCCTCTGGGGGGTGATTTCTCGCTTTCTGTCTCTATGTCTCTCTCTGTCTGTCTGTGAGCGCACACGTCCTATAGTGAAAAAAACCTCTCCAAAAAAAAAAAAAAAAGAAATTTTTTACTGGGGCCAGCAGATGGGAGAGAGAGAAAGCGAGAAATCACCCCCCAGGGGGATGGCCATGCCACAATCCCTTCTCTTCCATTCTCTCAGGATCTTGGGCATGCATGCACATGCGCCCGGCGTGACTTTTAAGCCACCGGGTCCGGGACGCGAACCACGGTCGACTACGTGGGAGTCCAGTGACATAGCCATTACGCTAACTGCTGGTCCCAGCAACTTGTTTTCTCACTTTCACTCTCTCTCTCTGGTAAGCATGCATGCCCTCTAGCAAAAATTAAAATAATAATACTAAATAAATAAATAATTTTTTAAAGAGAGATGATTGCTATAGAAGTGTGCACTCATTGGACAGACAGAAACAGAAAGCGAGAAATCCTCTCCCCAACCAGGGGGTATGGCCACATTGCTATCGCTTCTCCTCTGTTCTTCTCTTAATATTTTAGGCTCACATGCACATGCACCTGGCGTGAGTTTCAAGCTGCTAGGTCTGGGTGGCAGTCTGTGGTTAGCTATGTGGGAATCCAGTGACATAATCATTATACCATCTGCTGACCTCAAGAAATAATTCGTTAAGAAAAAAAAAAGAACTCTTTTACTTGCTCACAAGTTTTGGTCCCTGCTATGTAGATACTTACTGTGTGAAAGCCCAGCTCCAGCATACCTTCTGTTTGGCTCAGCTCTGTATATGCTCACTAAATTGGCCACTGTTTTCTGGAGATTTTGAGGCTGGTCTGTGTGTAACTGTCATGATGGGGTATGGCAAAATGTGTTCTGAATAAGACCTTTATTTATCATGCAAATTCAAGACATCATGCCATACCTGCTTGAAATTTCCTTAAGGATTCAAACTCATCCTGAGTTCCCCCATCTATGAATATTTTTTTTTAAATAATAAATCTCTCTACAGAGTTTAGCTGTCAATTATTCCTAGCCTCTTTATCTACATATTTCTGTCTATCCACCCATCACCCCTTAGTCTATTCATTTATCTATTGCACCATGTTTTGACTTTCCTGTTGAATGTAGCATCTTGAGGGATGCGATCAGGTTCCCTATCTACTTGCTTAATGGGGCAAGACCTATAGAAGTTGCTCTTTACAAATGGTTCATTAGTTAACTAGGCTAGTGGAGTCTAAGCCACTAGAGTTGGGCCTGACTGCCTAAAATCGCCAATCTGAGTCATTCTTCAGGCGAGGAAGTAAGCATTGAAGAAAAATCTTCCCCCAGGGGCCAGGCAATGGCACAGCCATAATTCAGCACTCTGTGGTGCTGTACCCACATGTAAAGATCCCAGGTTCAAGCCCAAGGCTTCCCTGTATGTGCCAGGTACCCTCGTAGTCTAGGGTGGTCGAGGCTGGAAAAAGGCATGTGGTGCTTGTGCAGCAGGTCACAGTGCGAGGACCCCTTTTGGTACCTACCCCCGTCTCTCTCCTTTAAGGAATAAGTAAACTTAAAAAATCTTTTCTCAAAACAGAAATAAGAAACCTGAGATCTGAGTAAACTTCAAGTCATAGTAGTTTACCTGTGAGACTCATTTAGACTCACTCTCTCTAGCCTATTTGATTAATAGAAAAAAGACAAAAGTTCTCACTTTAGTTGTTTTTTTTTTTTATTTAAAGCCTGGCATAACGCTTTTTTTTTCACAGTATGTCTGCTCTTTTATAGGAAATATTTTCACTAATGAGTTTTTCTTCACTTGTTCATCAGTTATTAGGCACTTCTTAGAAAATAATACAAAAATACCCACCTTTCTTTCATTAATATGGCTGTTCTTTAGGCCTTCTTTGAAGATTTTCTTTTTATCCTGAACTACAGAAATAAGATGAGGAGGAGGCATTGCACTGGCATGAGAGTATCTGTATTTAAGACAACAATGGTGCTCTTCCCTCTTTGCTTCCTTGAGTAAGCTTGCCTTAGAAAAGAACAGTCCACAGGATAAAGGGATTATTTGGGTCAAGAGCAATAGTGGGGTCCAGCAGATGGTGTAATGGTTACGCTGCTGGACTCCTACATGGTTGACCTCAGTTTGAGTCCTGGGCCTGGCTGCTTGAAACTCATGCTGTGTGTGTGTGTGTGTGTGTGTGTGTGTGTGTTTTCACAAAATCCTGAGAAGAGAATGAAGGAGAAGGGATTGCAGCATGGCCATTCCCCTTGGGGGGGTGGGATGATTTCTCTCTTTCTAGCTCTCTGTATCTCTGGTGAGCACACCCTCCCTATAGCAAAAATCTCTCTAAAAATAATAAATACAAGAGGCAAGGGGCAGGCCTTCAAAAGAAGACTCCTCCATGGCTCGTGAGAACTAGTGATTTCAGGGAAAAAAGAGAAATGATTTTCTACTGATAATTCAGCCTCCAGCCCACAAACTTGAGTGTTTTTTTTATTTTTTGCTTATTTTAAGAATTTTTTTGGTTGTTTTTTAAATTTTTTCTTCTTTTTCTTTGTTTTATTTTTCTTTATTCTTCTTCTTCTTTTCTTTTTACCTCTCTCTCTGTTTCTTTTTCTTTTTCTTTTATCTCATTATTCTGCTCCTCAGTCTCCATTCTCTGTGTTTCTAGATGGACCTAAGGGAACCATAGCCAAACATCCAAATACTATTAGGGTCAACATATTCCTCAATATCCACTGAATCTGCTGCACAAAGGGATGAAAACGGAATGGCAAAGAGATTCCAGATCACCTCCTTCTGCACGCTCCTGAATGCTCAGATTGAACTTCAAGAATTAGGAAGAAACACACCATCCATCAGATGACTAGAAATCACTGCAGGGCCACAAGAAATATGGGAAAACAAGAAAATACCTCTCTTCCAAGGAAAACAATAACTCTTCTTCATCCACAGACAGTTCAATGGAAATCATGGAAATGTCTGATAAAGAATTTAGAATATTCATAATGACAAAGCTAACAGAGATGGAAGAGAAGAGAGACAACAAACTGTGGAAGAGGCAGAAGAAAGGAACTGATGAGTTCCAGGAGGTGAGGAAATTCTTGCAAGATCTAAAAGAGGAATTACACACTTTACAAAAGAATCAAATGGACCTGTTAGAGATGAAGGCCATAATACAGGAAGTCAAAATCTCCTTTGAAAGTATTAAAAGCAGATTAGATCATACAGAAAATAGAATCTCAGACATAGAAGAGAAAATTGCTGGCCTAGAAAAATCCACCACAAAGACTGAGAAAATTGCCCCCAAAAGGAGAATAATATATGAGAAATACTAGGTACCATCAAATGTCCAAACATCTGGATAATTAGTATCCCAGATGGTGAAGAGACTCAAAAGGGCATTGAGAATCTATTCCATGAAATCCTGTAAGAGGTCGGCAACCCCCCGCCCCCTACAGTGAAAATCCCTCAAAAAAAAAAAAAAAAAAGAAACAATGCAAGCAAGGAAAGAATGGGAAAATATATTCAAAGTGTTAAGAGAAAAGCCATTTCAACCAAGAATACTGTACCTGGCAAGATTATCCTTCATATGGGAAGAAAAGACAAGAACATTCTCAGATAAACAAAACCTGAAAGAATTTACCAATACCAGACCAGATCTCCAAGAAGTTCTCAAGGGAGTCATATACCAGGAAAATTAAATACAGATGCACAGAAATAAGAGTTCAAAAACTAAGAAAATGGCCAACTTAAAAATAGGGACAAATCTGGAGTTGACTATTATATTCCAGAATTTAATCGGGAAGATCAGACTACAACAGAAGAGAGATTAAGTACATGAGACTGAACTTGTGAAATAGCATTTTATGACTTTTGACTAAAAGATTGCTGATTTTCTTCTAGGCTTTTTTTTCCGGTTTTAAGGATTTTTGTCCTGTCTTGAACTATAGATAGGGTCATGTACCTACTATTTGAACAGAATCCTAACCTGTTTCCTGGCTTTAAGATTTAAGCAAAGTTCCTTAGAATTTCTTCGATTTATTTAAGTTAACACTGCTTTCCTTGGAAAAAAAATAAATAACAGTGAAGGAAATGAATACTTCTACTTAAGGTTACATATAAGTCAGCACAAATGGCAGACTTAGAGCAGCTTCCCATCCTTAAATCTCTCCCTTAAATCCTTAGTTAATATAGAATGATAATATCTATATTTGTGTAACTATCCTTTACTACAGTAGGAAACAAGACAGTTTCCTTCGTGAAGCATACAGCATGAGAAATTCTTGAAAGATGGAGTCAGACTAACGGTGGATATTCCAAGGTGCAAGCGAAGTGCTGTGTATTGTTTGCCTTTCATGGGGAAATGCAAATTCTGAGACTGACATAGGGAGAGAGTAGTATCTAAGGGCTATAGTTAGTGGTTTATTGTGACATCGTCCTGGGAATAGCCAGATGGGAATATAGCTACCCTGAAATTGCCAGAGAGGGCTTTTGTCCATAGATGGGAGTGGTGATTGTGAGAACCAGGGGAGAGGGGCTGGATAATGTCCAAGGAGTTCAGGACATCTCCATTCCTACAAGAAAAGGTAATTGAACATCCTACTTGCTGCACGAGCTGGCCTTGGCCTGTAACTGGCTGCAGCATTCCCAAGGATTCACAGAAACAAACAGGGAACAGTACACACAAAGATGAATATTTGATATAAGGCTAGTTATGGAAGAGAAGCCACACCAGCCATGTTAATTGAACAGGATTTATTAGAAAAAAGGACATCTGTGATATCTTCAACTAGACTGGTGTGGAGTGTATTCATGTTGGATAAATTCATTTTACAAGCTGTAGTGATATACAATTGAATGTATAAAATAAATGAAAATAATAAAAAAAGAATAATTACAAATAAAAGTTCCTGATAAGTATTAAAAAAAAAAGAAAGAAGACACTTATACATGGTCACATATATACCTAAACCTACCTCCCTGAACTAGTACAACAGTTAAGTGAGAGGCTTTTTAGATAGTCTCAGCATCACCAAATTTGGGATCTATTTCTTTTTTTTTTTTTTTAATTTTTAAATTTTTTTTATTTTTTTATTTTTTATTTTTTTTATTTTTTATTAAAATAAATGAAAATAATAAAAAAAGAATAATTACAAATAAAAGTTTCTGATAAGTATTAAAAAAAAAGAAAAAAGACACTTATACATGGTCACATATATACCTAAACCTACCTCCCTGAACTAGTACAACAGTTAAGTGAGAGGCTTTTTAGATAGTCTCAGCATCACCAAATTTGGGATCTATTTCTTACTGAAGTTTGTCCCCATGGGGCAAGCATGCCTAACTTCAAAGTCCATTGGCTTTCCTTCTAGAATATATTCTTCATCAGGGTCGGAGGGAAGTGTCCAGATAAAAATTAAATTAGGTGAGGGGCCATCGTAGATAGGTAGACATGTAATTCCATTGCACAGGTAGTAAGACAAAAGAGGTTGTCCTCAAATCTGCCTAGTATATGGGAAGTGAATATGAGTGACAAATCAACTGTGGTGGAGTGTCACATGTCAGTGTGACCCCAGTGGAGAGTCTTGATGGAGAACTTCACCTAGGTCACTACAAAGTCAGGCAAAATATTTCCTTTCAAGGGGGAAATGAAGGAAATCTCCAGGGAAAAGAGGGAGATGGCAAAGATGGCAGGAGACTAGATCTGGTTACAAGATGTCATCAAGTCACTTATAAGACCTGTCAGACAAGTGAAAAAGCAACAGTAGAGAGAAGTAACCCTGTGAGGGTACTGAGAAGCAACTCAGAACAAAGTTCTGAGATTTGAAAATCTTATTTATTTCACGATAAACAGAAAGAGGAAGAGAGATGAAAACAGAGACAGTACCCCAACAGAATTCCCATGCCATAACCCACCTCTAGTTCCAATAAGCCAGACTCATGAGAACATGGACACATGTGATTTTTACGCTCAGAAAAATCCCAGGATGCAAGCTTAGGACTTTTACATAGAGGTCTAGTTGTGCTACTACCATGCTACTACTGCCCAGCCCCCAGAATAATTGATTTTTGCAGCAGATACAATGTTCTCCAAACTGTTGACTTGGAGAGTATCATTTGTCATGCTTTACTTGCATATATGCTTATTTGACCAGCTAGGAAGCCTAATGGCTCATGGAGAATGTCCATTAATTACTCTGATATCATTTAATCCGAACACACTGTGACTAGGTGTACCTTATTACCACTTCCTGACTGGAAGAATTAATTGAGAATCTACTGGATTGTTGGAAAAGTCATGACACATTTTGCATAGAAAAATACATCATGACTTTTCTGACAATCCAGTATTTGTCTCAGATAGATCTAATAGATCCTGGAGCATTTCCCTAGCTAAAGAAATCTGGAACAAAATTACTTTGTTATTGTATATGGCCCACATTGGTTTAGGCTTAGATCCCCTATGGCTTTGTAACTCATTACTTTGTTCTGTTGAATGTTGTGCAAGGGGCACAGGATGCAGCATCCAGTTTGCTGGTCCACAGTGTACAGCTGACTTTCGATATCAGGACCTGGAGGTCAAGTGTCTCAATAATTAGTGAGTCACCCCAGTGGTATAAATTAAATAGAGACAGGCATGATTAGTAAGGGCACCAGTGAACTTCCACTGAAGGACTCTGAGAATGAAGGGAGGGCTCTGCCTCACTTTCTGAAACACAAAGGGCCCAGGTCCAATTTCCACATGGCATCATTTTGGAATGATCAGTTCAGGACCAAAACACGATTTGGACCCATCAATTCCATTTCTGGTGGCCACCCTAAAGGAATAATTACACATGTGCATGAAGAGGCATGCAATGTTGTTTATGTAGTAAAAAATTTGAAAGAACTCAAAATTCCATCAATTGGTTAATAGTTAAATAAGGAATGTACACATATTTTGAAACATTACGCAGTAGTTAATAAGCACAATATTCATCGCATGCGTACTTATAAGTCAAGTTCTCTAATAGGAAGAAAATGGCAATATAGTATATGTAGTATGATTCAATTTTGGTTAAAAGAATTCTTGACACAAAAACAAACCTCTTTATTTCCACATATACACATATATCTCTGTTGACATATAATGAAATTCCTGAAATCTGCACATTAAACTGGCTACAGTGTTTTCTTCTGGGAAGAAAACTCAGATTGACTGGAGCCAAAGGTATTCTTTATTTTTGACATTTAATTGGATTTTTAGCATAAAATGCATTCATGTATTACTTACATAATTAAAAATAATAACTAAATAGAAAAATTAAGAAAGAAACAGTTTGAATCAGCACTTTAAGATTGGAACCAACAATTTTACTAGAGAATCCAGAGTGTTGACGTGTGATGCCATACAGATAACCCTGTGACACTGAAGTTTTGAAATATTATAAAGCTTTGCTGTAAATATTAAAATGTTATGCCAGTGGAAAACAAAAACAAAAACAAACAATTTTCATGGAAAAAAAAAACAAAAGCAAAGTAGAAGAAAAAAATGAAAGAGAAATGAATTCTACTACAAAAGGCAGAGAACTAAAAGCAGAAGAAAATTCTAGAGAGAGAGAGAAATACAAGGAAACAAGAACTCTCAGAGGCACCATTGTGAGAAAAGATAATGGACCAACAATTTCAAAATTCTGAGTTATTTATTTCCAACATAGTAATTGATAGTTAAACTACCAACTAATTTGAGTATAGAATGAATGTTCTAAAAAAAATCACCTCCTCAGAAGGACATTCTCCAATAGAATGAAGGACTAATCTGAGACAGAGAAATACTGGGGATTCAAGAAAGTAGAATCCAATGCCAGATAGCTTAAAGGAAATACCTGGGATGATAGTGAAGGGAAGGAAGTGTTAGGAAGAGATCTGAGTTGTCCAGAGAGCACCAAGGGTGACTCCAGGATGGATGACTGAACTAAATAAAGCAATGGATAGTTTATCAGATGTGTTTGGGCGTACTGAGGGAAGACTGAAGAAACTACTAGACAGTGTACAGGGAAATGTAGATACAGTGATAGACAATTGAACAAATGAAAAATAAGGCCATCATTAACTCTAGTAGAAACATAAAGGTGTTTAAAAAAGATGTTATTGGTATAAGTGATTAACTGTGAATAGTACTTAAATATTTATGATATAAATACTGAATATTGATTAAGCCTACTATTGTGATAGAAATATATTTAAAAACTGGAAGAAATATAAAGAAAGTGTACATGTGTGCATGTGAGTATGTGTGTATGTTTCATTCGAGAACGTTAAATTCTCATCCATAGAAGAAGGTCCACAGGCAAAATTTTAAATAAATCAACTCAGTGCATTTCAATATACACGTATTATTTTAAAATGTGGGTTTAAGTAGCACAAGAAACAGTTAAAAAATTGGTGGATCAAGACTTGCGATTTGGTAGAGGTGGAGCAAAAGACTGCTATCTTTAATTATAAACTTTGCATTTGATTTTAAAATTGTGAACTGTATCATTTTGGTAAAATCACAAAAAAAGTACAATCCCCTGTTAATTATTAAACTCAATTAAAAATTTTTCTGTAGGGCCTGTGTGAGCTCCAGAGAGTGAAAGAGAGGGCAAGTGACAAAGCCCTCCCCCATTACGGAGAGTCACACCATAATCCCTCCTCCTCCACCTTTTCCTCATTTTGAGATTTTTGGTCATGATTTTACGTGTGCCTGGTGTGTTTCTGAAGCTACCAGGACTCAAACCACACAGCTGGCCACTTGAGATCCAGCCATTTCAACCACCACACCACCGGTTGGCCCTGAAATGCAACTCTTTATGACACATGTGTCAAGTTGTTAGAGGACAGCAGTGAACAAAGATACTAATACACAGGTAAGCTTCAGAAATCGCTGTCAGTCACTATGTAATCAAATATTGGAGCACATTATCTTTTGATCATTCTCCTTAGTATCATGCCATTTAATATTCACAGCAATCTTTGGGATAGATGCTATTATCATTAGCTGCATTTTATTGATGAGGTTATGAAAAGTTAAATAATTTATGTAAACTTACACACTTGTAAAGTGGTGGACCTGAGATAACAATAGAATTTATCCAAGCTCATAATCGAGGCCACAAGTCTATAGTCTGAGAGACTAGGAGGTCACAGGAATTCAGAAAGGGCTGAGAACTCTGGATTCAAGCTTTTTTCCCCTCCCCCAGATGAAGCAGTTTGAGGTATCCTAGCAGATTGTAAGTGTTCTTATACTTCAAAGAAAATTTAAATTCAGTGTAGTTTTCTATTTGATCAGGTACTGGTTTGAAAAAATAATAATTCTATTAGCAGTTCTTTTAAACTCAGTTCCTACACATTTTTAGTCAGGCTATTTTTAGATTTCTCAGTACACAACTTAAGATGCTGCTCTGAATCTCTTTGAACAACAGTAACACTTCACAGTTTTCACAGAATCTTCCTTTCCATCGTATTTGACTGCCACAGTAACTCTATCACATAAATATGGCCGATGTCATTCATCATGTTACAGATGGAAACACTGAAGACCGTTAAAGCTAAGTGGTTTTTTTTTTTTTTGGAGCCCATATAGAGACTAAATGACAGAATTATGATTAGAATACAATTCCCGATTTTTTACTTTGACTCTCTCTCTTTTTCTCATTTGTGGAAGAGCACATGTGCTCACCAGAGACAGAAAGACATGGAGGGAGAGGGCAAGGGCAAGGGAGAAGGAGAAAGCACCCCTCAACAGGGTGTAGTCACACTGCAATTCCTTCTCCATTTCTCCATGCTGTTAGGATTTGAGGCAAACACACATGCACCCAATGTGTTTTCTAAGCTGCCTTGGCTAGGATTTGAACTGCAGGGTCTCCATGTGGGATGGAGCATTCTTAACCACTAGACCACAGGTTGTCCCTCTATTTCATTTTTTTGTTATCATTGTTTATTTATGTATTTATTCCACCAGTGAGAGAGAGAGAGATGGAGAGAAAGAGAGAGAGACAGTACCTTTGACAGGGTCTCACAGCTGTGATCCACTCCTGTCTTTAGCCAGCACCAGATCCCAGGTAGCATCAGTTGGAGTGGCTACTTCACCTCTATGTATGGTATCTCATTTCTTGCTGACCTTCTCTTTCCCCATGGCATAGTGATCTCTCCTGGGTTACCTATTCATAGCATGATGTTCTCAGGAGACTCTTGCTTCCTACATGACAGTTCTGCCAAAAGAAAAGAGTGGAAGCTACCACATCAGGGAGGGGCTATATCTAGAGTTGGTACAGTGTCATTTTCACCATTTTCTGCTAAATAAAAAGTCACAGAGCTTTCAAGTGAGTGGAGAAATAGGTTGTACCTATTGATAGAGGAGGTGCCAGCTCACATTGCAGAAGAGTATATATGATAAGAAATATTGTTCCAGCCATCTTAGGACAATACAAGTGCCCAGTTTGGGGCAAATGCTTTGTCTTTTTTCCATAATCAGAGACTGTATGGTAGTAGTCATTGCTGATACAATTATAAACATGAATGCTGAATTTATGGGAAAATCTTTTTTTTTTGTAGAAATCTTCTTTCTTTATTTTATTTTATTTTTTTGTTTCCTATGTATTTTACTTTGTTTTTCCTCCCTTAGATTTCCTCTCTCTCACCCTTTGTCATTTCCCACCTTCCTCCCACACTGTCACTGATGGCTCTCCATATTTTTATACCGTCTGATATTTCAGTTTCTGCCACAGACTACAGACATTCAGTATATATTATGCAGGGACATACAATGTCTCTGAAAATCTTAATTCCAAGGAATCATTCAGAAGAATAGAACAGAATGTGCTTTTATTCATGTTTTTATTATTATTTTTTAGAATAAAAAATGAACTATGTGAGGGTCTTCTACTGTTCCACATATCCAGTTTGTCTCTCCTTCCTGAGTACATAGGGGAACTACACATCTCAACTCCTTTGTGTTGAGACAAGCAATGGACCTATTTTAGGCCAAGAGTGGTGAAGGGAATGATACATGTTTTCACATGAAGGCATTTACAAGTGAGTTGAGATCTTCATGTTCCTCTTCCTTTTCCAGTTTCCTGGAAACCATGTTAGGGTGGTGGCATCTCAAGATGGTAGAAACTTCAGTATCAGTTCCTGAAAGGTTATGTTAATCCAAGGCTCTATAGACTCCTGTTAGACTAAGAGGATGAGTTGAAAGGAAACATTTATATGTTAAAGTACTGGAATTTAAGGGTTAATTTGTAACTGCTGCATAATCTACCTTATCCGAAGTATACATATTATGATAAGAGCCAGTGCATATGCATGTGTGTGCATGTGTGTGCATATGCATGCATAGGAGAGAGAGAGAGAGAGAGAGAGAGAGAGAGAGAGATGCACCTAAGACAGGGTCTCCTCACATAACAATTTCATTTCTCTGGCCCTCCAGCTCTTCAGGATCCTGGGTACCCACGTATATGCCTGGTGTATTTTCAAATGGATTCAAACCCATGGTCAGCCACGTGGTTTCCAGCCTTGCAGAGCACTTGCATTACTGCTGTACCACATTTGGGCCCCAAATAATAGTTTATAGTATACAACATTCTGGCAGAAAATTCAAAGGCTCCAATATAATACAGATGTTGAAACACTGCTTTAATTCACACTAAGCATTTTCTTATTTATGAAAATAAGAACATTTTCATATTTATGAAACTATCGTGTACTTTTTTTTTTATTTAATTTTTATTTTCGTGTACTTTTAAAGATGAAATCATGCTTCTAACTTTGATGTCCTAGGCATTTATTTGCAGACATTTGCACTTTCATTGTAATTCCATGATAGAGATAAGAAATTAAGGCAATTTATTTCTAGACATTTGCACTTTCATTGTTATTTAATGATAGAGATGGAATAATAGGGACAATTAGGGAAGATTAAGTGGCTTGCTCATGTCATATGAATAAATATTACAATTTTTTTGAGTGGACTGATAGAAGTCAAATGATAGGTTACATTTTAACTGTGGTTGATATGATCTTTAGTCAAGTTGGCTGGCATCTGAGATATCTTTGCTTACTTATTTAAAAGAAATCACTTTATTAAGTTTCATGGAAGTTTGATTTGGTCCACACTTGAGTGCCACCTGGTACTCTTGTGATTAGCAATTACCCATTGATTTTGGTTCTGTGATTAAAACTTTTCATGATTAAACATCAACCAGTTGCAGGTGTGTGAACAAGTTATCAACTGAATTCAAATTGCCTCAAAGAACCAAACTGAACACTAGTCAGTCTGGTGATTTTAGTCATGTGAATGACTGAATTAGATTGCTCCATGGCAAATAAACTGATTTCTCAGAGAGCAAACAAATCAACTAACTTCAGAAGATGCAGTTAAGTCATATAAACATGGTCTTCAAATAGCCTCCCTGCTGAGACTATTTTTCATTTAAGTGCAATGATGTTTTTGGGACTTTGGGTGCTTTATAATTTCCTTTCAATATGAGGTTAGTGTAAGGTACTTCTTAGAGTCTATATTAATAGATTTATATCATCCTGGATGAAGGATTCTGAATTTTGTCATTTTTTCCTGTCCTGTTCAATTCTTTTCTTAAAAATTGGCTTACGATATTGTTGATCAAATTCATAGAGACAGGAGAGCAAAAAGGAGACTGAATCAGGAGCAAATGAAATTTAGTCAGGTTAAAACTTCAACAAGATGAAACATTCAAAAAGTTTTAAAGCCAATACCTCAGTCCTCCAAGGATGAATTAATTATCAGTGTATTAGAGAAGAACTTAGCAGTTGTACCTAATTGATAAGTTTGTATTAGTTAAAAATAAGATCTATGACTTCCTGAAAAGGCTAAACTGACCTTAGGATGTATTAATAGAAGAACAGCCTTCAAAATATGGGAAGGTATGGAAATTGAGAGTTTATTCTGATGCAAAAATATTTTGAAATTCATGCACAGTTTTTTCATAATACACATTTTCTATGGATTTTTTTGAAAGCTCTCTCCCAGGGCCAGCAGGTGTCATTGTGGTTAAAGCACTGGACTCCCACATGGCTGGCCATGGTTCAAGTCCTAGATCTGGTGGCTTGCTTTCTCACTCTCACTTTTTCTCTGTCAGTCTCTCTCTGATCAAAATCGAATAATAATAATAATAAATAAAATTAAAGAAAGAAAACTCATATTAGTTGGGTTGGAAAATGGAATTTTTTAAAAGAAATACATGTTTTTCATAAGTTGTCTTTTAATTGATGGACCTTCTCCACTCTTCCAATAAAATCTAACACTTAATCCTAATTTATAAAACATGTTGAAGGAGCTAATATCTTTTTTTTTTTTTTTTGGAGAGGTTTTTGCTATAGGGGGGGGGGGCTCGCCAGAAAGGCAGAGACAGAGAGATAGAAAGTGAGAAATCACCACCCAGGGGGTATGGCCATGCTGCAATCTCTTCTCTTCCATTCTCCTCTAGGGATCTTGGGCACACATGCACACACACCCAGTGTGAGTTTAAGCCACCGGGTCTGGGACTTGAACCGCAGTAGGCTACACGGGAGTTTAGAGACATAGCCATTATGCTAACTGCTGGCCCCCAGGAGCTATTATCTTTTAAGTGGATGAATAACCTTTACTTTATCATCCAATGTTTACCTCAAGATAAGAATGAAATTTTAGGCCTCTGTTGAACTAATTTGAAGAACACAGGATTTAATATTTTCTTCTAAAAAATGAGAAAACAAATACATAAATGGCATTCTTTCAAACAGTTTGGAGTTTTTTTTAAAACTAGTTTCTCAGATGAAAAGAAAGATATGTAAAGAAAGGATCAAAGAGGCCGACAGGTGATGGATTCCCACATGACTGACCCCTGTTTGAGTCCTGGACCTGGTGACTTGCTTTTTCACTTTCTCTCTCTCTCTCTCTGATGAATGCATATATCCTATAGCAAATTTAAAAAAAATAAAGAAAATTAAATGAATAGTTCTTTAAAATAAAAAAAAAATGATCACAGGATCATATACTAGTGGGAATATCTGGGTATTAGTCCTGGTTATGACATTAATGAGTTGGAGAGACTTCCAGCTTGACCTTAGAATCTCAGATATTAAGATATGAGGGCATTTTGGAGACCAACTAGTCCACACTTCTCGCTGTATAGATAAGGGACTGAAAACTGGGAGATCAAATGATTTATTTAAAGAAACACAGGTAAATGATATGAGAGCTAGTAGGAAAACTCAAAAATGACCTCAAATTGGACTCTGTCATGCACCTTTTCTCCCTGATAGGCAATTATTGGAGTCTTTTCCCACACAATAGGTTTTAATTGCTTTGGTTTTCTTCTTTACTCTGGGGCAACTATCTCATGTGGATTCTCTAAGGTGTCCTTATAAACTTACATTCATTAAGAAGAAATCTTTTACTTGGGGTGGACTGTGCTCCCTTTTTGGTGGAATGGAAAATAATTTTGTCTTACCTGTTTTCTCTGAGGCAATATGTTTTTTATTGCTAAATGGGACATATTTGTTGTAGAGAAGATGGAAAACACAACATTTTCAGTATAGATAATGGCAAACCAATTAGATAAACTCTGGCAATTGGGTTGTTATTCAGACATGAATCTCTTTGTCTAACTGCTGTTTACTCATTTCTGGAGCTGGCTTCACCCTTATCCTCTCCTGAACTCATAAGGCTTTGAAGTTAGTAGCAATGGCAGGAATTTAATTTCACTCATTTTCAAAATTCCCTTGGTTTGAATTCAAGAGCATGAAGCCTACTTATAAATAAAGATGTGATCACAAACATGTCAAGGGGTATCATAAAGGGGAATGGAATAAACCAATTAAAAAATACCTCAGAAGAGTCCTAAATGGTATTTTTATGAACTTTCTGAGGTATCTCTGACTTCAAATCTGCCTTCTCCTCACTAAACATTATCTTCAGAATATTCAGTAGCTAGATAGACATATCTATTTTAACCATTCACTTATGTCATAATTAAGGAACATTTACCGTCTCCTTCAGGTAAGTATTGAATAAAATTCAGTCTGTAGCTGTAGTTTAAGAAATGAGACTTTCCAGACACATTTTTTTTTTTTTTGCATCTTCCCAGGAAATTATTTTAAGAACTTTATCTTTCTGAAATCCATAAAAATGTGATCAGAATTGAATCAGCAGAACTTGGGTTTTTATTTTCCTTAATTAGATGTTAAGTGGCTTTCCTTTTGGTTTATAGTTAAACTTGATCTTTCTCATGGCTCTTATAGTTTCTTAAAATAAGGGAACCAGCAGTTAGCGTAATGGCTATGTCGCTGGACTCCCATGTAGTTGACCGTGGTTCGTGTCCCGGACCTGGTGGCTTAAAACTCACGCCAGGCGCGTGTGCATGCGTGCCCAAGATCCCGAGAGGAGAATGGAGGAGAAGGGATTGCGGCGTGACCATCCCCCCTGGGGGGTGATTTCTCGCTTTCTGTCTCTATGTCTCTCTCTGTCTGGCGAGCGCACACGCCCTACAGTGAAAATCTCTCTCTCAAAAAAAGAGGTGCATGATATACAATTATTGAGTTTATAAAATAAAACATAAAATAAAATAAAATAAAATAAAATAAAATAAAAAGGTGAACAACTCAAGTTCTCCTCTTGCCATGTCAAACAGGGATTGTTTTCCAGTAACTCCACCCACCAGAATGTGGAATCAGGTCTTAGCTCTGAGATATTGCCTAGTTATACTTGAGTTCTCATGATCTGGATTCTCATCATTCTGTCAAATATGACCTCTGCTTTAAAAGACATTACCCAGTCCAGACATGGTAGTTTCCAATTGAAAGAAAGTTAATGCCATCATTTTTATTTCATAAGTTTATGTGTGTACCATGAATTTCAATGCCCTTGGAGAAAGAATTTGAAAAACAAACAAGAAGGGGAAAAGTGAAGAAATAGTGCTATCTCTAAAAAGAAAGAACTACAGGGAAGACCAAGTTACGTCAGTAAAATGTAAATGAGGTAGACACAATGACTAGATTGGTCTTCTCTTGATCTCTGATCCTTTGCCTACATTACTTGCTATTTCTCTGTCTCCTTTTCTGGTCTGCGCTCATCTTCTTGACAACTAAATCTTCAGGTGCCACAGGGCTCAGTCCTACATAGCTTGTCTTCTCTACTCATTTCTTTTCTTTTTTTTTTTTTTTTTTTTTTTTAAATTTTTTCTTATAGGGCCCTTTTGCGCGTTTCTTTTTTTTTTGAGAGGTTTTTGCCATAGGGCGCTTGTGCTCGCCAGACAGAGAGAGAGAGAGAGACAGAGAGATAGAAAGTGAGAAATTACCCCCGGGGGGATGGCCACGCCGCAATCTCTTCTCCTCCATTCTCCTCTCAGGATCTTGGGCATGCACGCACATGTTTCTGGCGTGAGTTTAAGCCACCGGGTCCGGGACATGAACTACGGTCGACTACATGGGAGTCCAGCGACATAGCTATTACGCTAACTGCTGGTCCCTCTACTCATTTCTTAGGTAACCTCAACCTCAACTTCTTAGTCTCCATGGCATTGAATGGTAATAATATGTGAATGACTTCCAATTTACATCCTTACTCTGATCCATCTACTAGATCCTTAAGTCTTTTAGTTTATTTTATATCTTCACTGGATACTTAATAGAAATCTCAAATGTTAACATACTTAATACTAAACTCAGAATTCTCTACTCATTCCCCATCAATTTGCTCTTCCCAAGATCTTGTCCATCTACATAAACACTATTAACATTCTGTGGTTTCTCAGCCCAACTATTTTGGAGTCATATTTTCCTTCTTTTTCTCTCCCATTCTTCATTTAATTCATTACCGCAGTGATGACTCTACCTTCACAATATGCTCCCAAATCTTACTTGCTTCTCACTAGCTCTACCACATTTACCTCAACCTAAGCCATCAACCGTTCTTTTCTGAAATACTGCAATCACCATGGTTTCCGATCATTCGCCATCCACACCTCCATTCTATAGTCTATTATTTACCCAGAGGCAGAGCAATCTTATCTCTTGCAGAGTCAATCCAAAGTTCTTACCCTGATCTGTAATGTAGCCCATGGTCATGCTCCCTTTCTCCATTCCTGTTCTTGGCTTATTTTTTCACAGCCTCCTTGGCATTCTGGCTATTCCTAGGACTTCAAATGCCCTGTTCTCCAGACCTTTTCCCTCTTCTCATTTCTCTGTCTGGAAGGTGCTTTCTTCAAACATCCACTTAGATATCACCCTTACCTCTTTTGGATCCTTATTTATGTATTTTGTAGAAGTTTTTTCCTTTAGGGCATATGCGCTCAGAGAGTGAGAAGAAAAGTGAGAAATCACCCCCAGGAGGCATGGTCACACCACAGTCTCTTCTCCATTCTCCTCCTGGGATCCTGGGATCTTCGGCACACTCCCTCAGTAGGAGCTTCAAGTCACCAGGTCCGGTAATTGAACCCTAGCCAGCCATTTGGGAGTTTGGTGACATAATGGCTACCCCATCTGCTGGTCCCTGAGTTCGTATTTAAATATCTACTTACTAGAGTAGCCAACTCTGGATACTATTATAATAAAATAAGAACATCCCTCTTATGGCACTTCTTCCCCATACTCGGCTCTACTCATCCTCATAACACTTCTACTGTCAGTCATGCAATTGCTTTGTTCATCTGGCGTTTTGTGCTCCCCCCCCCGCCCCCCATTCTCACTAGTATACAAGCTTTGTGGGAGGATGGCAGTCTGTTTTGCTCACTGTTGTATCTCAGTAACCAGAATAGATCCCAGTGAATAGTATAGGCTCGGAAAATGCTTGTTAAATAGATAAAGGGCTTGCTAGAGAGAAACTAGATAAGGGAATGACATTGTGAGTTTAATAAACATACAGAAAATACTAAATTTCAGAGATATTATAGAAGCATTTTAGATGTATGAATATATTTTCTTTTGCATCTTGGGGATGATTGGGGAGGAAACCAAGTGAGGCAGGTCAGGGGAAATTTGCTTTATAATCATTTAATATTTTCCCAGGAAGTCCTAGAAGTTTGCCAGCCCACCACTTGAATGTCTTTACCATATGAGTGATGATGATACAGAGCCACTTCTCTTGTGCTATTTTTTTTTTTTTTTTTTTTTTACACTAGGGCTTACTAGGATTCTCCCAAAGAAAGTTAAAACTACTCAGTGGTCTTTGGGCTTGCTGGCATCAAGAATTTCATAGTGTTTCTGCTTCTCTTTTAGTAAGCATAGCAGCAGGGAACAGTAGCCATTTAAACATTTAAAAATGTGCACACAATATCTAGGAAAAAACCCCAGGCTTACTCATTAGCAGCTATCCCTGTGCCTTTTTGAAGCTGTAGTAAATCTCCCGTTTTCCACAAATAGTTAATTATAGCACTAGCAGCAGCTCTTCGAGGCGGGAAGCCAGGCACATCTGCAATGCCCAGAGGAGATGTTGAAAGTTGCTCCCTGCTGCATAATAAAGCCAGTGGATTTGGGCAAATGAACTTTTCCCACTGGTCGGTAGGTCTGGGTGTCAGAGATGACACTTCCCTCCTGCTTTCCTTTCTCCATCATCCCCATCACATTTCTCTTCTCTTGATTCTACCAAGTCACCCTCAAAATGTATCACCTGCTGGCATCAAGAATTTCATAGTGTTTCTGCTGACCTATTGACATGGGGTCTAGAAGATCAATTTGGCCTCCAGACAAGAAGCTAAGTCAGAAACTGCTCTTGGATCTCCCATCCCTACCATGTGGGCTTCAACTGTGGTCAAGGTCATGTGCCTACACATTCATGTTTTCTCCTTCCAGTTCAGTGCGATCCCTGAAAAGGGCAGTCAGGGTACACCAGAGAACTGGACTCTGTAGGAATAGCCCTTGACCCTAAAATGCCAATAAATCCTTCCATAAATGTCAAAGGTCGGGCAGAGTTTTGATCTCTATGGTCTCCAGCCCCTGTTATTATCTCCTTGGTTGTTTTGCATTACATGGTAAAAGGGATTTTGTAGATGCAATTAAGGTTGCTCTTCCATAGACCTTAAGAGAGGAGATATTCTGGGTAGCCCTAATGAAGTCACAAGAGCCTTTACAAACAGAAGGGGTGGTCAGAGAGAGATGAGAAGCACAAGAAGGATTTGACATGTGTTGCTGGCTTAAAGATAGAGCACATGAAAAGAAATACAAGTGGCCTTAGGACCACAGCAAAAATTCCAGCCAATAGGCAGCAAGGAAACAGGAACCTCAGTCCAACAACTCTAAGGAAATGAATTCTTCCAAGAACCAGAAAGAGCCTGGAGCAAATTCTTCCCTAGAGTGTCTATATAAGAAAACACCAAGCCTGGTCAATATCTTGATTTTTGCCAACTGAGACTCTGATCAGAGAATCAAGCCATGCCATGATGGATTCACAATCTACAGAAACTGCAATAATTCCTTTGTATTGTTTTAAGCTGCTATGCTATGTAATTTGCTATGCAGTAATAGAAAACTCATAGACAGTGACAACTGCTTCACCAGTCTTACAGCATTTGAACTTTCCCCTGATCCTATGAAATAATTCCTATTGTGATTCCAGTTTGTAGATGAGGGAACCAAGTTCTCAAAGCTTAGTTGCTAACCTGCCTAAGGTCACGTAGCTCGTCAGTAGCACATCATGACTATCTGCCTCCATGGCTGTTCTCCTATGCCGAGTTTTTTGTGGTCAGCACTATTGACATTTTGGGTCTGATAATTCATTGTTGTAAGTATCGTGTGCCTTTAGACATTTAGCAGCCTCTCTGGCCTTGACCCACTAAATGCCAGTAGCATCCCTGATTGTGACTTCCGAAATTGTCTCTACACATTGCCAAGTGTTACGTGGACTAAGTCACCACCAGCTGAGCCACTGTCCTATTCATTAAGCTGAGCCATATCCTTGGACCTCAGGAGAAGATGTCTCTCTGTGGTCCTGGGAATGAACTGGAACTGCCTATGCATCTACAGAAGTGCCATGATCAGCCTGAGTTCTCTCTAAGGTCACCTCAGAGGCTCCTCTGACTCGTATCACTGAGCCAAGTGTGAATGTGAGAAAATGAGCTCTGAGTGGGACAGAGTGGGAAGTCACGAAGTGCAGTGGGTCAGGGAACGTTCTTCCCAAACTGCAAGCTTCTCAAGGTTATGGTACTATTGAGTTTATTTTGGGCTTCCAGGCGCACTTGGGACTGATCATCAGATAGACCTGATTCCCAGAAAAGATCTCCCATGTCAGATGTGAGTTTGCCTCCTTCTTCTGAACTCAGTGAGCATGCCAGCTGGAGTGGCTGCTGTGACACGCCACCCAGGTCTCCTTTTCAGAGCTTCACATTGTTAACTCCAGCTGCTAAATGAGGCTTAGGGTCTGCCTTTCATTGAGAAGTATCTTTGGTGGCAAGAAGTGACTTGCCCAAGACTACGGCCCCTTCCAGGGAATACCTCTGGTCAAGGTCACTATGTGGACACAAAAGCAAGGTTACTTTGCCCTACATTGGGGTGTCTGTAAAGGACTATAAATATTGCCCATAGGACTAACCAAGGCAGTAGCACCTTGGTGGCAATAACACCTCCCAGGCCACTCTTGCTTTGCCTAATTTTGCCTTCCTCACTCAAGAAACCGCCTGTCACAACTCCCCATCTCAAAATCTATTTCCAGGAAATCCAAGGAAAGACAGCACCGTTGTTTACTTTTTCAAGAGGAATCACATCTTAGGGATTGAAGTCTAAAGTGAGTAAAGTAGAAATTATGCCTGGTTAGCTGTGAAAACTCTGTAGAGAAGCTGGAAACTGTTACTGTGTCTCAGAGCATCACAAGCGTGGAATTTCCCTTCCACAGTGGAATCTGGACCCATTGTTTGCACAGCAAATGAAGACATTGGCTTATGTTTGAGAATGATTTTGTACCAGAAGTATTATCTTTAAATGCTGTAGCCTCTTATCCAGCAAGGTAGAAATCTTCTACTGTGACAGTTAGCAGGGAACTGAGGGCCGTTGCCTGCTCAGGATGTTGTGTATTCAGCCGGTGTAGTGGTTCCATTCACAGCCATGTTGGGCCATGAGTGAACTGGGTATGACAGTGAGCCGGAGTGCTCACTCTTAATTCTCAGGGGAATGGGGACTGAGGGAATCCCTTTTCCATGTATCTGGAGTGATTTTCAACATACTAGTTCGGGGCTTGACCTTAGTATCAGCCATATGGAATCCAGGTCCTCAACCACCATGCCATCTGTTGTCCCTCCCTGTCCTTTTTTTAGGAGGGGGGAGAGGTTTTCGCTATAAGGGCACATGTGCTCGCCAGACAGACAGAGAGAGATAGAGAGATAGAAAGTGAGAAATCACCCCCCAGAGGTGATGGCCACGCCACAATCCCTTCTCCTCCATTCACCTCTCGGGATCTTGGGCACACATGACATGCGCCCATCGTGAGTTTAAGCCACCGGGTCTGGGACTCAAACCACGGTCGACTATATGGGAGTCCAGCGACATAGCCGTTACACTCATTGCTGGTTCCCCTCCCTCTCCTCTTTTACTTTTCCCTTTATAATGATGCTCATAAAATTCACGTAAGTACATAAACTTCACTTTCTTTTTCTTTTATTTTTGAGAGAGAGATTTTTGCTATAGGCTGTGTCCGTTCGCCAGAGGGACAAAGAGAGAGAGAGAAACAGAAAGTGAGAAATCACCCCCCAGAGGTGATGGCCACACTGCAATCCCTTCTCCTTCAGTCTTCTCTTGAGATTTTGGGCACACATGCCCAAGCGTCCTTTTTAAAATTGTACTACATTGTTTTTAATTGAGAAGATCACACTATTAATTAGTGAGAACAATTCTTTTAGAGAGCCAAAAGTTATAAGCACTATCAAGTACACTTAGCTTTTTATTTAAATATGCCTAATATTGAAAAGAATCATGAATTTTACTTCTTCACCATCCATTATGGCTGTGTGACCGCAGGGAAGTAAGTCACCTTACCTTCTCTGGGCTTATTTTGTTTCAATAGTAAAATTAAATTCTAAAGCTTCAAGGCAAAGGGCTGAGTCAATGTTTCCTTATGACTCTTCCTGTTCTATAATTCTCTTTGTGCAGAGGAGCAGGAAAAATTAATGAAATACAAATCAGTGACAAAGCAGCACCAGAAAGACCCCGTACAAAGCAGAGGGCTTCTGGTAAGTCACAAATCAGCTTTGATCCAAAGTAGCTAATGGATATGAGAATATGAAGAAATAGCAATCACAAGGGCCCTCTGGAATAAAAGTTCAACAAAAATATAAAATCCTATTATTAGATCTGTTATAATATTAATAATAAACTTGCCTATGCTTCCCTTTTTTTTTTTTTTTTTTTGTGAGCGAGATTTTTGCTATTGGGTACATGTGCTTGCTGGAGAGAAAGAGACAGAAAATAAGAAATGACCCCCCGCCAGGGGGATGGCCACTCCGCAATCCTGTCTCCTCTTTTCTCTTCTTGGGATTTTGGACATGCACAGACACACCCAATGTGAGTTTTAAGGTGGGACTCGAACTGCAGTCGACTACGTGGGAGTCCAACGACATAACCATCACACCATCTGCTGGTCCTCTCTATGCTTCTTAATAAATGAAATATAATAAAATCTGTCTGCTTCCTTTTTGTCCCTCAAGGGGAAATTTGGAAGATAAATTGGAGAATTTCTATCTATTTCTTAGAGCTGCATCTCATTACTTTTACTCACCATTTTACAAGTACGAGGATGAAAAACAGCCTATATTTGGGCATAAATAATTCTTTTATTTATTCTTTTTTTCTTATTTATCCTTTTTCTTTGAAGTTTATTTCTTCTATGAGAGAGAGAGAATGATAGGTACCTCCAACAGGGTCCTTAAGCCATGATTCTACCTCTGCCTCAGTCAGCCAGGATCACAGGCATGCCAGCTCCTGGTATGCACAGGGAGCTCTCAGGATGCAAACCTGGTTCCTTCCCAGATGGCCTTCGCATCACAGAGTGTTTCATTACCACTTCGCCACCTCTATTGGCTTGTACATTCTTTTGAAAAAAGGCCAACTTGGTGACATGGAAATAATGCATGGCTCAAGTGACGCTGGTTCCGTATGGGAGACGTATGGTTGCTCGGTCAGCCTGGACACGATGTAAATGTGTACCCACGGTCCTGGCTGGCTGGGAAGGCTGTGGGCAGTGGGGACTATGGCATGAGACCCTGATGAAGGTGCTTCTCTGTCACTCACATGAAAGAAAGAAAGAAACAAACTTAAACATTCTTTTTAAAAAGGTACTAAAATGATCTAATTTTTGTTCTTACCCAGCTCTTATCAGGCTATTTTCTGTGATAATGTAGAAAGGACATAGAGAATTCCAAATCCCACTAGTTACCAACTGAAGGGCAAGAGAACACCTTTAAAACCATCTGTATCTGAGTCTATTTTCTTAGCTCTTACCCGAATGAACATATTGAACCTAACACCTTTGGATTCCTTTTAATTTTTATCCTGTTTTCCCTTAAAAATAAAAACTAGTTGCTAAACATCATTGGTATTTCTTTCCTGAAGCCAAAGTAAATCACAAGCTATCTTGGTCTTCTTTTTTTTTTTTTGTTTATTTCTTTCTTTTTGGGTTGGTAGATGCTGTGGTTTAGATGTTTCCCCCAGATTCATGGTTGGGACTCAATTCTATTATAAGTGTTAAGTGAAAATTTAATTTAATTATGGTGTCAAAAGATAGAGCTCTTGGGAGTTTAGTGGTTGAAGGGTGAGGGCAGGGCCTGTGACTGAGTCCTAGTAGATTTATAAGAAAGGAAATGAGGCAGGCAGAGGATGTATGGATGTAGACCACACTCTGCTCTGCTCAAAGTTCTGCCCTCTGCCATTTTGTGACACCATTGAACTTTCCAGCCACCAAAACTGTGAGTCAATAAATCTCTCTTTCTTTATAAATCACCCATTCTCTCGTATGTCTGTTAGCAAGGCAATAATGGACTAAGACAGTAGCAGATCTTGATGGTTTCTTTGGCCAAAAAACTACCGAGTTGGAGCCTATACCAATTGAGACCACCCTGCACTTATGTGCACGGTTCTCTGGACTTCGTATTTCCCATCACAAAACGATGGACCATGAGAGAGGCCAGGACATAGTGTAGAGCAAAAAGGAAGTGAGAGTGGAGACTGCAAGATGCTAAGTCTAGGAGACAACGCCTTTCAGAGAATGAAAAAACAACTTACTCTTAAGCTCTTTGTTCATAAAGCGTAACTCGCAACATCTGGATAAGGGATAAAAGCCTGGATCAACCTGCTTCTTCTTTTTCATCTCTATATTTCTATTTACTTTTCTGTTTGCAACCTGTTTGAATGTATTTAGGTACCCCCCAAGTTGGGGTATCCCAGCACTAGACATATTTGCCTTTTTTTTTTTTAAGGTCAATAAACCAACAGGGCAGAATCCTTATATTGTTCATCTTGTACTGTTCATAGTCAATGATTTTGTTTAAGAATAATTGACACCATTGTTTGCTATCAGCAGAGGCCAAAATTAGACAACCACAAGAACACCATGCAGGAAAGACTCTGGACTTAATCTAATATGTTGGAATGAGACAGTCACCACTAGCATTCTTTTTTTCTTTTTGCAGGGAATTATGAGATTTTGTGCTTAATTGTTTTTTCCTGAGAATAAGTTTATTATTGACAACATCCTTATTTAAACTTGATGACAAGACAGAGAAAAGGTAGAGGAGGCACATCATCTTCCTTAGTTTCATCGCCATTTTCTGTTGGCCTTAGAGGAAATCACTACTGGGCCTTTTTTTTTTTTTTTTTTTTTTTTTGAGAGATTTTGCTATAGAATGCATATACATGCTGGAAAGACAAAAGATAGAGAGACAGAAAGTGAGAAATCACCCCCCAAGGAGGATGGCCATGCCGCAATCTTAACTCCTCTAAGGACTGTGGGCACACACACATGCACCCAGCATGTTTCAAGCTGCCAGGTCTGGGACTCAAACCACGGCTGGCCATGTAGGAGTTCAGTGACATAAACATTATGCCATCTGCTGGTCCCAGACTCTTTCTTTTTAAGTTTATTTATTTATTTCCTTTGAGAGAGACAGAGAGAGAATGGGAGAGAGATCCAACAAGGTCCTCGCACTGTTATCCTCTTCCAACCTCAGTGAGGCAGGATCAGGGACATGCGCACACTCACCTGGCATGTACAAGGAGGTCTTGGGACACAAAATCTGCAGCCTTCCCATGTGACTTCAGCATGGTGGAACATCATGTTACTAAGGCCTTACTGTCACTGACCAACCAGGACTCATAATGGGTAATGAAAGGGGAACAAGTGTCTCTTTTTTAGTGATTAAAGTTATTATTTTGAGGAGAGAGACCAATGATTATCACCAGTGCCTGATCTCCATCCTTCTTACCCTACCCATATCATGTTCTCCTTTTTTTGAGAATTTCATTCTACACTTCAAGAAGTGGCTTTCAGAAATCATTTCTAGAACTGCTAGAATGAGGGTCCCAAGTAGTATCTGACCCAAAGAATGGATTTTTAATTTCACTGTTCCTCAGTTCTTTTTCCCACATGAAGACTTATAAATGGTTCTTTGCGTTTCTTTTCAAATGACCTCAAGACATGCCTTTAATTATGAAGGAAGAGGAACAAATAGGACTTTTTAAGCAAATACACAAATAAAAGGAAAAGAGTTGACCAAAAAAGGCATGATCATGGGGCAGGGTAGAGTATAGGAAAAACCAGGGTGACAGGGCACAGGGACCTTGGTCATTGATGCCCACCTTGCGCTCACAGATGAGACAGGCATATAGTTATGTGGGCTGCCAAGGGTATCCTCAGGCAATAAATAAACAAGGCTGGAACCCAGGCTACTATCCCACAGAAAAGAGAGCTTCTCCCTCAGGTGGTCATTTCAGCTTCTGTAACAGACGCATTAAGAATGCTTGGCAATGGCTGACAGCACAGGCAGCCTGGCGCTTACTGCAAAAGCAAAGATAAAGTGGTTTCTCAAAGCAGAAATTCTCCTCCAGGGAATGTGGGAACCTCTGGGTTGAGGAGTTAGAGAAAAATGGCCTATGGTCTGCCAGTTGGTGAGCTGCTAAGGAGCCTGTTTCATCTGCATTCCTAATTAAAGCCCAAATTAAACTAGGGAAATGCTCACATGAAAAATCCCACAAGGATGGCTTTCCAGATTCTATCAGCTCAAAAGGAGTCTCAAGTGCAAATCCCCAGCTCAAACATCTGACCCACTTTTTATCAGCTCTCCCCCCAGAGTCCTGGAGAGAAGGTTATACTGTCTTCGGTATATGGAGAGCAACTTGCCTGGGTTATTAATTTCTCACTTAGCGAGTTTTGAAATGTAAATCAGAATCCACCCAGTTCTAGGAGACATCGTATTTTAGAGGATGATGGAAAAATTTACACTTAAGTTCTTGCTTTGAAAAGTTTAATTTGCAACCTCTGTGCAAGGAATAAAAGCTTAGATTAGACTTGTCCTTCCCTTTTCATCTCTATACTTCTTTTTCTAAATTTAATTTTGTTTATTATTATGATTATTATCTTTACTTTGCTATAGGGCATGTGCACTTGCCAGAAAGAGATGAGAGAGAGAGAGAGAGACGCGTGCACTCGCGAGAGAGAGAAGAGAGAGAGAGAGAGAGAGAGAGAGAGAGAGAGAGAGAGAGAACGCCACCAGGTTCGGGACTTGAACTGCTATCAGCCATGTAGAAGTCCAACATGTTAATCATCGTGCCATCTGCTGCCCCTCATCTCTGTACTTCTTTTGACTTTTGTATTTGCAACCTGCTTGAATAGGCTTAGGAATAAGTGTGAAGGTACATGGGAATGTAAGCTTGGGAAAAGGAGAATTCACTGATGACCAAAACATTCCTATTTTGAAAATTAGAGTGAGAAACCCGAAGAAGAGCTGCTTTAGGGCTATATGAGACATTTGGTTGGGGGAAAGTTTGAATATGAGCTGTCAGAGGGAGTAGATAACAGGAGTCCAAAAATGAGGTAAAGATCGGAGGCAGGGGCCAGTTCTTAAGTGCACAAATTAAGCCCTATGCATAGTGAGCTGGATCCCATATGGCTGACTGTGGTTCAAATCCTAGCCCCAGCAGTTTTATAAATATGCTGAGTTCATGTGCATATGTGTTTAAAATTCTGATGGAATGGAAGATGGATGAAAAAGGACTGCAACATGATCTCACACCGGGAGTGCTTTCTCTCTCTCTTTCTGGTGAGTGCACATGCTCTCTGGCAATAATTTTTAAAAATACAGTGAGGGTCAAGTGATAGCACAGTGTATCATGAAACATCCTATGGAGCAATCCTTCATGGGAAAATTGACAGTGCAAGTATTCTCTAAGTACACCAGGCAACACTTGCCCATGATCTGGGGCTGGCTGAAGGGTGAGGGTGGATTATGGTATTAAGATCTTATTGAGGGGGGATCAGCAGATGGCATAATGGTTACATCATTGGACTCCCATGTGGTCGACCGTGGTTTGAGTCCCAGACCCGGTAGCTTAAAACTCACTCCAGGCATGTGTGTATGCATGCCCGAAATCCTGAGAGGAGAACAGAAGAGAAGGGATTGCAGTGTGGCCATCCCCCTTGTGGGTGATTTCTTGCTTTCTGTCTCTATCTCTCTAGTGAGCACATGTGTCCTACAGCAAAAATATCTCTAAATAAAAGAGCTTATTGGGGGTGCTATCTTTCACTCTTTCTCGCTCTTGCTCATGGAAAAAATAGATAAAACGTCTACCAAATTGACTGAAGATTAAAAAAAAATGGGGCTATGAGCATGAAGAAGACATTTAAGGTACAGAGTTGAATTAGATCAGCGTGAGAAAGTACTCAGTGGGAAGTTGAGAGGGTCCTGCTGCAGTCATGGGTGGATACTGAGAAGTCCACTGCTTGACATGAGCTGACCACTTACCAGCCTGCTTACTTTCCCATTCACAAGATGAGGCATGCCAACCTCCTCAGAGCATGTGGATTCACTACCAGAAGCCTTCCATAAAATGACTTATTAAACTACTTGGTGTCTTCCTTTCCATCACAGGCCAAGACAATTTTCCAGGCAAACCAAAGTCCTCACACAATAACCCAAGAGAAGGCAGCCAGTAAAGGGAGAGCATCCTTGTTTCCTCTTCCCCCAGTCATACAAAGGGCTGAGAATGATTTAGTATGCACAAGACAGAAAAGTAGAAAGCCCCTGGTGCCGCTCTGCCATGGATCCATTTGGTCTATCATAATACGTCAAGAGGCTTTACTTCAACCACCCTGGCTACCTCCTTGGTGGAATCAGCAGAAACTGGGAAGCAGGTTTCCCAGGAAAACTCACCCTGGGGTCTTGTTCCAGCTGCTGCTTGTGGTGCAGGCTGCGTCTTCTCTTGGCCTTTGCAAGGCCATTGTGATAAAAGTGGTATAGGCCTTCAGCGAAGGGAAGCTGTGGAGGGTCAGACAGACACAAGGCATGGTTAGCTTTCATGGGGTGGAGATGTATGTCAGAAAATACTAGCAAACTTCTTATCAGACTCAGCCCTCTATGTTCCCATTATTG
>NW_006159565.1:4097414-4102751 GCF_000334495.1 Tupaia belangeri chinensis
CTTTCCCTTCTGTTTGCTTTTGCTTATATGGTGCCCATTCTTGCCACACTACTTAAGTGCCTTCTATTATCTCCTCCATGTCTTTAATTTCTACACATCTTTTGATTCCCTCTCCTCTTTGATCAGACCTTGTGAAGGTCTGAATGTCCTCCCCAAATTCTGAGATTTGGTTGTGATGGGATTAAGAGTGTAACTACTTGTTCTGACTATGGTGTTAAAAGGTGAGGCCTTAGGGAAGTGGTCAAACATCAAAGTGGGGCTTCAACAATTGAGCTCTGAAATATTTATAAGGAAATAGAATGAGACCAGAAAAGAGAGACACAAGGGCACAGACACCACTCTCTTACCTGCCACCATGTTGTGGTGCAGACAGGAGGCCCTCTCTGGGTGTGGCCTCTGAACCTTGGCCCTCCAAACTGTGAGTTGAATAAAATTCTATTATCTTAAATTACCCAGACTCTTGTATTTTCTATAACTAGCGACAAGAGAGACTAGAACCATACTACCACCAAATTTCCATTCTCCTCTCTTGAGCTAATGTTTGTACCCCATTTATCATATGGCTACACCAGAATGGGGCCTCGTCATGTCTTCTCAGCTGGATTGTCTGTCTTTTGTCTTAAGTTTTCTCTGTGACCCCTTGGTGCCCCTTATCAGGCTAGGCACAGGGGGGGCATCTAAATTCAGTAAGTATCTATTAGATGACAGGCCAGGATTCCCTGTACCTTCCTGTCCCAAAGATCTTTGGAATCAGGTATGTATGTCAGAGTGTTACAGAAGCCACAGTAATGAGAGTTTGTCTTTGGCACAGGGCCTGTAAGAACCTTAGAGATCTGAAAAAGGCCTGCCATTCATTCTCTGATTCAAGCTGGGAGGAGCCATGACCTGGGATTTCTGGATGTGGCTCATGTCTGATACCATCTAACTGTGTGACCTCGAGCAAGTCATTTCCTTTTTGGACTTCTTTTTTCTCTTGTATATAAATATAGAACATTAAAATTTTTTGATCTCTATCCTTTCTCCACGTGTCTTCGTATAGATAAAAAGATGTTATTTGTAGTCCCTAACCTGATTAATAAATTTAATCAGATGCTTGAAAGTTAGAGGCGAAATAATGTGCCTATGTACAGTTTTCCAGGAAAAGCATACATGGTTTTTATCAGATTCCCAAAGGGGTTGCAATGGTTTAACACTGCAGCTTCCTGAGGCAGCAATACCAAGAGACACACAAAAGACCAGCCATAAAACTTACAAGGAAGTCTTGGAGAATGAGATGTGTAGAGAGCATTACAAAACTATGATCTAGTGGGACCAGCAGTTAGCGTAATGGCTATGGCCCTGGACTTCCATGTAGCCGACCGGGGTTCGCATCCCAGACCCGGTGGCTTAAAACTCACGCTGGGCTTCTGTGCGTGCCCAAGATCCTGAGAGGAGAACGGAGGAGAAGGGATTGCGGCATGGCCATCCCCCCTGGGGGGTGATTTCTCTCTTTCTGTTTCTCTGTCTCTCTCTGGCAAGCGCACACGCCCTATAGCAAAAACCTCTCTCTCAAAAAAAGAAAGAAACAAACAAACAAAAAACTATGATCTAGTCTTAGAGATTTGGAAGGTCACGTACAAGTGCAGGGCTGTGAATGTAACAGGGAAATACCTAGAGAGGCCCTAAGTGCTCACCCTCAGTTGGTTCTGAATGCTCACCTTCAGCTGACTTTGAGGCTCGATGAAAAGAGAAGGTAATGGCCAAGGCAGTTGCAAATTGCCTGCCTGAGGACAGAAGGCCTGTCCTGATAGCCACACAGAGCCCCCTGGCGAAAGGTAGAAAATCCTTATGGAGTCAAGGTCTTTAAGGAAATCTCTGTTCAGTCATAAACTGACTAATGTTATAATCGAGCAGAGATTCACTGACACATTATAGGAATTACAGACTTACAGAATTAGTCCATGGGAGACACCAAACAAACAGCAGCAGTAACAATAAAATCCAGAACAACTATCCCGGGGGAAGGGAGTGAATCTGATTTTCAAAGATGCCGCACTATATTACTTAAAATGTCCAGTTTCAAGACAAAATGATGAGGTATACAAAGGAATTTGTGTATTCGGTTATTGTAAGTACATTTAAAAAACCCTAAAGGACACAATGCTTAAAGAAAAGAAAGGATGATAAAGATCAATAATTGAACCAAGAAAACAAATAGGTAAAAATGATTAAAAAAAAAGAAAGAACCAAATGAGATTCTGGAGCTGAAAAGTACAATTACTGAAATAATAATAATGAAAATTACTGGAGGGTCTCATTAGTGGATGTAAGTTGGCAGGATAAAAATCAACAACCATGAGATAAATCAATTGAAATATATATTCTGAGGAACAGAGAAACAAAACCAAATTAGAAAACAAACAAAATGGACAGAGCATCAGAGACTTCTGGGACACCAGACAGAGAAAGGGTACTAAAGAAACAAGAAAGGGAATCTCCCCGAATTCCATGAAAAGTGTATCTAAGCTACTAAAATAAAACCTCAAATTATGATAAACTCAGAGATCTGTATCTGGGCACAGTGTAGTCAAATTGTTAAAAGTCAAATATAAAGAGAGGATCTTAACCACAGAAAGAGGAAAATGTCCAGGAAATAGTCTATACCTTTACAGCTGATTTCTCATTAGGTGTCATGGAGGTCAGAAAGCAGTTGGGATGGTATAGTCAAAGTGCCAAAGGAGAGGCGACAAATCAAGAACTGTATGCGGCAAAATTATCCTTTAAAAATGAAGAATTTCAGGGAACCAGCAGTTAGCGTAATGGCTATGTCACTGGACTCCCACGTAGTGGACCGCGGTTTGTGTCCTGGACCCGGTGGCTTAAAACTCACGCCGGGCACGTGTGCGTGCGTGCCCAAGATCCCGAGAGGAGAATGGAGGAGAAGGGATTGCGGTGTGACCATCCCCCCTGGGGGGTGATTTCTCGCTTTCTGTCTCTATTTCTCTCTCTGTCTGTCTGGCAAGCGCACGCGCCCTACAGTGAAAATCTCTCCAAAAAAAAAAAAAAAAATGAAGAATTTCAGACATTTTCAGAAAAGCAAAACCAAGAGTATTCATCACTTGTAGATATAAGAAGTATTAATAGCAATCTTTCACGCTAAAATGAAAGGACACTACATTAATAGGAATCCACATGAATAAATGAATAAAAGCACTAAAGGTAAATGAAGAGGTAAATATGAATGCTAGCATAAATGTATTTTTGTTTACAACAACTTTTCTTCTCTTGTCTGATTTAAAATACAACTGCATAAACAATGATTGTAGAACTTTGCTTAAGGACTTATAATGTTTAAGTTCTAATTTGTATGACAATAATAGCACAAATGAAGGGAACAGGAACTTAGCTATACTAAAATTTTTGTATTCTATTGAGATTAATTTGGTATTAATACAAATTACATAATTTGAGATGTTAATTATAACCCCCAGAGCAAACATTAAGAAAATAACTCAAACAATATGTAGTAAAATAAACAATAAGGTAATTAAAATGGAACACTAGAAAATATTTAACACAAGAAAGTTATGGAGAGAAAGGACATGCAGAAAAATTATGTAGGACATACAGAAAACAAATAGCAAAATGGTAGATAAATACCTTATCTGTATTACTTTAAATGTAAATGAACTTAAAACGCTTATCAAAAGCAAGATTTCCTAGAAGAGAGAAGAACAACAGGGAGGACCAAATCATTTGGTTTGAGTTCATTGCTGCCAACTCTCTCCATCCCCTACCCCTGCACCAGCCTGCTGTGGGGAAGGAGTGACTACTCTGGCTCATGCAGTTCACAGCACTGTGCAAAGTAGTCTTCCACTTCACATTCTACCTATCCAGCTCAATTTCGATCCACATTGGTAGCAGAAAGGTTTGGGTGTACAAGAATCAAACATCTGAAGACAGGAGGCTCTGGAGGAATTCTCTCCCCACAACCCCCCTAGCAGTAAAAGGAGAAAAACTCCCCTCTCAAAACCTGAATCCAGGACTCCTGTGGATTCCACCCTCCCACCTGCAGTAAAGGAGGAAAACTAGCACAGCGCAAACACATCATAGGGAAGCACACAGACACACAGCTATAGAAACATTACATAGAAATAGGAAGAATTGAGTATATTACAAATCACTAAAAATGAAAGCGGAGACTCAAAACAGCGGAAAAATAGAAAATACTTCCTTCACAAGAGAACATACCAACTCCTCACCAGCAAAGGCTAAAACAAAAGAGATTGTAGAAATATCAGAAAAATAATTCAGAATGTCCATTGTAGCAAAATTCAATGAGATGCAAGGGAAAACAACCAATTCCAGGAGATAAGAAAATCTTTCCATGACTAGAAGGAGGAACACCATAAGGAGATAGAAACACTGAAGAACAATAAAACAGAAGTTCTGAAAATAAAAGAATACAATGCAGGAAATAAAAAAACCTCCCTTGAAAGTATCAACAGCAGATTAGATCGCTCCAAAGAAAGAATCTCTGACCCTGAAGACAAAATCTCTGATTTAGTCTAAGCAACCAAAAAGAATAGAAGAATAACCATTAAAAATCAGGACAACATATGGGAGATCCTAGAAACCATAAAATGGTTGACTCTTCACAAAATAAGTATTCCAGAGGTGAAGGGACAGGCAAGGCATAGAAAAATCTCTTTCATGTTATATTAGCTATATCTTTCCAAATTTAGAGAAGCATGTGGACATTCAACTCCAGGAAATACAAAAAGACACCAATTAGATATAACATAACATAACATAAGATTCTCTCCAAGGCATATTAGAGCTAAATTAGTAAAAATCAAAGACAAAGACAATATTCTAAAAATGGCAAGAAAGAAATTCTAAGTTCTTTACAAAGTTTATCCCACTAAAGTAATGTTGGACTTCTCAGTTGAAATAAAGTAGGCAAGTAAAATTGGAAATTTGTATTTAAAATGCTGAAAGAAAAACAATTTCTGCAGCCAGTAAGTGGTGGACTGGTTACATTGCTGGACTCCCACATGGCTGACCGTGATTTGAGTGAACCCCATGGCTTGAAACTCACACTGGGTGCATGTGCGTGCATTCCCAAGATGGGGGGGGAGGGTAGGGGGAAATGGAGGAGAAGGGATTGCTGTGTGGCCAACCCCGCTGGGGAGTGCTTTCTCACTTTTCCTCTCTCTGGCAAGCACATACACCCTAAGGAAAAAACTTCTGTTTTAGGGAACCAGCAGTTAGCATAATGGCTGTGTCACTAGACTCCCACGTAGTCGACCGCGGTTCGTAGTTGACCGCGGTTCGTGTCCCGGACCCAGTGGCTTA
>NW_006159565.1:4102847-4119518 GCF_000334495.1 Tupaia belangeri chinensis
CGCGCCCTACAGTGAAAATCTCTCCAAAAAAAAAAAAAAAAAAAAAAAAACCAAAAAACTTCTGTTTTAAAAAAATTTCTACCAGGAATACTATTTCTGGCAAGATTATCCTTCAAATGGCAAGAAGAAATAAAATCATTCCAAGTTACACAAATGCTGAAAGAATTCACCAAAACCGAAACAGCTCTCTAGGAAATACTTAAGGGATTACTGTACCCAGAAAATTAAAGAGAAATAAATAGAAACAAGAGAGCACAAACCAATAGAAAAAAGGATAAGTCCACACACATCAATAATAACATTGAATGTCAGGATTAAACTTCCCTGTTAAAAGGCTAAACATGTAGATTCAACTATTCTACACACAACCGGGTTTAAGTACAAATTCACCAGTTATTTAAGAGACAGTTGTCTCCACAGTTTTAAATATGTATACTTATTATAACCATTACTTATTGTACAAAACTAGACGAAAAGCCCAAAATGCTATAACTGGCTGAGTTTTTCTTTGGAATGAATTTAAAGAATGCTAAAATTAAGAATGCTGTAAAATCTATACATCACCAAGTTACTGACTTTACCAAACCTTCACTTTTAAACATTTCTTTCCAATTTTTTGTTTGTTGCTTTTCTTTTTGAAGACATCTTTCTTTCTTTCTTTTTACTTTTTTTTTTTTTTGTAGAGGTTTTTGCCTTAGGGAGCAAAAGAACACAAAAACACTGGTGCGCTCGCCAGAGAGAGAGTCAGAGACAGTGAGAGGGGAAGTGAGAAACCACTCCCCATGTGGAGACACGTTTAGAGAGAGAACCTGAGGTGCGGGGGCATGCTCTGAGCAAACACTACCTGTCCTTTTGGGGTTTGGCAGACCCTTGTAACTTGTCTTTTTCTTGACCTTCGCTGCAGACGGAGCAAGAGTGGAAATTGCTAGGGGCGTTCCAACAGACACATCTGATAGACTTCAAGAGACATCTTGACCCCAGTTAGCAAAGTCCAATCCCTGCTCTGCATCTGAAAGGTTCTTTAGCCTTCTCTGGGTGTGATGGTGCACTCCTTATGGAGAAGTTCTTGAGCTTCTTCCTCACACCTACAGCTAGGTTCCTCTGCATTAGAAAAGAAGACGAGACTTTCTCTTGATGGGATTATCACCAAGGGATACACCTGGCCCAGTATAACTGAGCCCTTATAGATTTGTTAACTGCTTCTTATTTTTTTTATTTAATTTATTTCTTTTTTTGTATATACGTTCAATCGCATTGTTTAGCTTACAATGTGAGCATTTCATTATGTGAACATTTCTCCCCAGTCCTGTTGATCAAAATATCTTCAACCAATAACACCACACTTCCCCATCCCATTAACTGCTTCTTATTGTCTGTAACCTGTCAACAAATCTATGAAATGTCATGAAACATACATGTGTAATATCTCCTTGTACTATAAATAAAGAGGCCCAGTTTGTCTGGGTGGCTCAAGCAGCGGCTCAAGTACAGCACAAGTTGCTTGGGCTACCTAGGCTCAGGCTGCCTGTGTCCATTTCTACTCTATGTCTGTTGTCTTTTGGTCATATAACATCTCAGGGTAAGACTGGCCTCAGCAAATGAGTTGAAAAGTCTTCTTTCCTCTCCCATTTTGTGGAAGAGTTTTAGAAGGATTGGTATTAGATCTTTAAACATTTGCTAAAATTTGCCACTGAAGCCATATGGACCTGGGCCTGGTTTTCTAGTAAATTTTTAAATTCTATTTCAGTCTCCTTACTTCTTATAGATCTGTTTGAATTTTCTACTGCTTGAGTCAGTTTTTTTAAATTTTTTCTTTTACTTTTTTAATTAATTTTTTTATACATTCTATCACTGTTACATTACTAGAGCTTGTAAAATGAATTTTCCCAGCATGAACACACTGCACACCAGTCCAGGTACAGATATTATTGTGTACATTATCAACAGATAACCCTCCTCTTACTTTCCACACATTTCTGAATTTCTTTTGTTATTATTTTGGGGTTTTCTTTTTCTTTAATTGCTGGAGGGCATGTGTGTTCACCAGAGACAGAAAGAAAGAGAGGAAAAGCACCTCTTAATGGGGCATGATTACACTGCCATCTTTTTTCCTCCATTTCCCTATTCCACCAGGATTTTGGTCATGCATGCACATGCACCTTACATATTTTTCAGTCCCTGGGAAGAGGTTTTTATACCATGGTCAGCCATGTAGGATCCAAATCCTTTAACCACTAAGCTATGGGGCTGGCTCCTGTTATTGATTTTTAATATAATTAGAAATTAATTTCAGAGAGCATACTTTAATTTTATTTCTTTTGAATTTATTGAAGTTTGTTTTATGGTCCAACATATAATCTATCCTGGAGAATGTTAAATATGACTTGAGGAGAATACGTATTCTACCATTGCTGGGTGAGGCATTCTATAGATATTTATTACATCTAGTTAGTGTATAGTTTTATTCAGGTCTTCAATTTAGTTTTTAATCTTCTGCCTATTAGTTCTATTTATTGTTGATGTGCCAGTACAGTCTCCATCTTGCCAGGACTGGGGAAAGAATGAGACAAAGACATAGAGTAGAAATGGACACAGGCAGCCTGAGCCTAGGTAGTCCAAGCAACTTGTGCTGTACTTGAGCCGCTGCTTGAGCCACCCAGATAAACTCAATAAATGCAGAAAAGCATATGACAGAATACAATTATCTTTTTTTTCTTTTCTTCTAGGGCATATGTGCTCACCAGAATGACACAGAGAGACAGAGAGACAGAAAGTGAGAAATTACCTCCCGGGAGGGATGGCCATGCCACAATCTCTTTTCAGCCATTCTCCTCTCGAGATCTTGGGCATGTACGCACACATGCCCAGCGTGAGTTTAAGCCACCAGGTCTGGGACTCGAACTGCAGATGACTCCATGGGAGTCCAATGATGTAGCCATTATGCTGTCTGCTGATCCCCTAATATATATATTTTTTGGAGTCTTTGCTATAGGGCGTATGTGCTCACCACAAAGACAGAGAGAGACAGAGAGACAGAAAGCAAAAAATCACACCCCAGGGGGATGACCACACAGCAATCAGTTCTCCTCTATTTTCCTTTCGGGATGAGCAAGAAATCACACTCCAGGGGGATGACCACACAGCAATCAGTTCTTCTCTATTTTCCTTTCGGGATATTGGGCACGTACGCACACATGCCCAGTGTGAGTTTAAGTCACTGGGTCTGGGACTCAAACTGCGGTCAACTACATGGGAGCCCACTAAGTAGCCACTAAGCCATCTGCTGGTCCCAGAATACAACATCCTTTTATGATAAACACATTAAAAACAAACAAACAAACAAACTAGGAATGGAGGGGAACTTCTTCAAGAAAATGAATTTATAAAAAAATTTACAGTTAACATTAGACTTAATGGTGAAAGGCTGATGGTTTCCCTTTAAGATCAGAAGGTAAAATGTCTTCTCTTGCCACTTCTGTTCAGAAGTGTACTGCAAATTCTAGCTAAGGTAATTAGGCAAGAAACAAAAATAAAGGCACCCAGAATGGAAAGAAAGTAGAAAAACTATATTTGAAGATGACATATTTTGTATATAGAACTCCTGAAGGAATCTTCATTGGTTATTAAAATGAATAAGAGTTCACCAATGTTGCAGACTGTATGATTAACATGCAAAACTCAATGATATTTCTACATATAAGAAATGAACAACCCAAAAATGGAATTTAAATAAATTCTATTTACAATAACATCAATACATTTAATAATAATTAAAATACATTTAATAAAAGAAGTCTAAAACTTAAACACTAAAAAGTATAAAACATCACTAAAAAATATTAAAGGTCTAAATAAATGAAAAGGCATCTTCATATTCATAGATTTTGTTAGAGATATGTTTGCTATAGGGTGCATGCACTCACCAGAGAGACAGAGACAGAGAGACAGAAAATGAGAAATCATAGCCCCTCCCCCAGGAGGATGGTCAATCCACTCTCCTCCATTCTCTTAGGATTTTGGGTTTCTCCTCTTGGGATTTTGGGCATGCATGCACACGTGCCCGACAGTGAGTTTTAATCACAAGGTCTAGGACTTCAACAATGGTCAACTACTTGGGAGTCCAGCGACAAAACCATTATGCCATCTGCTGGTCCCATGTTTGTAGATTTTTAAGATGGCAAAACTCCCCAATTTATCTTTAGACTCCACATAATTTCTTTCAAAATCTCAGCTGTTATTTTTGATAATCCTAAAATTCATATGGGAACATGAAGAACCCAGATTAGCCCAAATGATCTTGAAAAAGAAGAACAAAATTGAAAACTTGTATTTTCCAATTTTAAAACTTACTACAAAGCTACAATAATCAAGCCCTGCAGTACTGGCATAACAGAGACAAACAATTCAATGAAATAAAATTGAGAGCCTAGAAATAATTTATAATAATCAATTATGGTCAAGTGATTTTCAGCATGCATGCTAAAAAGTTCAATGGAAAAGAATAGTCTTTTCAACAAATTGTTTGGACAAGTGTTTATTCATATTTAAAACAAGAAAAAACATCTGGATCTTTATATTATGCCACATGCAAAATTATCTTAAAATGATTTACAGTTTTAAGTGCAAGAACTAATGCTATACATTAGCATTAGCTTAGAATAAAATGTGGCAGTAAATCCTCGTGACTTGGAGTTAAGCAATGTTTTCTAAAATATGACTCTGAAAGCATAAGGACAAAAAAAAGGGAATACATAAATTGGAATTCATGAAAATTAAGAATGCTTGTGTTCCAAAGTAAATAATTAAGAAAATGAAAAGATAGCTCACAAAATGGGAGACCAATGTTCAAATCATAAGGGACTTGTGTGTTTGTAACTCAACAACAAATAGAATCATCCAATTTTAAAACATGGAAATGATTTGAGTATCTATTTTTCCAAAGAAGATACACAATGGTCAGTAAATACAGTTTTAAAGGTCTAACATATTAGACACTAGATAAATGCAAATCATAACCATAAAATATCACTTTATACACATTAGGATGGGAAAAAACAAACTGCCATCGTATACCTCAGACTAGCAAATGTTGGCCTAGATGGGGAGGGATTTGAACCCTCATACGTTGCTGGTAATGTAGGAAAAGAGCATAGAGTGTTTGGGAAGTTGTTTGGCAGATACCCAAAATATTAAACATAGGCTTTCCATAAGACCCAATAGTTCCACTTATATGTATCTATAAGAGATGATAACATATTTCTACACAAAAATGTACACAAACATTTATAGCATCATTATTTATGATAATCAAAACCTGGGAACAACCTAAGTTTCTATTAGTAGATGAATGGATAAAAAAGGTGATTATAATATACTATGGGATATTATTTGCAAATAAGAAAGGAATTAATAAATGATACATGCTAAAACATAAATGAACCTTAAAAATGCTAAGTGAAAGAAGCCTGATAAAAATGGCTGTAGATTCTATCACTTCCTTTATATAAAATGTCCAGAATATACAAATGCAAAGAAATGGAAAGTAGATTAGTGGTTGCCTGTGCTAAGGAGGCAGGAATGGGAAGGCAATTGTTCAGGGTTGCTTTATAGGGCAAAAAAAATGTCCTGAAATTGGATTGTGGTATGATTGCACAATTTTGTGAGTATACTAAAAATCACTGAATTGTACATTTTTAAAGGGTGCATTTTATGCTGTGTGAATTATATCTTTAAAAAATCTGTCATTAAGAAATGCTATTATGAACAACTTTGTAATTATCATTATATGCATAGATGGCAGTTTTCCCATAGGATGTGTCCTAGAAATTTGATCCCGTAATCATGGATCATGAAAATTTATTATTTTGATAAATACTTCTGAAAAGTTTTCATTTAAGGTAGATATTTCAAGAGTAACCAAAAAGTGAATATGAATATCTATTTTCTCTGTATTCTCAACCATACTGGATGGACATTTAAATTTTTTTGCCAATTTGGTAGACAAAATATACCATCTTATTTGAATTTCTTTTGTGATTCTGAGTTTGGGCATCTTTTCATATGTTAATTCATATTTTAATTTCGGCTCTTTTGTGTATTTTTGTATTCCTTGCCATAACCAGGTACTGTGTTTGGTGCTGGGGAGACAAGGATAACTATGACATGGTCTTAGTTTGTGAAACAAGCCACCAGTAAAGGCAGAATTGTACCTTGCAGCTTATTTATGCTTACTCTGCGGTGCGCGGTTTAAGAGCATGAGTTCTGGAGCCACGTTGTCTTGGTTTAAATTCTCTCTTTGCTTATGAGCTATATGACTTTGGCAAGTTATTTAAGCCTTTTGTGTCTCAGTTTCTTTACTTAAAATACGTGGTGTTGGGACAAGCGGTTGGTGTAATGGCCATGTCACTGTACTCCCATGTAGTCAACTGCAGTTTGAGTTCCAGACCCGGTGGCTTAAAACTCACACCGGGCGCGTGTGCGTGCGTGCCCAAGATCCCGAGAGGAGAATGGAGAAGGGATTGCGGTGTGGCCATCCCCACTGGGAGGGAGGTGGTGATTTCTCACTTTCTCTCTCTCTGTCTCTCTCTCTCCAGCAAGCGCACATACCCTATAGCAAAAATCTCTAAAAAAATTAATAAATAAAAAATTAAAAAATGAGGGGTTGGTAAACACCTTAAACGAAGTAGACTGTAAAGTCTGCAATTATCTACTAGGCTAGCAATCCCTTCTCCATTCTCCTCTCGGGATCTTGGGCACGCACGCACACGCGCCCGGTGTGAGTTTTAAGCCACCGGGTCTGGGACACGAACTGCGGTCGACTACGCGGGAGTCCAGTGACATAGCCATTATGCTAACTGCTGGTTCCCTCTCTCTGTCTTTCTGGTAAGCGCATGTGCCCTATAGCAAAAACCTCTCAAAAAAACAAAACAAAACAAAACAAAACAAAAACGAAAAACCAAACCTGTAGTATCCCCTTCACCTGTGGTTGTCATGAGAATTAAATAAGATAATGCATAAAAATGCTTAGAATAATGCCTGCACACAGTGAATGTGTGCAGTGTGCCGATCACGATTTCTATTGTTAGAACACAATGTGCTGTAACAGAATTACAGACAAGGTGCAACGAGAACCCAAAGGAGAAATGATTGCAGTCAGAGAGGTTCCTGGGGAATATTTCACAACAGTTTTGGAGGGAGGGAAGAGCATTCAAACTAAGAATTCACACAATTCTCTAACACTCTTTATATCAAGAGATAGTATGCAAGAGTCTGAAATCCCAACCCTTGAATCTGGGGAATATAATTGCTTTGATTAAATAGTATAGTAGAGGACCAGCTGATGATGCTGGTTATAGTGTTGGACTCCCACATGGCTGACTACAGTTTGAGTCTTGAACCCAGTGACTTAAAATCACACCAGGTATATATGCATGTGTGCCTGAGATCCCAAGAGGAGAACTGAGGAGTAGGGATTGAGCCATGACCATCCCCACTGGGGGTGATGTCTCACTTTCCCTCTCACTATCTCTGAATCTCTCTCTCTCCAGAGAGTACAGGGCCCTATGGCAAAAATGAAAAAAAAAATGGTACAGTAGAAGTGATACTATGTGTCTTTTGAATCCAGGTCATAAAATGCCATAAAATATCTGTCTTGTTCTGTGGAACACTTTTCTTAAAGTCTCAATCTACTACTTAAGAGATCCAACTACTGTGACTGCCATGCTACTAGGAAGCCCAAGGCACATTATGAAGCATGTGAAGTGCTTTGGTTGACAATCCTGGCTGAGCCTGCCTTCAAAGCATCCCAAATGTTAAATGGATGATTCTAGACTCCAGCCATTCCAGACATCCTCTACTTGTCTTTCCAACTGAGTCTCCAGATATTGTGGAACTCAGATAAGCTGTTGTCATCATTTCTGAATTACCGATGCCCCATTTTACAAGCATAATAAAATGGATCTTGTTTTACATAACTACGTTTTGGGTTGATTTGTTACTCACAGTGGATAACTGAAGCAAATATCTAATGAGAAAAGTTTTATTTCTTTAGCTTTCAGGACTGTGTTAACTTGAAACTCTACAGTAATATTAGTTGTATCTGTTCATTGGCGACACCAACCTGGAGCAACTCAAATAGGATCCTTTAAGGGAATCCTTGGTACAGGGGAGAGGGTCCTAGAATTAGAGGAGCAGACACTGGATGAACTTCAGTGGCACAGCCAACTTAGCAAGGGTTCTGCTGTGTAAATGAAAATCTATTACAACCTTGCAACTTCTGTGACTTAGTTTCTATTCATTAAAAACCACATTCTCTAAGGAAAATTTAACATAAATATTTCATATGCATTTCCCGAGCTCAGTGGTTCTCAAATGTTTTTCTACTTTTGTCTGCTGTTGCTCTCAGGCTAATATTAAGGTTTGATTAAAAAAAGTCAAGGGAGGGAATTAAAATGTAAATGTACTACATTTGCTTTACAAAGATTTGTGCTTTTGAATATTGTTAGGTGGTATGAAATCGAAAGTTTTGTTTCCTATTATAGAAGGCACTACAATTCTGAGAATTTTTTTTAATTGCCAGAGGGTGCATGCATTTGCCAGAGAGAAAGATAGACAGAGAGAAATAGAGAAAGCACTTCTCAATGGGGATTGGTCATTTTACAATTCCTTCTCTCCCATGTTTCCATCTTGTAGGGATTTGGGGCATACATATACATATGCCTGGCATGTTTCTCAAACTGCCAGGCCAGAATTTGTACTGTAGTCAGCCATGTGGAATCCAGCTCTCTTAACCACTATGTTGTGGAATTGGCCCTAAATCTGAGAATGTTTAAACACTGTAAAGAAATTTTAGAGTTGGAACCAGCAGTTGGTGTAATGGCTACATTGCTGGACTCCCACGTAGTCGACTGCAGTTCAAGTCCTGGACCCAGTGGCTTAAACTCAAGCCTGGTGTGTGTGCATTCATGCCCAGGATCCCAAGAGGAGAATGGAGGAGAAGGGATTGCAGCATGGCCTTCCCTACCCCTCTGGGAGATGATTTCTCTCTTTCTGTCTCTCTGTCTCTCTCTGTCTTTCTGGAGCGCACATGTACCCTATAGCAAAAATATCTCCCCCCCCCCAAAAAAAAAAAACAAACTTTGGAGTTATTAAGTGCCAGTGGGTATCGGTGAGAAATATTTGCCCTTATTCTGGCTTTATTTTGTTGATTTTTTAAGAAAATAAACTTGAATGGAGGCAAAGAGAAAGTGCATTACAGTGTAATTCTTTTTAATAAATGAAGAAATAATGATGGAGATTTAATATCATTATTTAAGAAACACCACAATAATAATGATGGTTTCAAGTATCACCAAAGGATGCTATAACGAGTGGGTGAACTATAATGACAAAAGGAAATTGTAGTGCTGGACTCCCACATGGCTGACCACGGTTTGAGTCCTGGATCTGGTGGCTTGCTTTCTCACTTTCCCTCTCGTCTCCTCACACACTCTCTCTGATCAATCTGGAAAATAATAATAATAATAATAATAAATAAAGTTAAATAAAAAATAAAAAAATTGGGGTCAGCAGGTGGCATGGTGGTTAAGGGTGCTGGACTCCCACATGGCCGACCACGGTTTGAGTCCTGGACCTGGTGGCTTGCTTTCTCATTTTCCCTCTCTCTCTCTCTCTCACACACTCTCTGTCTCTCTCTGATCAAACTGGAAAATAATAATAATTAATAAAGTTAAATAAAAAATTTAAAAAATCTTAAAAAAAAAAAAGTTAATTGTGCTCTTTTAGTGGAGAAATCCAGCAGAGGATCCCCTAACTATCACGGGTAAGTTAACCTCCCCACTGATGAGATGCATGAAGACTATGAGGCACATGATGTGTATTCAATCAGGGAGAAACATCAGACAAGCCCATAACTGGCCAGAGTTCTTTAAAAATCACGTCCAAAAATCACGTTCATAAAGGACACAAAAAAACCCAAAACGAAACAAAACAAACTACAGAACTCTTCCAAATTGGAGGAGACTAAGGAGAGACAAGTCAATGTAATGCACTTCCTGGATTTGATCTTGGATCAGAAAAGAGGGCATTAGTAGGACAACTGTAAAATCTTGAATAAGGCTTACAGATGAGCAAATTGCATTTTATTAATGTTAATTTTTTGGTTTGGGTTATGTAAGATGTGAGCACTGGGGAGGCTGGATAAAGGGCATTATGGGAACTCCATTTTTTAAAAATTATTTTTTATTGTGGTAATATACATATGTGTGTGTGTGTGTGTGTAGTTTTTAAATGTACAGTTCAGTGGTATTAATTATATACACATTATCCAACCATCACCATCATCCATTTCCAGAACTTTTTCATCATCATGAATTGAAACACTTATACCCATTAAGTAACTCCCCATTCACCATTTCTTCTAGTCTCTGGCTAGCACCCTTCTACACCCTTCTACTTCCTTTTTTTTTCTTTTCTTTTTTTCTTTTTTTGAGAGAGAGAGAGATTTTTGCTACAGGGCATGTGTGTTCACTGGAAAGACAGAGACAGAGAAACAAAAAGAAGTGAGAAATCACCCTCTGGGGTGATGATTATGTCACAATCCCCTCTCCTCCAGTCTCCTCTTGGGATCTTGGGAGTGCACACATATGCGCCTGGTATGAGTTTTAAGCTGCCAGGTCTGGGACTCAAACTGTGGCTGAATATGTGGGAGTCCAGTGACATAAGCATTATGCCATTTGCTGGTCCTCACCTTTCTATGAACTTGACCACTCTAGGATCCTCATACAAGTGGGATAACAATATTTGACTTTTTGTGACTGATTTATTTTACTTAAGCATAATATCATCAAAGTTTATCCATGTTGCAGTGTGTGTCAGAATTTCCTTCATTTCTAGAACTGAATAATGTTCTGTTGTTTGTGTATATCACATTTTGTTTATTCATCCACTGATGGACACTGGTTGCTTTTACCTTTTGATTATTGTGAATAATGCTACTACAAATATAAGTGTATCTGTAGACTATATACAGAACACTTTTTGTGTCTATAATTATTTGCAAATTGAAGCTGAAAAGTGTAAACATATTTTAAATTTTAAATTGGAATGTTCTTCGAAAGGTCATAAGTTGACTTAGTCATAAGCCAGGGCCCCACTGCTTCTACAGTCTATCACCAATAGGGGTTTTTTTCCATGGCTTGTTACCTGGGACAACAGAGGTGTCCCCCTGGCTTGGTCTAAGGTCTCATTTTGCAGAGAAAGACTGCTCAAACAGAACAGGGATTGCCCAAAGGAGAGGAACTCTTGACAGAAATGCTAGGTCTCCTGAGTGCTCACCTGGTACCAATCCTACCACACTGCTTCCATTGCAGTCCTACTCTATGCTCCATTCCTTTTCTTTTTTCTTTTTCTTTTCATATTTCAAATTTTTCTATAATACATCTAGTGTACCTCCTGCATTATTTTCCCAAAATATTTAAAATTAATTTTTACTGAAAGGATTATCCAATCTAAATGTCATTTCCAGATAACTTCAGACCCACACAAATGACAGATTCTTTGAGGCTGGGGAAATCTACCTTTTGAAGTAACTGAACTAGCATTTTGTTTGTTTGTTTTTATTTATATATTTTAAAATTATTATTCATACATTAAATTGCTATACATCATTTAGATTGTGAAGAGACTTTATCCACCATGATATACACCTCATTCCAACGCAGTTGAGACCACCATACACATCCTTGTCAACAGATAATAAACCTTATCTGTGTCCCACAAGTGTCTTACCTCTTCATTTTCCCCCCAAATTTCCTACACTCTTCCCCTCTCACACTCTTTTCTAGTGTCTATTACAATTTTTAATACTCTTGTGTTCTCCAGTCTTTCAGTCTCTACCATAGAGTGTAGACAGTCGGTATATGTTAAGTGGAGACATGCAATGTCTCTCTTTCATAGTCTGATTTGCTTCACTCAGCAACAAATCTTCCATATTTGTCCACTTTCTATCAAATTCCAGGGCTGCCTTGTTTTTAATGCCAAATAGTATTCCATGGAGTATATGTGCCACAATCTTTTAATCCATTCTTCTGTTTGTGGACATTGGGTTGGTTCCATGTCTTAGAAATCATGAATAAGGCTGCAATGAATATAGATGTGCAAGCGCTTTTCTGACTGAGTGCTCTCCTTTCGTTTGGGTAGGTAACTAGGAGTAGAATAGCTGGATCATGTGGTAGTTCTATTCGAAGGTCTTTGAGGAACCTCCATATCATTCTCTGCAGTGGCTGGACCAATTTAGAATCCCACCAACTGTGTAGGAGTGTTCTCCTTTCACCACATCCCCTCCAGCACTTATCATTATTTATTTATTTCTTTTTTAATCGCCACCATTCTGACTAGGGTTAGGTGGTATCTCATTGTGGTTTTGATCTGCATCTCCCTTACAGTGAGGGATGTTGAGCATTTTTTCATATGCTTTTTGACTATTCATATGTCTTCCTTAGAGAGTTTATTCAGCTCATTTTCCCTTATTTTAATTGGGTTAATTATTTTCTTCCAGATAAGCTGCTTGAGTTCCCTGTGTATTCTGGTTATCAGTCCCTTATCTGAGGCACTGTTAACAAAAATTCTCTCTCATGCCGAGGGTTGTCAATTTACAGTAATTACAGTGTCCTTTGCTGTGCAGAAACTCCTTAATCTGATTTAATCCCACCTGTCTATTTGAGGGATTATTGCCTGTGCTTTGGGGGTCTTGCTCAAGAAATCTTTGCCTACCCCAATGTCTCCCAGTTTCCCCAGTGTTTTCCACCAGTAATTTTATAGTTTGCAGTCCTAGGTTTAGATCTTTGATCCACTTTGAGTTGATTTTTGTGAATGGTGACAGATAGGGGTTCAGGTTCATCTTTCTGTAGGTGGATACCCAGTTTTTCCAACACCATTTGCTAAAGCAGTTTCCAATCTATGAGCTCTCAGGCTAGAATTTCTGCTGGAGATCAGTGGGACTCAAGGACAGCCAGACTGGTGAGGGACATCCCTACTGCTGTGACCATGTAACCCATAACCCTAAATTTTTGGCTAGAGGAGATTTCTTGGGAGAAAAGAGAGCTAATTGGTCTCATGGAGCTAAAATTGGAAACTCTGGCCAACTTACTCATGGGAAATAAATCGACCATGAATTGACTACAATAAATTAATCACAGACTGAACAAAAATGAACCTGCAGGCCTCGGTTATTTTTCTATGCCCTTTTTGTGTTTTGTCTTTGGAGTGCCGACTTCAATCCGTTGTCCACTGTGATTCAGAACACTGTGCTAGCAAGAGCCCCCCACAGGGAGGAAAAGGCAGACGCTGTATGGCTTACAGAAGTATAAGGTACTTTCCACCCACATTGACCTCATGATGTATCACTGAGAGATGCATCCCTTAGCTTCTTAAGTAGAGTGTTAATCTTGCAAATAACAAAGACATACTGAAAACAGTGACAGGTCCCCAAACACTCACCCAAGTGTCCCAGGCATTTAGTAGATTTTCAAGTGTTTTCTTCATATAACACACACTTACACACCCACCCTTCTTTTATACAACCCTTTGTTCTCTTAAGGCAAAAAAGATGCATGGCTCCAGAAGGAAGTAGAGAAAATAAGTGAAAGAAGAATTTGCAGCAAATTGTCAGCTTGAAGGTTCAGGCTGGGTGACAGTATAAGTGCTGCTAACTCAGACTTGCAGAGTTTTTAGAAATTCTCATTATGCTACAAAAATTTATGAATCCGAGCAACACTTCTTTCTCATTGCCTCTTTTCTCTTTCGCTTCCTTTTCCCACAGATAGCTGTGACGCCAAGCTAAAGCACCTTTCTGAATCTGCACACTCCTTTTCCCCAGCAGCAGGGAACTCAGGGGTCTGGTCACCAATTGCGAGCAGAGAAAAAGGCATATTACAATCTCTGGGAGCTCAAGGCCTGCTTTCCTTTAGTCTCTAGTTCTCTTCCCTTAGACAATCTAAGAATATTCCAGAGATGCTTGGGACTATGACCTCCACCCGAATGTGCTTCTGGGCATTTACTTGTCCTGAGAAGAGTCAACTGTCTATTGCAGATTCCCAAATAGATCCAGAACCCCCAAATAGTTAAGACTCTTGGGTCAGACTCATCATTTTTCCTTTGGCTGTTTTCTTTTCATTGCCCTTGTTCTGTTTTTCACTATCTTCAGTCAGGGTTAGTTGGGGTCTAGTTTGATATCACATTGGACATCATTCCACATAGACAGATTGTCATAAATTCATTTTCAAGAGGAGCTGGTGTTGAGAGGTTTAAGGAATAAAATCTGGGAGATGAAAGGGTACATCAAAGATAGAAAATTGATTCAGCTGATAATTGTTTGTCAGTTCATTTTGGGGCTTATATTTTGCAGATAAGAACAGGCTCTGCATTTTACTGACATTTCCCAGAGATGGTTCTTGAGTTCCCTGGATTGCATGCAGTCTCTCACAGGCAGGTCAGAGCACCCTGTAGTGACAATGGGAAAGGAGGGCAACTGGTGGTGGTAGTGGGGCATGTCCCAAGCTTTCTCCTAAAGATGCTTATAGGCCAGCGAGGAAAAGCACAGACAGGAAAATTATATTTTGCAATTATAGAAACATAGCTTTACAGAAACAAAGAAGTATGAAATAGCTCAGCTGAATTACACATGGGAAAATAGGGAGAAAAGGAGAGAGAGGATGAGCTGAGAGGCAGGGTCGGTTGGTGTGACTTAGAAACCAAAAAGCCTCTCCTTGCCTCAAAAAGTTTCTTCTAAGCCCCTAGCTAAATCTCACTTTTCTGTGTATTGAATGCTTAGTCTCATGAAAGTGAAAGTATCTCTGTGAGAGGTAACATCCTGACGTAGGGGTAGTTAAAGCCTCAAATGAAATTTACTGACAGTATAGAGGTCCCAGAACATTGGAAGGAAGAGAGGAAAAATAAGAGATGCAAAAAGTAGATTCCAAAGGCATGGTCCTGCCTGTATAACAACCATTCCTCAGTTGGCCTGAATACTTTATTGTTGATAAATTCTAACTAACTGCTCATTTGTACTAACTTGCATCTTTCTCCCAATGAAAATTCCTCCTCCTTAAAGCCTGGACCTAAAATAATATTTCCCAGCTATTAGAATCTTGTCAATTCTTTCTGTTTTGCATTGGAAAGAGAAATGGACAAAAAGCAGGTCTGAATGACAGGTAAAGGCCATCTCCATTCCCGCTCAACTCTTCATTTGTCTTATTCCTGCTCAACTCTTCATTTGTCTTGTGCCTCTGCAGGACCAATCTTAATTGCCTTGGTTGTCAGGCTCTCAAGTGATTCGTAAAGAAGATCAGAGAACGTGATCAGTGGCTGAACTTTGGAGAGAGAGGCAAACCTGTGGAGCAAGGTTGCTATTCTGATGGCTGAGGAGCCCCAGGGGTTCTCATTATGTTTCTCTAGCATTGGAGAAAGCTTCTCAGTTGCATTGAGTATCAGTCATATATCACTGTGATGTGTTACACACCACAAAAAATTTAGTAGCTTAAATATAGCCACCATTTGCTTATTAATTTATTTACATTTGTAATTTTGCTTTAGGGTGCGTGCACTCACTGAAGAGAGAGAGAGAGACAAAGTGAGAAAGCACCCCTCAGGGAAGATGGTCATGCTATAATCCCTTCTCTATTTCCCTCTTGGGATTTTGGGCACACACATATACACACCCAGTGTGTTTTTCAAGCTGCCAGGTCTAGGACTTGAGCTGCACAGTTGGCAGTGTGGGATCCAGCCACCATAACTATCATACCACTATCTGGCCCAACCACTGTTTATTTAGCTTACAATTGCATGGATCAAGAATTTAGGCTCAATGGGTGATTGTTCAGGTCATGACTGGGCTACCTCGTGCATTTGTAAGTAAATTGTAGTTTACTGAGTTAGTTCTGCTTCTGAATGTTGGTTGGCCAGCCATTGGCTGGGGTGCTTCATTTCTTTTCCACATGGACTTTCACCTTCTAGAAGGCTAGCCCAGGTTCATTCTCATGGAGGAGGATAGCTCTATTAGTGAGTCCAATAGTGCCAGAGACTAAATGGAAAAGTGCAAGGCCTCTTGATTCCCATGCTTGGAACTAGCTCTTCAACCTTTCTACCATATTCTTCCTGTCAAAGCAGCAAGGGAGGACTACAAAGTTCCAAGGCAAATACAGAAAGGTCAATAATCGCATACATCAGTAACATCAACCTACCACAGTCAGTCAGAGTGGATCAGGAGCCTACACCAAAGATGCCTCACAGACCAGCTCCAAACATGTATAAAGGTGCTAGTTGATGCTTTGGGACATTTGGGTTGCTATCTCCCTGCAGAAGGCAGGACACAAATGCCAAACATTTTTGGATTTACATGGGAAAACAGTTGCAGAAGGAAGCTATTCTCAGTATGAGGCCATGAACTAGGCTATTGCCAGTTTCCAGCTGAAAGCAGCTTGCAAAGAGATCCATTTGTAAATTCACATTGCTGCAACATCCCAGCATCTTTCCCACACATTATCCCAAATGCGTGATCTTACAGTTCTGCAAGGTGAATGTTATTTTCTCCATTTTAAATATGAGATGACAGATATTCAGAGAAGTTCATTTGAACATAGGTCGGGCTGATTCTGAAGCCCATGCTTTCTTCCA
>NW_006159565.1:4119549-4136926 GCF_000334495.1 Tupaia belangeri chinensis
CTTTCCCCAAATTTCTTTCCTACATTGGACTTGTCCCCCTCTGGACCAATCAGGAGATGGAATCTGCATGTTACTGACATCCGATTGCTATGGATGGACTATGTGCAAGGCCAGCTGATCTCAGCAAGAACTCTGAGGCTTCCTAACAGACAGGTCTGAATGTCAACTTCAGAGCAAAGGGAAGGAGAACGACTTCTAGAATGAGGCTTCCCCACACCCCCGCCCCGTATCCTAAAACAGGATGTCTCTGTATTGCAGCATCCTGAGTAGCAGGGATTACAAATACATGCTGCTGTGCCTGGCCTTCAGGTTTGACTAGGAAGTGAACCCTGGTCTTCCATGTGGCCCTAGCTTGTGGAGCACACCACCTTAGCAGTGTAAGCCACTATGACTGGGCAAGAGTAATTTTATTTCTAAATTGACAAGAAAAAGTGAATGTGATTAACTTAATACACAGATTAAATGTCTATATCCATCATGACATAGAAAATATTTTTCTTTTTAAGCAAACCTCTATTTTAGCATGAAACCACAGCTGTGATCTGGAGCAAGGCTAAGGATAATCTCATAGACAGCTCAAGACAACATTCCTCAGACTCTCTTTAGCTGCATCTCTCTCGGACCCATAGGATGGGCCAGACCCACGTAGCTTCTAGAGCACAGATTGGAGGGGGCAATCATTTGGGTATTTTCTGGAGAACATTTTGTTTGTGTTTCTTTAGCCCACTTATAGACAATAAATCTCAAACCTCTCTGGGTCTGTAGTACTTTGGTTAGACCTTTACAGTCTCACTTTTAAGTTTGTGATTTACTAGCAAAAGTCAGTCATGAGTAATTGCTTTTATTTATCTGATCATCTGTCTTCTCTTGTTCTCACTATCAACTCACCACTTGAATATCTTCACTTAATTCCAGCAGAACCACTAGACCTGCAGCCCAAGTGGATCACACACACTTTATAGTAAGAAAATACACCTTACTTATGGGAAGATTTACACATATATGTAGTTTTGTATGTAGTAATAGGTATCAGAAGAATCTTAAGCTGAAAAGAGAAAAATTGAGCTACTGGCATGTTGCCTAAATCTTTTTTTTTTTGGAGAGATTTTTCGCTATAGGGCGCATGCGCTTGCCAGAGACAGAGAGATAGAAAGCGAGAAATCACCCCCCGGGGGGATGGCCACGCCGCAATCCCTTCTCCTCCATTCTCCTCTTGGGATCTTGGGCACGCATGCACACGCACCCGGTGTGAGTTTTAAGCCACCGGGTCCGGACGCAAACTGCAGTCGACTACGTGGGAGTCCAGTGACACAGCCACTGCTGGTCCCCCTAGATCTTAATCTTTCAAAATTATCCTCACCTGCTAAAAAGAATGCTGTCTCAGATGATAGATCTGTGAATGACCAGACTCCTGAGTGTCTGGTATGGAGTATCCACATCTAAGGTACTTGTTGAGTGAATTTAAAAAATTAGGAGGTTCTCGATTCTGGAAACAGTCACTAAGTAGTTGAATGACTTAGTGTAAATGACTAAATCTCACTGGATGGGATATTCTTCTGATATTCGTAAAACACTTAATGCTTTGAGAGTTGGACAGGCAACAAAAGAGAATCAGATATAAGACAAGAGGGAGTGGTGGGGCTTGTGGTAAGCTGATGGGTGCATACTTCTTCTCAAGACAAACAGACTGAAAGCACTAGGCTGGCCAACTAAAATTGAGTTTGTCATCGACCAGTGATGTGTGTTGCACTTGTTAGCACTGAAAGTATAGCATTCTATTATATCATGTACATGACGGAAGACACATCTTAAGAAGTCTGGAACTAAAAGAAACTCATGAGGTCGACCATAAAGGTGCAGTGGTAGAGCAATGCTCTGCAATGTTAGAAGCCACATGGGAGACTGGGGTTTGGTTCCTGGACCATCCTGTACCTGCTCATGCCTGGCTGTCAAGAAGCTGTGGGAGGATTGAGGCATAACACCCTGTTGAAAATGCCTATTTTTCTTTCTATTTCTCCCTTTCTTGTCTCTCTGTCTTTCTCTTTCTCTCTCTCTCTTTCTTTCTTTTTTCTCTTTCTTTCATTCTTTCATGCTTCTTTCCTTCCTTCCCTTCTTTCTCTTTCTCCCTCTCTTTCATGAAACAAAATAAATAAACTTAAAAATATAAAAAAAAGAAGCTCATGAGATTGAACTGGTAGTAGAAATGCCTTTGGGTATTCTAGAAAACATTTCCAATCCATTACAGATATGTGAGACACTGTTAACTTTGGTCTGTAGCTGGGCCCAAGCTCTCGGCAGCAGCTATGGAAGACCAGAGAGACTGACTAGTCCTGAACAGCAGCTTGGAGATAGACTTATCTTTAAATTGTCAAGGAGAAGAAGGGGTGATAAGTATATGTCTAGCTATGAAATTATATATTGGGATCTTCACTGGCAAACAGTTCACTCAAAACATGGAATATTCCAGAGGAAGGCTATCTTCAGTTGAATCAATATTAAGTATGATTTGTTAATGGTGTTATTGATACCCTGTTAAATTCCACTTCGACGATAAGATTGGAGGAAATGAATTTGTGTTTGAAATCTCTCTCTCTCTCTCTCCTATTGTTATTTCCAACTTTGTATATCTGAAAGCAATGATATAAAGGATAAGTAGAATATTAAATTATCAAGGCTCTTAGGTAAAGGAATGTTCATCTAAACATTAGTAACAGGCACTAAATTTTCTTCTACTCACTTGTCTATATTATTTTCTGCAATGTGCTTTGTATACTTTTAAAATTAACACACACAATAAAGGTAATTTCATTTTATGAGATAAAAGCAAATACATTTCATAGCATCTCAGCATTTTTATGCTGGAAAGGAAGTCCAAGAGTATCTAGTACTATGTCTCACTTTATAGAGATCAGGAGAATGATAAATATCATCTTAGCTGCATCTCAGTTCCTCTTGGGGAGAAAACTGTCTTTATTTGGGAGAATCCTCTGATGGTTGTTAGAGCTTTGGAACCATGGATGCCTAGAGACCACAAGTGTCTTCTCCACCTGAGGAGAATTTGCCTTCATTCATGAGAGGAAGGGACACAAAAGAAATCAAGAGAGAGATGAAGGAAAGGGTAGAGGAGTCATTCAGAGATGTGAGGCTGGGGATGTTCCATTCCCCACAGCTGAAGTTACCTCTCAAAGCATTCCTGGCACTTATTTGAAAGTCACTAAGTGCTTAACAGACACAAGAATGTAAGATTCTTTGTTGAAAATGTTACATGATAGCTGTCCTTGATCTGATTATCACACAGTGCATGCATGCTTTGACAAACCATGTTGTACACCATAAAGACAGACAATAATTAAATGTAAATAAGAAATTACAAAAATAAAAATTAAAAATATGGATATTTTGTATTTTTGGGTATGAAAAAAATGAAAGTTCTTCGTGTTTGCAATATAAATCCCCTTTCTGCACTCTTGACTTCTTCAATAAAATACACTCTGGCCACCAATGCCTTGGGTGAGTGGTAAGGGTTTTGTGAGTATGGGGACATCAAGGTAGTGACTGAGTTTCACATTCAAATGGTGATTGCATGTGTGGGATGGAGACATTGTTTATTAACTTGAAGGTATTAGTGCAAGGAGAAAAACTGTACCTGGAAATGAAATGAGAACCTAGTTCTGCTAAGAACATATGGAAATATTGGGGAGGGTTTAGTACTTCTACAGAGCATAGACTGCGGCTTGTGCTGGATCTTATCTAGATCCCAAGGATCCAGGCTATTTCTAATAGATACCTGGATTATACAGAAAAGAAAAGTGAAGTTCAGAAAGTTAAGTGATTTGGTTATGGTCACGCTACTCTGTACTAGCAGAGGAGGGACAAAATCTTATGATTGTTGAATAAGTTTAACAGAGCTCAGTTTCCAAAAGAGAGAGGATAGAGAGAGACCTGAATGCTAGTTTTAAATCAATATCCCCCTTTTTTAAATTTTTGAAATAATTTCAGACTTAGAGAAAAGTTATAAGAATAGTACAAAGAACTCTTATAGACCTATCATCCAGAGTCCTCTGTTGTTAACATCTTACTGCATTTCCTTTATCCTTTTCTCAACATATGCATTTTTATTTTGCTGAATCATTTGAGAGTAAGTTGTAGGTGGCATGTGTATTTCCTAAGAATGAGACAGTACACTGCAAATACTGAAATCAGAAAAATTAATACCAATACATATTTTAATATACAGACATCATCAGAATACTGCCAATTGTCTTTAAAATATGTTTCATAGTAAAAAAAAATAACTGGCTCAAAGTTTAAACTCAAATCACATTACATGCGGTTGCATTTCTCTTAATCTGAAAGAGTTTCTTAGTCTGTCTTTGTTTTTCATGACCTTAGTTTTTTTTAGAGAGTACGGGCCAGTTATTTTGTAAAGTATCCTTCAATTAGGGATTATCAGCCATTTTCTCAGCATTAGGTTGAAGCAATGAGTTTTGGCAGGTATTACACCTTTCATGGTATGTGTTCCTCGATGAACTGTACACAGTTTCTTAAATGCTGGTACCTCAATTCAGACTAACTGTTCTGGCCTTACCTACCTAATAGTGAACTTACAAATTCACAACAAATAGTAATGAAGACACACTTGTGGGCATACCCAGTACTCAAGTTTCTGAGCATCCTAGCGTGAGAATGCCAAATAACTAAAAACTGTAACCTATTTTGTGGCCTCTGGTTGCTGTAATTACCCAAACAGGAAGGAACTAATTGGGAATGGAATATAAAGTGTGTGGCATCTGTTATTTAATTTACTTTATTTTTTTATCATTCTTTTCCTTTTAATTTTTGGAGGGTGACATGCCTGGGCAGTGAAGGAGAAAATGAGGATGAGGAGCTAAATTCAAATTCATTGAATATTGAGTAAATTCAATAACTCCCAAACTATAAAAGATGTAGTAATTGAAACTACTCAACAAGAAGCTATTCCATTCTCAGCAAAGTGGCATATGGATGCACAGAAAATCAGATGCTGTCTCATAAAAATCAATCAATGAGAAACAGTACAAGATGATTTCTTACAGAAGGCAAACAATCCACATTATTTAGATGAATAAAGTAAATATGATTTCACTAGAGGAGTGAAAGGCTTGACAGATCCTTTAACAGTTGCATTCAAGCAGTGGAAGAGCCTAATTGTTTATGTGTGTCTTCAGCTCCTTCATCAACAGGAGCAGGCTTTGGAATGAGGATATCATTTCCTTGAGTAATAAGATGTGACCAAAGATATTACTCAGCCTCAACTGAGTGTGTGTGGTATAAGGTGGCCCTAAAAGATCCTTGGCATGTTGAAAAACAGAATTTCCCACACCTCAACTCATAAAATAAGTGTTTATAAGAATTGAATGGAGACAGCAGGCCACAAACCCTTATAGAACTAATTATATATTTTCCTTTGCACATAAATTGAAATATGTCATCTTCTTGTCCATGGAGCCCTTCCCCTTCAATATGCTTTCTCTCTATAGGGCTCAACAATAAGAACACATGGGTAGACGTTTCTCTGGAATTGGAAGATTTGTAAGAAGCTGTGTGGAGAGGCAACTGGGGGGAGAGTGGGAAGACATTGGCTTAGCACTCAGAACACCAGGCTCTAAACCCTCCTTGCCCACTCTTAAGACACTCTGAAGCATTTGCTCTCATTAGATAATACATTCTTTTCTGTGATTCTAGGAGCCACTCTGCCCCATAACCAGGAGCACAATAATATGAAACAGCTTGGATCATTCATGCTTGTTCATTATTCTAGGACTAAGCTAACACACCACAGTGGGATTCAAACTATGGTGTATCCCTGGGAACCGAACAATGAGTTTTTATCAGATCTAGAATGACCGACAGGTAAAGGGTACCTGACTCTCAGCCTCTTTGGAAATCTTTCTTTTCTATTCTTAGGCAAAATTTCCATGTATCATTCAAGAAGTGAAAACTTAAGAACAAGTATCATTCCTTTGGAGTATTAGGGAATAATATACGTGTCAGGTAGGCTGGGGTCATACTGATACACCATCTTCCTTTCTTTTCTTTTTAGTTTCGAAGGTAAGGGGTCTGTTATAGATTTGCATATTTTTATATTGGGGGAGAAAATAGGATAAAGCGAATTATTTTGTTCTTAGCTGGACTAAACCTAATGGATAGAACTTAGTTGCTTCTACCAGCCATTTGTTGTAGCTTCAAGGACAATAATTAATCAAGTCATTAGCATCACTGATATCATCAGCCAGTGGCAATGGGGTCAAAGACATATAACTTGACTTTCTAGTAGCATCATCTATTAAAAGAGATGATTCTACTTGTTCCCAGGATATGAGTGAGCATAAGACAAAGGAGCCAGGCTAAAACCTAGGCCTGCCAACTCACTATTAGCTTAATTTACTACCTTAGGGTTTCCTGTTTATGGCCATTCTGTCAAACTTTCTAAGTATTCTTTAACACCTCCCTCTACCTACCTGAGAAATCCAAACTCCTCAGCATGGTATGGGTGACCACTGATGAATTGGCCTCAATCTATGTATCTCTTTAAAAAAAAAAAAATACTGTGCTTGTGAATGTGAGCGAGAGAGAGACCCTTGATGGGCTCTTGTCATGCAGTGATGCCCTTCTCTAGCCCTCTAGCTCCCCAGGATTCTGGAAACCTGTGTACATACTGACCATGTTTAAAAACTGACCCAGGGATCCAAACTCATGTTTAGCCACATGGCTTCTAGCCTTGTAGATCATGTGTGTTTCTACTATGCCACCACAGCTGAGCAGAGTCTATTTCTTGGCCCCATTATCCAATCTCTTGCCATCTAACCAAATAAAACTCCTTGCAATCTTTCTAAAATTCCTGTACACTTTGTTGTACATCCTCATGCTTTCCTCTCTAAGCCCTTTTTCTTTTGAACCTGTTGATATTATGAACCTCAATATAAATTCACCTCACCTTAACGTTGCCTGATTTGTGACAGCTACCCATATGCTGACAGTCCCTGCCTCACAAGCACTATGTTTTAAGCCTATCACAAAACTTGTCAGTATTGTATTTGTTCACAAAGAGCACTTCCATTTGTTCATGATTCCTTGAAGTCAGAACATATTTTATTTAATTTTTTGTCCCCTCCATAGCAGCTTATGTTGATGCCCTGCCTGCATTGCCTTGATTCAACACAGAGGTCACCTGGAGACCTACACATGCCAATGTCTTTCATGCATCTTGCTGCTTAAAGGTATTCTCTGGCTGTGGAAGTATGTTTGGCCTACTGGGGCTAGGCAGAAGTGCCAGATTTAATATCCTCAGCAGCAGCCCTCAATCAAGGAGCAATGGTAGCTGGTGATTAAATTTTCCAACTTCCTCACCCTTTGATGGAATAACTCAGATATATCACAGCTCTCAGAGCGTCTAATAGTGGAGTATTGCCGTAGCAGTATTCATTTTGTTCGTGTATTTCTGTATGCATTTCTTTGACGAGTCCCCTTTAATAATGAGTCTGAGCTTGGTTGTTTGATTTGTATTGGCCAGTGGAACTTTGTAAATATGATATAAGGAAATATTTAAAGTGTTTTCACATTGGACTTGGTTTCTCCTCAATCTATTGGAACTGTTCTTAAACCAAAGACATTTAATCCCAGTTGCCTACTTGTTTCCTAAATACATGTCTCAATGTCTGACCTGATACTTGCTTATGAATACTCTCAATACATACTTGTTGAAAGAAGTGAATATTCTCCTATACTTCTGCCTGGTATGACTGTGATTTCTGTTAAACTCTTTGTCTGTTCATTCGAAACTTCCATAACTCTTCTGTTTTTTTTTTTTAAATTTTTATTTTATTTTTTTCTGTTAATGGCCAGGATGGTTTGTTTCTGGCTTCAGGAACTATGTCCAAATGTGAGTTCATGTCAAATCTCATTGAAGATACAACTCTCCAATATTCCCGTTAGCCTAATTGTGTTCTTTCCCCACTTCTAAAGCTCTACTCCTAGATAGTAAGTAATTGCAAATGACTTGTTCTCATTCTCCCTACCTCATAGGCTCTGCAAAGTCTCTTTTCGTTTCTCATTCGTGGCTGATGGTCACAAGAAATGCAGTCAGGAGGAACTGAATGAAAATTTTGGAAGTTAACTACTATCTTGTGTTTGAACTGCCACCACCACCATTGGAGAGAATTGATAGCCACGTGATTAAGTTAAAATTTTTTCTCCTTAAAGAAGTACAAAACAAGTTAAGAGTGAGGACGAATAAGATTTATAAGCCACTTAATTTTTTTCTGTCACTGAATTCTTAACTAACCAGTAAGTCACAAAAATTTAGGCTATGAAGGGCAATTAATGAATGGAAGCCATTTAGAACAGGTACAAAACAGGATGTTCATAGAATCTTTCCTAACATATTTGCTCTTTCTGATTGTAGCAACTATGACATATCTGTCTGTCTTATAATGAGCATTTAACAATAATGCTATACCTTTTGTTTTTTCTTTATTTTTATTGAGTTTTTACTAAATGTATACTATTGTTTAGTCACTAAGGGAGTAGTCAAATAAATGCAAATTTTTATTCTATCTTTAACCAAGTGTAAATCTAATAGGTTGTTTTTTGATGTAGAATCCTTGAATCTATGAGTAGCTTTGTTTAGAAAACCGGAAATTTTCCTCCTAAAATTTTAGAGGGAAAATGATGAAAAGACCTTATATAAATTCATATAGTCAGATCGAATTGGTTCGTGTGGCTAATCGCTCATAGAAATCTGCCTTGGTTCAGTTCTCTGTCTCATCCAGTCTGAAAAGCAGACTCAATGGTTCCAACAAAACATTGTCTGGAGAACTGCCAATGAACATTAGGCTCAAATGCTCTTTGCAAATAGTGAAAAACATAAGCATAGTATTGGATCTCCTTTTCCTCAAGTGTAAAATGAAGGGTTAAAGCAATATCTTCCTAAGATCCCTTCCTGTTCTGACAGGCTATAATTCTGTAATTGCAGTTATTATTTATAAAAATGCAAATGGCTCTGGATAAACCAGCTAGAAAAATGCAGATTCAATTAGCTAGGTATGTCACAATATTTTAGTGGAATAGCAATCTCCAAGTGGTCTGACAAGTGTTCAGAAATCATTACTCACAATAAATCATTACAACTCCATCAAGTTATTATCATACTACTTTCTTCTTGCCCTCCCTTTATTGAAGAAATTGTCTACATTTGTTATATCCATTTCATTGTATTTGCAGCTACCTTTCACAATTGGGTTTCTTTCCTGAGCAGAAAGTATCATTTTTCTGCTCAGATCCCCTTGGGCCTTACCATTTAGTGCATGTCAAACTTCATCTCTGTGTTTTTCTGTTTTTTTTTTTTTTCTTTTTTGGTTTGTTTTTTTCCCTTGGACAAAGTCTGTTCTGTTTGAGCATATGCAAGGTCAAAATGCTGGAGAGCCAGCCTCAGCCGGGATTGATGGCCATCAGTCAACAATCAGTATCTGAAGGCACTTTGCATATGAATATTCCAGCTCCCTCACTGCTTGGGCAGGATAACTCTGAGGCACATGTTTGTCCCAGCTCTGAGTTTTCCAGTGGGATTGAGCTTCAATTACCCACAGTGACATCTTGCTCTATGATCAACCCTTGCTGCTCCCTTCCCTTCCCTATCTCAGTTCTCTCACCCTCCTACCAGTATTTTCTAGAATCATTCCTTGAATAATCTACTTGCATTTAAATCCTGTCCTGGGGCCTTCTCCTGGGGACTCAAATATACATACTTCTCTTCCAGTGTGTTGAGATGATTCCTCCAATTTCAATGATGACTTCATCTCTAAAACCAGTGACCTTAGTTGCCTCTTACTTTCTTCCTTAAGCCTCTCTTTCCTTCCTTCCTCAGTCCTGTACACTTTTGATTCCCTTTCTACAATGTATCTCTGACAGTCTAAGTTCTATCTCCTTTTCTGGCTCCTCTTTGTCCCTACTAGGTTCAAAGTTCTAGATTTGGTTCTAGGATTTCTTCTCATTTTCTGTGAAGTTTTCCTTGGCAGTGTATTCACATACAGCATGAATAAGCAGTATGTGAATAAATCTTTGTGGATTAGACTTGTTTCTTTTCTTTTTTCGAGAGGTCTTTGCTATAGGGTGCATGTGCTCACCAAAGACAGAGAGACACAGAGAGACAGAAAGCGAGAAATCATCCCCCAGAGGCCACACCACAATCCCATCTCCTCCATTCTCTTCTTGGGATTCTGGGCACTCAAGCACACCCACCCGGTGTGAGTTTAAGCCACCGGGTCTGGGACTCAAACCGTGGTCAACTACATGGGAGGTCGGTGACATAGCCATTAAGCTAACTGCTGGTCCCAAGACTTGTTTATTTTTTAAAAGTTTACATATTTCTTTAGTGAGATTAAGAGTCAAAGGCAGATGAGAGAGAGAGAGAGAGAGAGAGAGAGAGAGTGAGCGCTAGAGACAGGCAGGGAGAGACAGAGAGGATCTCATGCCATGATCCATCTCTAGCCTTCCCAGCCAGCCAGGACCATGAGCACAAGGTACCCATTGTGTACAGGTCAACTGGGAGCATGGTCTCCCATAGGGATCCATCATTTCTTGAGCAGCATATTACAGCTGCCTGCTGAGCTAGCCTGACTTTTAGTTCATTGACCATCTTCGCATTTTCACTTTGGCAATACACTACTATGGGTCTTATCCTTTTCTGGAAGTGCTCGGTTTTTGGAGTGTTGAGCTTCAACATCCCGTTCACTAACTATAACTTTCTTCCTTTCTGCTCTCTCACTATCGTTCCCAATTTACCTGTTCTTCTACTTTGATATTTCCTTTTTTGAATACTAAATTTCTCTCTCCTTCATCACCTTTCCATTTTAAATGTTGCCTAAAAAAAAAGTCTCAGCTGGAGTTACCATTGACACATGCTCTCTTACTTGGTCCTCCAAATACTGCCCATAAATCATTATTTGTTCTATTTCAGCTATCTCTCCAATTCCCTTTGCCATTGTCCAAAATTATGTCTCTTGAAGCCTCTGCTACATTATGTCTTCCTTCATTCTAAACAAACCTTGCTTCTTACTTCTTTGAAATAATTGTGATTCCTAAGTGGAGGTTTTCCACCACATATCTACCTCTGTGACCTACAAACAGAACTTCATCTGTTCATCTTTTAATCTTCAAGTTGAAGAAAATTCCCATTTTAGGCTTAGATTAATCCCTGCACTTTTTAATAAAACCCAGCTAACTAAAAGATAAATGAAAATGAAGAGTTTGGGATTGAAGAAGTGTGGTGAAAGGATTTTGAAAAAATTAGAAGTAATTTTAATATAGAACTAATATAAGCAATCTATAAATTATAAGTAGAAGGATATATTATATAGTTATAAGTAGGAGGATAATATTTACTTGTAACATGATACAAAAATAATTATATGCCTAATAAATATTAAAACTTGGGAGTAGGAAAGGCAAGAAAAAGTGGCAAGGTGCTAATTTCTTCAGTTTGCAAAACATTGACTCTATATAACTCACTAAAGTTTAACTATATAATCAAATAATCAAACATGCAATTAAATATCTATCTAAACATAAAACATGTAATGAAGAATCCTAAATGTTGCACCCATAAATACTCTTAATTTTAGAGAGATCTTTAGGAAATAAGTTTTTAAAATTTTATTTCACTTTATTTGTTATTATTATTATTTAATTTGACCAGAAAGGAAAAGTGAGAAAACAAGCTGTCAGGTCCAGGACTTGAACCACAGTCAGTCATGTGGGAGTCTAGGACCTTTAGCCATCACACCACTTGTTGGTCTCTTTAGAAAATAATTTCGTGTGACAAATTTATCTGAAGTTTAAGAATTTCCTTCTGTTTCCTTCAATTTTCTCATTTCTGTCAAATTAGATAATAATTTAAAACCCAAAATAAAATGTATGATGTGATATGACTTTTATTTTATATGAGGGGTTGCCAAAAAGTTCATGGGAAATGTGTATTACAAAAAAACTATGCATAAATTTCAATTTTATTACACCAAAATAAACTCACTCTTTAACTCCATTTTCCACAAATTTTTGGAAGTACCCTCATATTTCTCTTTTTAAATATATATTCACATAGAAGCATCTATAATAGAAATTATCTACAGCTGGTAATGGTTATTTCTGAGAAATGAGATTGTGATCATTAAAAAAACACTTCTGGTGTTTTGTTTTACTTAGTATTTTTAAAAATAATGAGAATGTGTGATGTTGGAGAAAAACAAGATTATTACATTTTTCATATGATTAGAGACTCTTAATATATCTTGTTATTTAACTCAATTCTTCCCACTCATAGAATCCCCAAATGCTGCAATATTGTCCTTCTTTCAAGATGTTTACTGTCTTTCAAATTGAAGAATGCACTTTTCTTTGGTTTGTTTGTTCGAGTGTTTGAGTTTTAATCTTAAGAGGAAACATACTCAATTGTCCAAGAAATCTGATAGCAAGAAAAAGTAGGCCACTTTTTCATAATAGGTTTAGTTTTTCCAGGCATCACATTTGCATAAAAAGAAAGACTAACTGTTCTTATTCTCAGCATATATTATAACTTTTGAACAGTGGGATCCAAGTGTTGCAGATCAAAACTATTTTCTCTAATGACATTATAACACCTTGAAAATGTTTTAAGCCTAAGTTATTATCTTTATGCTTCTGCTGTCCCCAAACAAGTGGTTCTATATGTCATTCACTTTAAAAAATTTTTTTTTTCCTTCAATGCAAGTGAACATTTAATCAAAGAAAAACTAGGAGAATTGGGTCTTTATGGAAGTTAATGTCAAACAAAATGATAAACAAACATTGATTTTAAAATTCTAGAGTTTTCTTTCTTGTCATCGTGTGACGTTTGTATTCTTTCTTTTTTTTATTTGCCAGAGAGTGTGTGTGCTTGCCATAGACACAGAGACAGGGGGAGAGGGAGAAAGAAAGAGAAGGAGAAAGCATGCCACAATAAGGTGTGGTCACATTGCAAGCCTTACTCTTTTCTTTTGGAAAGGCTTTTGCTATAAGGCACGTGCGCTCGCCAGAAAGACAGAGAGAGACAGAGAGACAGAAAATGAGAAATCAGCCCCCAGAAGGATTGCCATGCCACAATCCCTTCTCCTCCATTCTCCTCTTGGGATCTTGGGCATGCATGCACATGCGCCCGGCCAAGCTGCCGGGTCCGGGACTTGACCCGTGGCTGGCCACATGGGAGTTCAGCAACATAGCCATTACACTAACTGCTGGGCCCTCAAGCCTTGCTCTTTTAATTCTCCACCCTGTTGGGATTTGGGGCATACATACATGCACCTTGTGTATTTTTCCAGCCACTGGAGCTGAGATTCTTGCCCCACAGTTGGCCATGTGGGATCTGGCTCCCTTAACCACTAGAAGTGAGGTTGGCCTTGTTCTTATCAGTTTGCCAATGGAGAAACTGTCAATATTCTGTAACAATCTCATGTCTATTTTGTTCTATGTCAAAAATTAAGAGTTTGGAGACTAGCAGATGGCGTAATGGTTACATCCCTGGATTCCCATGTAGTAGACTGCTGTTTGAGTCCCAGATCCGGCAGCTTAAACTCATGCTGGGCACGTGTGCATGAGTGCCCAAGATCCTGAGAGGAGAATGGAGGAGAAGGGATTGCGGCGTGACCATCCTCCGGGAGGGTTATTTCTTGCTGTCTGTCTCTCTGTCTCTCTTTCTTTCTGGCAAGCACATGCTACCTATAGCAAAAACCTCTAAAAAAAATTAAGAGTTTGTGTTATTATATAATTTTCAATATAAAGGTTTGTTATACCCCATAATTCTCATCAGACTATCTTAGCACATCATAAGACTATCCAAAAAGTCATGGCCAAATCAGCTTTAGAGACAAAAGCAATTTTTCAAGGAAGTTGAATTCTTTTCATATATATCTCATGTGAGGCACAGCTATTATATCTAGGACAGAAGTGTTAACTCAGATGTAATTTAAAAAATTCATAATTATCTGTGGACTTTAGCTAGGTAAAAAATTTTAGCTATAATAAATGTTATCTTAATAAAAAAGTCAAATTTCAACTCCTTTTTTTGAATTATCCTTTGATTAATTGTGTTTCAAATAATAATACACGAATTTAAAATAGGGTTTCTTTTTGAAATGACAGATTTGAGTTCAAATGCAAAATGAAACCCCTGTTTTAGGAGAAAAAGTTTGAATTTCGGGTGGTTTCATGTTTTATTCTTAAAGCATGACTTCTTTGAGCAGTTAGACCTGAATAAACGATTATTGCAAACTTAACTGTAGCTTCACTTTCCAATATGCTATAACATTATGATCTACAGCTAATAAGACCTTTTGAAACAGAAATTTATTTCTAGATATTCATTCAGTTGAGGAAAAGAGGTGTAATTCCTCCTCCTTTTGTATTTTTATCATGTTTTTAACTGCAGACTCATTTTTCTCTTCTCAAAGAGCTCTTCTATTCTACTACTGATAAATTTCTGAGTTGGAAATTTTAGGGAAACGTAGAAGCATGCCAGTTACTTACTTCCTAGCCAACTACTGCCTACAGAGAAATGGATCTTACAGAAAATGTTCTTCCAGTACTTTCTCTATGAACTCCTGACCAAATCACTGTCTGGGGTTCAAATTTTTTTATTAGTCAAGAAGCACCTATTAAAAAGTCAAACATCTTTACCAAGATAAAAAAAAAATAAATAAAAAAAGAAGCACCTATTGAGCAGTTATTTTGAGAGGGACTTACTGGTTGTCAGCAAGAGAGACAAGGTGTTGAAAGGGTTTATATTCTTTTTTTTTTTTTTTAGAGGCTTTTACCACATGTTGTTTCTTTAAAAAAATTAATCTTCTTTTTTTAAAAAAGAGGTTTTTGCTTTAGGAAACATACACTCGTGAGAGAGAGAGAGAGAGAGAGAGAGAGAGAGAGAGAGAGAGAGACAGAGAAAGGAAAATGAGAAATTACCCCCCAGGAAGGATGGCCATGCCATAGTCCCTTCTCCTCCATTCTCTTCCTGGGATCTTGGGCATGCATGCACATGTGACCAGCATGATTTTCAAGTTACAAGGTCCACAATTCACACCGTAGTTGGCCATGTGGAAGTCCAGCGACATAGTTGCTACACCATCTGCAGGCCCCTAGTTTTACATTCTTGCTGGAGAGTACAATGATAAATGCTTGAAAATTTGGTCGATAGTATGAGATGAAAATACAAAACTCTTGGCCTCACCACAGTGGGCCACAGGTAGTGTCACTGCTTGAGAGGCTGAAGGCTGCATGGGAGACCTGGAATCAATTCCCAGGTCAGCCTGAACATGTTGGACACAATTGTGCCCACCTGTGATCCTGGATGACTGTGAAACTGAGCCAGAAGGATCATGGCTCAGTGAAACACTGTCAAAAATCTTTCTTCTTTCCTCCCATTTTCCTCCTTCTCTCAATTAAAAAGGGGGAAGAAAGAAAACAGGTAAGAAAAAAAGCTTTAAATACTGCGAGAGCTCTCACAAGGTTTTGAAAGACTGCATTTGTTGTGATTTGGTTGTAAGGTTTAGGGATTTGTTCTAGGGACTTCAGAAAAGGGATATTTTTTCATAGTATGTTAGTTTGGGCAATCCTGGTTGCTCAAAAATAAACTCCCAAATCTCAGTAACTTAGCAGTTTATTTCTCATTCATGTAAGTTCTTCTCAGTTAGAGGCCAGGTACCTGGGCTTCTTCAATTTTATAACTGCCATCTTTGGCATTTGGCTTCCATAGTTATTGTTCTCAACTCCATTAAGCCTCAGAAAAGAGAAGAAAATGGAGACTTGATCAGCAAGGATTTTTTGATGCATCAAGTGTAGAAGAAGTCCATGTCATCCTGCTCACAATTCACAGGCCAGAACTGTAACATGATCTCACGTATCTAAATGCTGTCTGGGCAATGTGACCTCGCTGTAGTCCATGAAGAAGGGGAAATGAATTTGGAGATCAAGTCTTCATCCCCTGTCATAGGTGTCGTATGCAGGAAAGTGGGAATAGAAATGCTGTTATGAACTCAGATGAGATGTCTCATGGCCTGCAAGGCACTCACAGGACAACTGTATTTTATTCTCTCTTTTATACCAACTAGACAGTTAAATTTCCTTAAAAAGCCAGTATAAACATACATAAAACAATAAATTTAATACATCACATTAACAGAAAGAAAGATAAAGACCATGTGATGACATCAATCAATGCAGAAAAAGCATTTGATAAAATTTAACACCTGTTCATGATTAAGACTCTCAGCAAAACCGGTATAGAAGAAATATTATTTAACACACACAAAAAACCTATCTATGACAAACCAATAGCTAACATCATGCTGAATGGATATTACCTGGAACAAGGCAAGGCTGCCCACTTTCTCCACTCCTTTTCAACATAGTACTGGAAGTTCCAGCCAAGGCAATCAGACAAGAGAGTCAAATAAAAGACATCCAAATAAGAAAGGGAGAAGTAAAATTATCTCTATTTGTATATGATATGATTCTATACATAGAAAATCTAAAAAAAAAAATCCACAAAAAATTCTTGGAAGTGATGCACAAACACAGTCAAGTGGCAGGATATAAAATCAACATATAAAAATCTATAATATTTTTATATATTAACAATGAACAGACTGGAATAGAATTGAAAGAAATCCCATTTACAATAGCCACAAAAACAGTAAGATATCTAGAAATAAACCTAACTAAAGAAGTGAAAGACTTCTACAAGGAAAAGTATGACACACTTAAAAAAGAAATTAAAAATGATATTATACAAAAAAAGTGGAAAAACATCTAATGTTCTTGGATTGGGAGAATTAATATAATCAAGATGTCAATCCAAATTAATCTACAAATTCAATGTAAACTACCAGAGATATTCCTCCCAGAAATAGACAAAAAAGATCATAAAATTTGTTTGGAATTATAAAAGGTCCCATATCACCAAAGCAATATTGTGCAAGGGACTAAAATAGGAGGCATCTCACTGCCTAATCTCAAAACATATTAAAAGCTGTGATAATCAAAACAGCATGGTAGGGACCAGCAGTTAGTGTAATGGCTATGTCACTGGACTCCTATGTAGTTGACCATGGTTCGAGTCCTGGACCCAGTGGCTTAAAACTCACGCCAGGCGCATGTGCGTGCGTGCCCAAGATCCTGAGAGGAGAACAGAGGAGAAGGGATTGCAGCGTGGCCATCCCCCTGGGAAGTGATTTCTCGCTTTCTGTCTCTCTGTCTCCCTCAGTCTGTCTGGTGAGTGCACGCGCCCTATGGCAAAAACCTCTCCAACCCCCCCCCCCCCCAAAAAAAAAAAAAA
>NW_006159565.1:4136962-4144365 GCF_000334495.1 Tupaia belangeri chinensis
AAAAAAAAATGAGAATCCGAAAATAAACTCCAAAACATACAGCCAATTGACCTTTGTCAAAGGGCACAAAGCAATTTAGTGGGAAAAAGAAAATATTTTCAGCAAATGGTGTTGGAAAAACTGAATATCTACCTGCAGAAGAATAAAACTGGACCTCTATCTCTTACCATTAACAAAAATCAACTCAAAATGGATCAAAGATCTAAACACAAAACCTCCAACTATAAAATTATTGGTGGAAAATATAGGGAAAACTCTTGGAGACCTTGAAGAAGGCAAGGATTTCCTAAAGAAGATTCCCAAAAGCACGGACAATAGTCCCAAAAATAGACAAGTGGGACTACATCATGCTAAAAACCTGCACAGCAAAAGAAACAGTAATTAAAGTGAGGAGACAATCCTCAGAACGTGAGAATATGTTATGCCTCAGGTAAGGAACTGATAACCAGAATATACAGGGAACTCAAATAGCTTACCTGTAAGAAAATTATCAATCATTAAAAGATGGGAATATGATAATATAAAAAAGATTATGATAATAAATAAAATTAAATTAAACAAAGATAGGAAAATGAGCTGAACCGATCATTCTCCAAGGAAGACATACGAATGGCCAAAAAGCATATGAAAACCTGCCTAACAGCTCTTATCATAAGGGAAATACAAATCAAAACCACAATGAGATACTACTTAACCCCAGTCAGAATGGCTTAAAAATAATAATAATAATAATAATAATAATAATAAATGCCGGTGAGGTTGTGGTGAAAAGAGAATGCTCCTACACTGTTGGTGGGAATATAAATCAGTACAACCACTGTGGAGAACACATGGAGATTCCTCAGAAACCTTCAAATAAAATTACCATATGATCCAGTAATTCCATTCTTCGGTGTCTACCCAGAGGATAGAAAAACCCTCAGTTGGAAAAACACGTGCACATCCATGTTTATTATAGCATTATTTACAATCGCTAGAACATGGAATCAATCCAAATATCCAAAAGTAGATGAGTGGATTAAAAAAATATATGGCACATGTACTCTTTGGAATATTACTCAGCCATAAACTAAAAACAATGAGATCCTGGCACTTGATGCAAAGTAGATGAATATGGAAGACTTAATGCCAAATGAAGCAACCCAGATGATGAAAGAGAGGTTTTGTATGTCCCTGCTCAGTATATACGGAATGTCTACACTCCATAGCAAAAACAGAAAGATTGGAAGGTATAATAAGCAGAAAGGGCAACTGTTGATATTAGAGATAGTACAGGAGGGGATAATACAGGGTGGGCAATTGGGGAAGGGAGGGAAGGGAACAGGGGAAAAAACCAAACAATATGTTTAATTGACACAAAAATGAAAAGTTGTTTGCTGATGATAATGTATATGGTAATGTCTTTGTCTTCACTGATAAGCACTGCATTTGTGCTGGAAAAAAACCATGTGGTACACTGTAAAGGTTTATCGTGATTAAATGCAAATAATTATATAGATACATACAGCCACTATAATCACCCAAGATAATTGCCATGGTCCATAATGTATTACATTCACTGAATTATTTGGGCCAAATGATCTCACAGACCATGGCTAGAACATGAACGGGTCACCCTTGGGCTGCATGTCTAGTTCTCACAAAATCAGTTGTCAACTTTCAAAAATACAATCCACAGTTGCTTTCTTGAGTTCAAGAGTGTCACTAGGCTACCACCTTATTATTATTACTATTACCCTGATAAGAGCTATTTGATTTTGTGCTGTCAACACTGTACCCAGATCATTGCATGCACTACATTACTTATTTTATGAAGCTGTCATATTTTATTAATCATTTTCAGAAGACTATGAACTTCTGGGAAATTGGTTACCCAATCAAGTTTCCAGTGCTATCTGACTTCAAATCCCATCATCTCTACATTTCAACATTAGGTATAGTGATTGTTAGGATACTTATGAGTGGTATCAGGGAAAGGAGAAATTGAAGTTTTGAATGGTTAGAGAGCATTATGGTCAATGTTAACCAGAAAGGGATTGAGAAATGAGCTTGGACTTGATCTAAGGCATAATGTACTAAATTGGGGTTCAAAAAGAATTAATGGCATCCATGTTTGGGTAATTAGGTTATAGGCTGACATATTCCCTTTGCTAACATGGTAGTGGATTTTGTAGTTCCAGGAGAACTATCCCTTAAAGTTTTCTCAGATAGAAATCCTTTTCAAGATACTAAAGATAAAATCTATATCCTGTTTTTTTTTTCCTCTTTTATTTTTTTTTCTCCCAACCATTCCTTTCTTGATCTAGAGAAGTACCAAACAGGGGATGAGGAGTACTGATAGAAAATGCTTCTTTTAACTGACAATCGACTGCATGATGAAGTGGGAGTAAAATTATATAGTCTGGTTCCAGAACTGTTGGGGCATTAAGACATCATTTATGGGTGGAAGTATATATTAAAAAATACATCACTGACAAAAAGATTTTATCTATAATAGGTAAAGAAATCCTACAAATAAATAATGAAAATGGGTAGCCCCAAAGAAAACATTTTAGGGCAAAAGACACGAAAAAATTACATATAAAAGAATATCTTAATCATCAATAAGCACACAAAGGGGAATTCACCTTTAACAGCTCACCAGGGAAATTAAAATTAAAAATCACAATTACAATGAGGCACTACTACATACCCACCAGAATAGCTAAAAGAAGATAGATGTAAAATCTCAATGACAGTGAGAAAATGGATAACCAGAACTCACATACATATACTGTAGGTGAGTATATGAAAAAGTGTAATTACTTTGGAAATCCATGTGACTGTTGGTAGTAGACGGAATTCTGAGATGGTCTGTAAGATTTCTACTCCATGATATACATGCTGTTTGAGTATAGGTAGTGTGCTGAATTTGTGGATATGATGAATTTTACCCTGAGATGAGATTATGCAAAGGTGAAGAGATTCATCAAATGTAATCAATGTCCCCAGTGAGTTGACTTAGAGTTAATCAATAGAATCAAAAGGGAAAGTTTCCTGAGCCAGCTTGTCTTAATCAAGTTAATCCTGGAAAGGGACTGTGCCCTTTCAGAAGGAAGAGATTTTTGGGAGTGGGGAAGGGAGGGGAGACTTTTGCTATAGGGTGCATATATTTGCTGGAGAGACAGAGACAGAGAGACAGAGAGACAGAAAGTGAAAAATCACCCCACTGGGGGATGGCCATGCCACAATCTCTTCTCCTCCTTTCTCTTCTTTGGATTTTGGGCACACACACACACACAAACCCGGTGTGAGTCTTGAGCCACCAGGTCTGGGACTTGAACCATGGTCGGCCATGTGAGAGTCCAGCAGCATAACCATTAAGTTATCTGCTGGTCCCCAAAGAGATTTAAAGGGTAAGAGTGTGAGAGAGCTATGCAGGGGGCCAAGATGTGAGATTATGGAGGTGGCCTTCAGGAGTTGAGCACGACGGTGGTGAACCATGGAGATTTCTTCCTCTAAATGTCAGCAGCCAGCAAGAAAATAAAACTTCAAGTCTAAAACCACAAGAAACTGGATCCTTCTAAAAATCTGAATATGTTCAGAAGCAAATTGTTCCCTGGTCATGTCTCTAGATGAGAGTGCAGCAGGCTGATACCTTGATTTCAAAAGCCTGTATGGAGTTGAACAGAAGACCCATCTAACACATTCCAGACTCCTAACCCAGGAAAACACAAACAATAGATCTGTGTGATTGTAGGCCACTAAGTTTGTAGTGATATTTTGCACAGCAAAAGAAAACTGATTTAGTCTCATAAAACAGAATACATAGCCACTGACCCAACAATTCTACCCACTTCTAAGAATTCCAAATACAAAGACATGCATATGTTTGCCAAAATACATACACTTCAACAGACACAAAAGCAGTATTTATTATAGCCCAAAACTGAAAACTACCTGTGACTGAGAGGGAGTCTTATGGGGTGCTGATAATAATTTGTTTCTTGCTTGGGGTGTGGACACACACATATGCTCAGTTTGTGAAGACCTATTAGGGTATGCTCATTTCTAAATTATATTATAGATCAGAAAAAGCAAAATGACCACAAATACAGTTTTCATTTCTTGACAGCATTGTTATTCCTAGCTTGTTTTTAAAAGAATCTTACACATAAAAATGGTCACATAATTTTGCTCGTATAATCTATCCAGGATAAGTGCTCTGTGTACAGAAGCCCAAACATACCATAATAAAATAAATGACCTTGTCAGGTTTTTGTTTGTTTGTTTTTACTTCCCTTTGAGCTTTAAATGTTAATTTACACAAATTTTGGCCAGTCATCAACACATTGCTTTAATAACTAATTTTTGTTTTCTGTCTCAAGAGAATTAAAATTAGTAATGTATTGAGAATCTGAAGGCACTCTTTGGAATAATGTCTTTGTCATTATTGCAAAATCACTCACTCTCTTAGACATATGTATCTTCTCTGATAGACATGGGTCTTTGGCCCAGAGCCAGGTCATGATAAAATAAAATAAAAAAAAAACAACAAACTTTAATTTCCATACATCTACCTAGAGGTGTTTTAACTCCCTTTTAAAGAGAAAACATAGGGCCCAGCAGGTGGTATGGTGGTTAAGAGCACTGGACTCCCACATGACCAGACAGAGGTGTTTTAACTCCCTTTTAAAGAAGAAACATAGGGCCTGGCAGGTGGTGTGGTGGTTAAGAGCACCGGGCTCTCACATGGCCAACTGCAGTTTGACTGCAGTGCAAGCCCCAGACTTGGTAGCTTGCTTTCTCATTTTCCCTCTCTCTCTCTCACTCTGTCTCTCTCTGGTCAAATAAAAATAAATAAATAAATAAATAAAGTTAAATGAAATAATTCTTTGGGGGAAAAAGAACTTTAAAGAGGAAACATAAATATTTGCTTACGGTCTTATTAGAATCAACTAATCATTAAATATTTGTTAAACATCTTACATATAGTAGCCCCCTTCTTGTCTCCAGGGGATATGTTCTTAGATCTGCAGTGGGTGCCTGAAATCATGGGTAGTACTGAGCCTATTATATATGTCTATGTGAAAGTTTAATGTATAGTAAGGCTCAGAAAAAGATGAAAAACAATAACTAATAATAAAATTGAACAAGTATAATAATATATGATAATAAAAGTTATGTGAATGTGATCTTTCTCTTTCTCACTCAAAATATTGGACCATAATTATTGCATGTGACAAAATCGAAACCATGGGTAAGGCGGGACTATATACAGGCCGCCATGCTAGATACGAGGCTATAAAAAAGTACATTATTTTGCCTGTTGGAAGATATACAGTTAAGGACAAATGTTAATTTATTATTATTAAATAAATGGTAAATAGAGACAAAAGTAAAAGAAAAAGAAAGGGAAGAAAAATAATAGGAACTGTAAACATGACGCCTATTGGGAAACCAATCACTTTCAATCAAGTAGATGTGGTTTTAAATCTGAGTACTTTCACTTAGTTCTTTCATTCATATGAGCAGTTACTTAACCTCTTGGAGATTTAAGCTTCTCATCTGAGTGCTAGGACTGTCAGTAATTTCCACCACGGGTTTGTGAGCTTAGTGTGAGATAACTTGGTAAACAGCAGGTTCCTGTAGTTTGCATTGCTGATCGTTTATATGGACGACTGAATAATCACTGAGTCTTGGCGCCTGCCACCGAGCACTGGAGAAGGAGCAATAAGGAGTTGGGAAACATGCCAAGTGTCTTCCAAGGGAAGGAAAAGGATGTGTTGAAGTTCCAAAATGCAAGTCAAATAACAAATGCTGGCAAAAGTACAGAGCAGTATGAAGAAAGCAAGACAGGACAGTGTCTGGGAAACCTGGAATAGTAACTAAGAGAGTGGAAGTTTCCTTAGAGGCTGACGAGCTCAGTAACATGATGGTTAATAGTGAGGAAACTAGAAATAGAGAAGGAATTGTCCCTGAATAGTTACCTTGCAAGTGGAAAGACAGTACTGTCACACCTGCTTATTTACATTCACAAAATGACTGAGGACTAGTGAGGGGTGGCGCTTTGTAGTACGGGCTTTGCCTACTGGCCCCTAGGAATTTGGAGAACGGAAAGCTCACTGTGGTCCATGGCATCAGGGAAGATTTGGAGCTGTGTCTTGAAAGATGGGCATAATCTGAATCCAAGAGAGGACAAGAGGGTTTATGTTAGATGGATGTCACATCGAGGAAGATTCATCAGGAAACAAATTCTTGTCACAGGCTGATGGCTATTTACGTATGTATCTGGGCAAACATCATTGGATTTGGTCAAGAAATACTACCTACGAGGTCATGGAGAGGTGAGAGAGGTGGTAGGTAAGTCCATTTCTTACAGGTGAGAATTGTGGGTTTGAAGCGGTGGGGCAAAATCCAGAGGGTCTCCTCCAAGAAAGAATGAGGGAGAAGAGGCCTACATGTCTGATTTCACTCCAAAGTACAAGCTACCCATGATTTTAAGGTAAGTGTACTGAGCTGATTTATATACATGGGGAGATCTTCTCCATACCTCCTCCCTCAGACTCCATCATCAATTCTGTGACTTCCTCATGAAGCTGTTTATTTCTATATGAAAAAATAAACCCTTTGAAATGAACAAGTTAAGCCATTATCAATCTCAACTACACCTAGAGTTTATTAGGTTTCTAAAATCAGATCCTAATGGTATATTTTCAAAGGAGGAAGCTGAGGAAAGAAAACTATGATAGCAATACGAGGCTGCAAAAGGTTCATGGAAACATAAAGTACGAGCTTATTTTGGTGTATTAAAAAAGAGAAACTGAAGTCTATGTGTATTTTTTCATAATATGCATTTTTCATTCACTTTTTGAGGAGCCTTTATATCTGCCTACGTATGAAAAGATGCACTGGAGGGAGAGGGAGACACAGATATTTCTTTATCAACTACAGCCCCTTTTGACTCAAGAGCTAAAGAGCCTGATGCCGCGTCTCCTTTCACCATGCCCCAGAGTCCCACATAGCCCTGCAAGTTCACAGCTTGGTTTAGTATGTGCTAGTAAAGACCTTTGGAAGATCGGATCTAAATCCTAGCCTGTTTTTATCTTGGGCACCTGTCTGAACCGATTTCCTCATCAGCACGATAGGCTCAGTAATAATAGTGTCTGCTTCAGAGTCGAGAAGAGTAAAGAATGTAGGTAAGGACTCCTGTACATAAACGCTCCCTATAACTGTGAGCTAATGACAACCACTGTTACATTTTGCAGTGGCTCCTGGGTCCTGAGTCTTGCTAAGTTTGAGGCGAGGGGAAGGAGGAGGCTCTGCTCTTTTGCTGTGCCTTTAGCATGGCAAAAAGCGTCCCGGGTCCCGGGCCAGAATGCCAGCAGGCTACTCCCTCCGCTGCGCCCCCCCCACGCCCCCCC
>NW_006159565.1:4144574-4147109 GCF_000334495.1 Tupaia belangeri chinensis
GAATGCCAGCAGCCGACTCCCTCCGCTGCGCCCCCCCACGCCCCCCCCAGAACAACAAGTTCCCTTCGGTAAGACCCCCCTGCGCGCCACTGGCAGCCCCGGCAACCCCTCCCAGACCTCTATCAAACTCGTCGCCAACACACCTTCGGTCAAAATCAAAGCTGCTACCTACGCTCTTTGGAGGCGGGAGAGACCGCGCTCCTTGAAGAGCGCTTGTGGTGGCTGGAAGAGAGACAGAAGGCGTGGGAAGATCCGGACAGACGGAGAGGAGCCCCAGTCCGCGCCGCGCTTCAAGGCAAAAGAACAACCCAGAGCACCCACCGCTCATCTCACGCCTCTCTCCTCCTGTGATCTGAGAGAGGGGATGCCACTCGGAATCGCGCTTACCTCCCCTTAACCTCCCAGTCCTCTGGGAGCCAAATCACAACCCTCTGTCCCTCGGATTTCCCTAGCCCCAGTTTCTTTCCGAATTCTCTCTCCACCCCAGCCGGCACCAGGTCCTGTAAGGACACCAAAGATCCCTGACACAGACACTTCGCGGGAAGAGCAGCAGGTTACCCAGGGCTCCCGCCCAGCACTCTCCTTTTCCCTGTCTTCCCAGCATGGGTGCCCAGGATGGAGTCTCCCAAGAAGTCAGGAGGCGTCCATGTGGGTAGCTTCATGTCCTTGCCCAGAGAGCTGAACTCTGACAACTTCTTAGAACGGGGATCCTCGCGCTCTCGTGGGAAAGCCAGGCTAGCCGCCCACATATTAGGAGACTAGACCTCCACTTCTCTTTGGCAATCTCCCTCTAAATCTATCCCTCGGACTCCTACAACCGGAGTTGAGACCTAAGGAGCAAACCAGGAGTGCGTTGCCGGGGTGGGCAAGCAGGGGTGGGGGCCAGAGCGCAGACCTTCCAGGATCTTGGGGAGATCGGTTCATAATTTCCAACTCTCCTAGTCAAGAAGCTGGAGGGAAATGCTCCCTGCGCGGGGTCGGAGAAGCCCCGAGGTGAATTGTAAGGTCCCAGCCTGAGCCCTGAAGGTAGGAAACCGTTTCCTCCGAGAGATGGGGGTGGGGGAGACATCCCGGGCAAAGCGGCCAACACCAAGCCCAGCTGTTCAGAGCTTCATTCCCCCATCCCCTGGCAGCCTCGTGAACTTGGTACCTCGGACAGCAGCCTGGACGCAAGGCATTCTTGGAAAGGTATTAATCCTTATTTGGCCACCCAGTCAAAGAACAATAAATTATTTTTATGACCTTACTAGTGCAGATGAAGGACATTTTAATTACATAACCCGTGAAAAATCACCGGAGGCAGTTTCGTGTTAAAGAGCCGTTGGCAGAATATCTGCATCGCATGAGAAAGAAAACTTGCAAATCTGCAACGAGATTGCGCAGAGCTGCCCCCCTGTTTGGAAACCACACGAGAAAATGCATGGGAGATCTTACCTTTCGGACTCCAAAGCCGTGTTCTGCTGCAACTTGGCGAGCTTCTTCCTCTCCCCCTTTATGCAACTCCACAAGAAAATGATTCGTGAAGACCGGTCTTTCGGCAGATGCAAAAACCATGACACAGAAGAGGAGCCCAGAAGCCACCTTCCACTGGGAGCCACAACCTCCCTTCATGCTTCTTTGGGAGTGAAAAGTGGTGCTAGGAGGCGCACAGGCTGGCGGAACAGGGGACCCGGAGGGAAGGTGCAAATAAAAAAAATAGTTTTGTTTTTTTTTTTAAAATTTTGTATAGAGAAATTGACTGAATAGGGGCTTCGAAAGCAGCAAATTCAGTGTGTGTTCTTCCCCACCATCTGGCTGGCGGGGACGCCGTGCAGTCCGGTGGCCCGGCTCGCTGACAGGGGTGCAAATGTGGGAGCTGTGTGTATTGGAGAGAAAGAACGAGTGTATGTCTGTACTTGATGCTAAATCTGCATTTTCAGCTCCTCCTCGGCTCCAATCAGGGAGGTAAGCCCGCGCCCCCGCCCCTTTCAGCACTCGGAGAGCTCTCCATCTCTGCCCGAGTCAGCAGTGCACCCCGGAAAATCCCCCCAGCTGTAATCAGGCCAGAGGCACCGGAGTGATGTCATTGTTTGTGGAAATCTGTCTGGCTCTGGAAAGGGAATTACAGAGTGTGTCGCTCTCTGAGGCCCCGAGAGGAGCTGGGGCACCCGCCTCTTCCTTGCAAAACAACGAGCTCTCTCTCTCTCTTCCTCTTCCTCTCTCTCTCTGTCTCTGACTCTCTCTCTCTCTCTCACACACACACACATACACACACACACGGCGTACTGCCTTCCGTTCTCCCGATAACAAAGCAAATATTAAACCTCCTCCTGCTAGTTTGCAATTCCCAGGGGGAGATTTGTTCCCCTTTCTGGCCCACGGAAGGTTTTTACTTATTTTTATTTTTTATTTTATTTTATTTTTTGAGAGGTTTTTGGTATAGCAGTGACTCGGGGAGGCAGGAGAGCAGGATCCAGCTATTTTATTTTATTTATTTTGTAGGTCCAGGCAGGGTAGGAACAGAGCAGCTGGGAAGCCAGGCAGGAGACAGGCGGA
>NW_006159565.1:4147255-4172601 GCF_000334495.1 Tupaia belangeri chinensis
GTACAGTTGGGAAAGGTGCAGCCACCAGTTTCTGACGCCGGGCCAAGACTTCCCCTCTGCGCGTCCTAGAAGGGAGGCTAATTCAGGCCAAGAGGCAGAGGGTTAACAAAGTTATCCAGTTAAAAAATGTGCATTCGCACCTGACTTTGCTAACCTCTGAGGACTGACTTTCCTTCTTGCCCCACTGGGAGGAAGCAGGCACACTGTCTGTAAGGAAATGAGGGCGATTGTTTTTATTTTTTGTTTGGTTCTTGTTTTTTTAGATTTTTGCCATAGGGCTCCTAGGCTTGCTGGAGAGAGACAGAGACAGAGAGAGGGCAAGTGAAAAATCATTCCCCAGGGAGGTGACCACATCGCAATCCCTTCTCCTACATTCTCTTGGGATTTTGTGCACGTAGGCACACGTTCAGCATGTTTTTCAAGCTGCTGGTCCAGGACTCCAACTGCGGAGTTTGCCAGGTGGGGTCCAGCACATTAATCACCATGTTGATCATTTTAAAGCAATTTACATGTTGTTGACTTACAGAATATTTACACTGATCTCATTTATTATTTAGATCCAGAGTTCAAAATCCTGTCTTACAACTTGGAAAAGAAGAGGTAAGAGCTCTTTTCCTAGGAGGTAAAGTGTAAGCAATTGTGTGAGAGAATTTGTAACACTGACACATTACATACTCTCATACACAGACTCCTCCCCGTTCCTTTCAGCATGAGGTCACAATCTACACAGGAAAAACACTATGGGTGGAAATGAAATTTTTTTTTAAAAGAGTTTTGTTATAGGGCATGTGTGCCCACAGGAGCAGAGAGAGAGAAACAGAGAAATCACCCCCTAGGGTTGATGACTATGCTATAACCCCTTCTCTTCCATTCTCCTCTTGGGATTTTGAGCACACATGCCCATGTGCCTGGTGGGTTTCTCCAGGTCCAGGACTCAAAGAGTCAGCCATGTGGGAACCAGTGTCTTAATCATACCTTAACTACCATGCTACCTGCTGGCCCATGAATAGTCCTTTTAAAAATTTTTTTTTATTGTCGCTTTTTATTTACTTTATTTCATGATAGAGACAGAGGAAGAGAGACAGAGAGAGAGAGAGACACTCCAGTTGGAATTTCCTGCCAACATCTACTTCCAGCCTCAGTTGGCATGCCCATGGGGGTCTCAAGATACAAACCCAGGACCTTTCCCATGTGAATCCAGTTGCAGTACCACTCTGCCACCACTTGGTCCCCCAAATACACTCTTAAAGTTGTGGATCACACTGTCTTCAGAGTAGATCTGGCTGCTGACATAACAGAGCCCCCCAAAAATGTGCTCATTGCTGATGTTTTTGGTCAAAACATGAAAAATCTGGATGCCATTATGGTTCTTACTTGAATGTTCTTAAGGAAACTAAGCTGGGTACTGAGAGGGTCATAGGACATGAGGCTAAAGACGATGGGGGACAAAGCTCACCACCCAGAAGGAAGGTTTATGAAAAAGTATTCATGAAAGGAAACAGACCAACTCTGGGTCCCTCAGTTTGTTTCTGCTCGAAAACTCATTTCCAGATGTTTTCCTTTGGCTGTACTGTCTCACTCCAAAGTGTACTCCCTTGTAGTCTATCTGTTTAATTATAACACCTGGCTTTCTTACTCTGAGACCTTTGATTTTTCCTCCCTCCTTTTCTTATGTTTCATCCATACTGTGAATCTGAGTACCAGGTCAGTATGAAGTCATAATCCGTGGTTCTTACTCCACCGTATTATCATTTAAGAAAAACGACACCAAATATGAAAATTACACTAGATAGATTCACAATCATGGAAAGCATTTCAAAAGCAGCAACAGCGATAAAAATCTAAGTCTTTAGAAAAGTAGATCTGAAAAGCACCAAATAAGTCAATTTAGAAGATTATGGGTGTCGGGAAATAGTGTTGCTAATGCAGCTAAATCTCTCTGAAAATGAACATGAAATTATCATCTATTTAGAGATATTTATTAATTTTTTTCCTGAAACCACAGTGCAATACTTCATTTCCTAAACAAATTTCAAAGATGTAATGCTAGTGAATGTCCCATCTTATATATCAATATTTTAGATAAATGAACCTGTGTAAAATTGGGTATAAATAAAACCTGGATGGACAAGTGATTAAAATAAGTCATTTTTAATGGTTTACATAGAATACAATTTATCCTAATACCATAAGAACATCATGACAAATAAAAAAGAATATTTTTGTGATGCAAATGCTGTTTCTAATGCACAATGTAACAAGCAAATGGAGAAAATGTATTAATACATTGAATTGTTATTTGAAATGCAAATACACATCCATGTATATGTACACGGATAACTATTTTTCACACTCCTTTTTCTAACACCTATTGTAACATAGGAGTAAGAAGTTGAACAGGAGACAGCTCGGTAGCAGCAACTTTTTTTTCTCCCCAAGATATTTGGCTGTAGAGTGCATAAGCTTGTCAGAGAGACAGAAAGCAAAAAATCACCTTCCCCCGGGGGATGACCATGCTGTAATCTCTTCTCCTGTATTTTCTTTTTGGGATTTTGGGCATGCATGTACATATGCCTAGTGTGAGTTTTAACGGGAGTCCAGCGATGTGACCATTATGCCATTTGCTGGTCTCGGCAGCAGTAGCTTTTGAGGAATGACTTGGAAACCAGTTGCCAGGAACTCTACCGCAGGCTCTTTACCACCTGGGCAAAACCGTTGCACCTCTCAAAGCCTCTACCTCTTCATCTGTAAATAGAGGCAGCTGGACTAGGTGACCTTAAGATCCAAAAGCCTATTGATTTCAAGGGGATGACAAAGCACAGACTATGCTGTAAAAATCATTGTCAATACTTGAGAAATAACTTGGATAGTCATATTTTCCCCTTCCTTTATGGTGGTAAGAGAGAGAGGGAGGGAGAGAAGGATAGGTGTTTTTGGTTGGAACCCACTGTGTCACGACCCTCCTCCCTGTCTCCACATTGGCTAGGATTATATGTGGTATAAACCAACGTGCTCAAGTTGGCCAGGGTATGGAACTCAGCCTCCCATGAGGCTTCCAGCCTCCTCAGCAGCAGTGCTGCTGGTGACTGAGCTGATAGTCATATGTTTTGAGAACATTATGGTGGCCAAAAGACTTGCTTATTTTTGTATAACTTCCTTCCCCTGTACAATCTTTTTTTTTCTTTTTGAGAGGTTTTTGCCTTAGAGCATATGCACACCAGAGCAAGAGAGAGACAGAGACAGTGAGAGGGAAAGTGAGACCCCCCCCCCAAGGGGAATGGCCACGCTGCAATCCCTTCTTCTCCATATCCCTCTCGGGATTTTGAGCACACGTGCACACGTGCCTGGCATGATTTTTAAGCCACTAGGTCTAGGACTTGAACCATGGTCAGCCACGTGGGAGTCCAGTTATACAACTGCGGTGCCATCTGCTGGTCTCCCTGCCCCATACAATCTTAAATTTACTAATTTTGTAGGCTTGAGAAAAGAATAAATGATACAAACAGAAGACATTAAAAACCTTTAACATCTTGAGGTTCTTTCGATTTATTTACTGTTGTACTGTAGGGATAGTATGGGGTGTTTGGTTTTGGCTTGGACATACCACAGACTCTCAGGTCTCTTTGAAGGTGTTGCCTTGCAGAGACCAGAATATTCCCACCTATGATGTCATAACTATAAGTAAACATACCTTTGCTTGCAATGTCTTGTGAAATTATAGATTATCATTAACCTGTATCTGTAAGTTATCGTTATAAATATCACTTGTACTTTTGGTACATGTGCTATTGCAACTGGAATTTATTTTGCCAATGTGGCCGCGGCCGGCCCGCCTCCGCCCGCGGGGGGCGCAGGGAGGTAAGCCCGCGCCCCCGCCCCTTTCAGCACTCGGAGAGCTCTCCATCTCTGCCCGAGTCAGCAGTGCACCCCGGAAAATCCCCCCAGCTGTAATCAGGCCAGAGGCACCGGAGTGATGTCATTGTTTGTGGAAATCTGTCTGGCTCTGGAAAGGGAATTACAGAGTGTGTCGCTCTCTGAGGCCCCGAGAGGAGCTGGGGCACCCGCCTCTTCCTTGCAAAACAACGAGCTCTCTCTCTCTCTTCCTCTTCCTCTCTCTCTCTGTCTCTGACTCTCTCTCTCTCTCTCACACACACACACATACACACACACACGGCGTACTGCCTTCCGTTCTCCCGATAACAAAGCAAATATTAAACCTCCTCCTGCTAGTTTGCAATTCCCAGGGGGAGATTTGTTCCCCTTTCTGGCCCACGGAAGGTTTTTACTTATTTTTATTTTTTATTTTATTTTATTTTTTGAGAGGTTTTTGGTATAGCAGTGACTCGGGGAGGCAGGAGAGCAGGATCCAGCTATTTTATTTTATTTATTTTGTAGGTCCAGGCAGGGTAGGAACAGAGCAGCTGGGAAGCCCAGCAGGAGACGAGGCGCACTCCCGCCAGCGTTTGCGAGGAGAGGCGCTTTCAGGAGTCCCGGCTGGCCGCCCAGACCGCCTTCAGCAGAGAGACGCGACAGGGATGGATTGGGGACATGAGGCTGGGCTGCACAAGGACAGTGAGGGTACAGTTTGGAAAGGTGCAGCCACCAGTTTCTGACGCCGGGCCAAGACTTCCCCTCTGCGCGTCCTAGAAGGGAGGCTAATTCAGGCCAAGAGGCAGAGGGTTAACAAAGTTATCCAGTTAAAAAATGTGCATTCGCACCTGACTTTGCTAACCTCTGAGGACTGACTTTCCTTCTTGCCCCACTGGGAGGAAGCAGGCACACTGTCTGTAAGGAAATGAGGGCGATTGTTTTTATTTTTTGTTTGGTTCTTGTTTTTTTAGATTTTTGCCATAGGGCTCCTAGGCTTGCTGGAGAGAGACAGAGACAGAGAGAGGGCAAGTGAAAAATCATTCCCCAGGGAGGTGACCACATCGCAATCCCTTCTCCTACATTCTCTTGGGATTTTGTGCACGTAGGCACACGTTCAGCATGTTTTTCAAGCTGCTGGTCCAGGACTCCAACTGCGGAGTTTGCCAGGTGGGGTCCAGCACATTAATCACCATGTTGATCATTTTAAAGCAATTTACATGTTGTTGACTTACAGAATATTTACACTGATCTCATTTATTATTTAGATCCAGAGTTCAAAATCCTGTCTTACAACTTGGAAAAGAAGAGGTAAGAGCTCTTTTCCTAGGAGGTAAAGTGTAAGCAATTGTGTGAGAGAATTTGTAACACTGACACATTACATACTCTCATACACAGACTCCTCCCCGTTCCTTTCAGCATGAGGTCACAATCTACACAGGAAAAACACTATGGGTGGAAATGAAATTTTTTTTTAAAAGAGTTTTGTTATAGGGCATGTGTGCCCACAGGAGCAGAGAGAGAGAAACAGAGAAATCACCCCCTAGGGTTGATGACTATGCTATAACCCCTTCTCTTCCATTCTCCTCTTGGGATTTTGAGCACACATGCCCATGTGCCTGGTGGGTTTCTCCAGGTCCAGGACTCAAAGAGTCAGCCATGTGGGAACCAGTGTCTTAATCATACCTTAACTACCATGCTACCTGCTGGCCCATGAATAGTCCTTTTAAAAATTTTTTTTTATTGTCGCTTTTTATTTACTTTATTTCATGATAGAGACAGAGGAAGAGAGACAGAGAGAGAGAGAGACACTCCAGTTGGAATTTCCTGCCAACATCTACTTCCAGCCTCAGTTGGCATGCCCATGGGGGTCTCAAGATACAAACCCAGGACCTTTCCCATGTGAATCCAGTTGCAGTACCACTCTGCCACCACTTGGTCCCCCAAATACACTCTTAAAGTTGTGGATCACACTGTCTTCAGAGTAGATCTGGCTGCTGACATAACAGAGCCCCCCAAAAATGTGCTCATTGCTGATGTTTTTGGTCAAAACATGAAAAATCTGGATGCCATTATGGTTCTTACTTGAATGTTCTTAAGGAAACTAAGCTGGGTACTGAGAGGGTCATAGGACATGAGGCTAAAGACGATGGGGGACAAAGCTCACCACCCAGAAGGAAGGTTTATGAAAAAGTATTCATGAAAGGAAACAGACCAACTCTGGGTCCCTCAGTTTGTTTCTGCTCGAAAACTCATTTCCAGATGTTTTCCTTTGGCTGTACTGTCTCACTCCAAAGTGTACTCCCTTGTAGTCTATCTGTTTAATTATAACACCTGGCTTTCTTACTCTGAGACCTTTGATTTTTCCTCCCTCCTTTTCTTATGTTTCATCCATACTGTGAATCTGAGTACCAGGTCAGTATGAAGTCATAATCCGTGGTTCTTACTCCACCGTATTATCATTTAAGAAAAACGACACCAAATATGAAAATTACACTAGATAGATTCACAATCATGGAAAGCATTTCAAAAGCAGCAACAGCGATAAAAATCTAAGTCTTTAGAAAAGTAGATCTGAAAAGCACCAAATAAGTCAATTTAGAAGATTATGGGTGTCGGGAAATAGTGTTGCTAATGCAGCTAAATCTCTCTGAAAATGAACATGAAATTATCATCTATTTAGAGATATTTATTAATTTTTTTCCTGAAACCACAGTGCAATACTTCATTTCCTAAACAAATTTCAAAGATGTAATGCTAGTGAATGTCCCATCTTATATATCAATATTTTAGATAAATGAACCTGTGTAAAATTGGGTATAAATAAAACCTGGATGGACAAGTGATTAAAATAAGTCATTTTTAATGGTTTACATAGAATACAATTTATCCTAATACCATAAGAACATCATGACAAATAAAAAAGAATATTTTTGTGATGCAAATGCTGTTTCTAATGCACAATGTAACAAGCAAATGGAGAAAATGTATTAATACATTGAATTGTTATTTGAAATGCAAATACACATCCATGTATATGTACACGGATAACTATTTTTCACACTCCTTTTTCTAACACCTATTGTAACATAGGAGTAAGAAGTTGAACAGGAGACAGCTCGGTAGCAGCAACTTTTTTTTCTCCCCAAGATATTTGGCTGTAGAGTGCATAAGCTTGTCAGAGAGACAGAAAGCAAAAAATCACCTTCCCCCGGGGGATGACCATGCTGTAATCTCTTCTCCTGTATTTTCTTTTTGGGATTTTGGGCATGCATGTACATATGCCTAGTGTGAGTTTTAACGGGAGTCCAGCGATGTGACCATTATGCCATTTGCTGGTCTCGGCAGCAGTAGCTTTTGAGGAATGACTTGGAAACCAGTTGCCAGGAACTCTACCGCAGGCTCTTTACCACCTGGGCAAAACCGTTGCACCTCTCAAAGCCTCTACCTCTTCATCTGTAAATAGAGGCAGCTGGACTAGGTGACCTTAAGATCCAAAAGCCTATTGATTTCAAGGGGATGACAAAGCACAGACTATGCTGTAAAAATCATTGTCAATACTTGAGAAATAACTTGGATAGTCATATTTTCCCCTTCCTTTATGGTGGTAAGAGAGAGAGGGAGGGAGAGAAGGATAGGTGTTTTTGGTTGGAACCCACTGTGTCACGACCCTCCTCCCTGTCTCCACATTGGCTAGGATTATATGTGGTATAAACCAACGTGCTCAAGTTGGCCAGGGTATGGAACTCAGCCTCCCATGAGGCTTCCAGCCTCCTCAGCAGCAGTGCTGCTGGTGACTGAGCTGATAGTCATATGTTTTGAGAACATTATGGTGGCCAAAAGACTTGCTTATTTTTGTATAACTTCCTTCCCCTGTACAATCTTTTTTTTTCTTTTTGAGAGGTTTTTGCCTTAGAGCATATGCACACCAGAGCAAGAGAGAGACAGAGACAGTGAGAGGGAAAGTGAGACCCCCCCCCCAAGGGGAATGGCCACGCTGCAATCCCTTCTTCTCCATATCCCTCTCGGGATTTTGAGCACACGTGCACACGTGCCTGGCATGATTTTTAAGCCACTAGGTCTAGGACTTGAACCATGGTCAGCCACGTGGGAGTCCAGTTATACAACTGCGGTGCCATCTGCTGGTCTCCCTGCCCCATACAATCTTAAATTTACTAATTTTGTAGGCTTGAGAAAAGAATAAATGATACAAACAGAAGACATTAAAAACCTTTAACATCTTGAGGTTCTTTCGATTTATTTACTGTTGTACTGTAGGGATAGTATGGGGTGTTTGGTTTTGGCTTGGACATACCACAGACTCTCAGGTCTCTTTGAAGGTGTTGCCTTGCAGAGACCACCTATGATGTCATAACTATAAGTAAACATATCTTTGCTTGCAATGTCTTGTGAAATTATAGATTATCATTAACCTGTATCTGTAAGTTATCGTTATAAATATCACTTGTACTTTTGGTACATGTGCTATTGCAACTGGAATTTATTTTGCCAATGTTCTCTGAATGAACTGAATGAAATTTTTGTTGGGGAAAAAAGTAGACTTTTGAGTAATTAAAGAAACGCTAACTACCCAAAGTGTAATTGGAATTCTCTCATTTCGAGGTACTGCTAGGGAAAAGACTTTGGCTTCATAGAGATTCTCTAATTCAGATGAAGTTTTAGGGAAAGGGCTTTGGATCTGCAGAACATCTGGTCAAGAAAACCTACTACTGGTGTGTGGGGATGGGAGGTGGGCAAGCCAGAAGCAGATTAAGGAGAGGGTGCAGGACCTTCAAATATTCTTTGGGCCATTAGGGAAACGATCTTATTTTTCTGTTGATTTCTCTTAATTGTGTGGGATGTGATCTGTTGTAGAATAAAGCATGTGCAACTGAAGGTTATAATTTAAAATGCAGATTTATTAAAATCAGATTGGATTTTTCCATTTCTACTGCATTCATTCTGAGCAATTTCAGTGCAGTAATGATCTTTCATTGGGCTGCAACAGTTCTCTGTCATAATGTTCTACTGACTCTTTCAAATATATTATTATTATTATTATTTTTTTTTTTTTTAGAGAGAGAGATTTTTGCTGTAGGGTATGTACGCTTGCTGGAGAGACAGAGAGAAATAGATAAAAATAGAGAAATCACACCCCAGGGGAATGGTCACACTGCAATCCCTTCTTCTCCATTCTCCTCTTGGGATTCTGAATATACATGCACAATGTGCCCAGCATGAGTTTTAAGCCACTGGGTGTCGTACATAAACTGTGGTCGACTTCATGTGAGTCCAGCAACATAACTATTACCCATCTGCTGGTCCCAAGTAGATTCTTCTTGATGACTCTGCCCTTCCTGGTCCCTCTATCTCAAGCAATACTCAAGCTTTTTGAACTGTTACAATCATTTTATAGATTTCTGCCATATTTTGAACTCAGCATTGATCAAGTTTTGATTCTTTCATTTTTTTTTCCTACAGACAAGTCTTATTTTCCAAAATCTTAACCTTATTTTCTTGTAGTATTTATCTACACTCTTATATTTCCTGTAACTTAAAATTCAGGGATTCGAGTGCTTGGGAAATTTTGAGTTCCTCAGTAGTTTTTGCCAATGAACACCTTTTCCTTAAATGACTTTTTTTTTTTTTCTCCATCAGTTGAAAATTCTCATCTGACTTTTGTTTTGTAAGTCATGTTAAATTAATATAATGAGGCGAATTCATGGGGCTTTATCAAGTGTTTTATTATCATCAAGGTATTGAATTTAGAGTGCTTTGGGTTATATTTGTTTTGTAACTTCATCAGCAAGTCATCCAATTTATTCAGACTAATCGACTCTTCATAAACAAAAGCTACTCTTTGCTTCTTTATTTTCTGGGACAGTGAAAATTTATTTCATGTGCTAATTCAGATTTTATTATTTTGATAGGATTTGAAGTAGCTAAAAATCAAGGACCAAGGGCCTTTTTAATCTTCTTTTGAAAATTAGGAACACATTGCTATTCACTATCTTTAGATTCCTCTTTAGGTCTACAGGACTACAAAATAATGTTTGCTCACTTGGAAAATTAATTAGTTATTTCTCAGGGCTTACAGAACATTGCTTATTGTTTGTAGAAAGTGATTATCTACTCATGAATTTTTTATCTTGTATTATTTCTCTTTTCTTTTTCATAGTCTTTAAAAATGTGCAGTAAATCTTCCTCAACTCTCTTTTTAAATAATTAGAGAAATTATATTTAACAGGGATCTTTTAAAAAATACTTTTCAAATTACCTATAGAATAGAAATAATTCAGAAAGGACAAAGTACATAGCTTGTTAGCAAATAAAAACCAGAATTTAGGAAGATTAAGTTTGATGCATAAAATAAAAGTTCAAACATTAAAGCATATATACTAATAGTTCTCTGAGGTCATTTTTGTCCATAATAATGAAAGATAAGATTCAAGGAAAGTCATTACTTTGACTGGAACGTTTGGTTCATTTTATACTATTCAGTATCAATTTGGATAACCTAGACAAGGTAAAAAAATGATGTGTAATGTTATTTAACATGCTGGAAGAACTGTTACAAATTTATGACTGTGCTCTCAGATATACTATATACTTTGCATAGTTTTTGAAAATGTTTTATCCTTTCATGGTTTGAAGCTCAAGGCATAATCTATTTTTAGTAAACTTCATTATCGTGTAATATCCATTTTATCTTCTGATAGTTGGGCTAGTGAACTAAAAAGTATTCCTTTACAGATAGATATTTCTAGAACTAGCCACTTGACACAATCCCTAGTGACTGCAGGTTTCTTTTCTCTCTTAAAATTTTGTAATCAAGATTAAAATTCCTATAAGACTTAGAATATTCTTCATTTCTAATAACACACTCTACCACGCATTCATTTATGCTAGAGATTGCATGTCAGTGGCATCCAGTTCACAGACATGTTTTGTATGGATCATAGTGTTAATAAAAAAATCAATCATCTCCCATAAAAAATTCAGAGATGTGGCTTCTTTTGGAACAGCCAAAGATTCAGCAACACGCTTAAGATTAAGAGTTAGTAACTACTCGTCTTTCCATCCCATGTAATAGAGTCAGAATCCTCACTCAGTTTCTTTTGTAGAAAGTGATTATCTACTCATGAATTTTTTATCTTGTATTATTTCTCTTTTCTTTTTCATAGTCTTTAAAAATGTGCAGTAAATCTTCCTCAACTCTCTTTTTAAATAATTAGAGAAATTATATTTAACAGGGATCTTTTAAAAAATACTTTTCAAATTACCTATAGAATAGAAATAATTCAGAAAGGACAAAGTACATAGCTTGTTAGCAAATAAAAACCAGAATTTAGGAAGATTAAGTTTGATGCATAAAATAAAAGTTCAAACATTAAAGCATATATACTAATAGTTCTCTGAGGTCATTTTTGTCCATAATAATGAAAGATAAGATTCAAGGAAAGTCATTACTTTGACTGGAACGTTTGGTTCATTTTATACTATTCAGTATCAATTTGGATAACCTAGACAAGGTAAAAAAATGATGTGTAATGTTATTTAACATGCTGGAAGAACTGTTACAAATTTATGACTGTGCTCTCAGATATACTATATACTTTGCATAGTTTTTGAAAATGTTTTATCCTTTCATGGTTTGAAGCTCAAGGCATAATCTATTTTTAGTAAACTTCATTATCGTGTAATATCCATTTTATCTTCTGATAGTTGGGCTAGTGAACTAAAAAGTATTCCTTTACAGATAGATATTTCTAGAACTAGCCACTTGACACAATCCCTAGTGACTGCAGGTTTCTTTTCTCTCTTAAAATTTTGTAATCAAGATTAAAATTCCTATAAGACTTAGAATATTCTTCATTTCTAATAACACACTCTACCACGCATTCATTTATGCTAGAGATTGCATGTCAGTGGCATCCAGTTCACAGACATGTTTTGTATGGATCATAGTGTTAATAAAAAAATCAATCATCTCCCATAAAAAATTCAGAGATGTGGCTTCTTTTGGAACAGCCAAAGATTCAGCAACACGCTTAAGATTAAGAGTTAGTAACTACTCGTCTTTCCATCCCATGTAATAGAGTCAGAATCCTCACTCAGTTTCTTTCCTTCCTCTTTTTCTTTTCCTTCCTTCCTTCCTTCCTTCCTTCCTTCCTCCTTCCTTTCATCTTTCTTTCTCTTTCTTCCTTTTTCTCTCTTTATCTATCTTTTTCTTTTTTAACAGAGCTATTTATTTGTTTAACTTTATTTGACATTATTATAATTTTAAAATTTGCTACAGGGTATGTGCACTCACCACACACACACACACACACACACACACACACACACACACAGAGAGAGAGAGAGAGAGAGAGAGAGAGAGAGAGCAAGTGCCAGGTCCAAGACTCAAACCGCAATCGGCCATGTGGGAGTCCAGCATCTTAACTTACCATACCAACACTCCTCACCCAGTTTCTGAATTTATGTGTGTCACATTCCTGACCTGGTCTCTAAAGTCATCTGAGTTTGTGACACGACTTCTGTTCTAAACAGTCTAGATGGTCTCAATTCATTTGCTGCAGAATTTTAGAAAATATTATCTTTAATAGGACATATTTAAATTACATGGAAGTAAAGGTATATTCTCTAAATAATTATTAGTACAGATGGTTAAGAAAAATTAAACCCAGCCTTCTATAATATAGACTTCAAGGCAATGGAAGCAGTTTTAGACAAAGGCATTCTATATCTACAATTGACAACACATTACTTATCTTCTTTTGTAGAGGAAACCTTTGCAAATGTCCAACATGGTTAGTTTCTATGTTTTATATTTTGCTGTGATGTAATCCTTAGAGCAACTCCAGGAGAAGATAAAATCAGGATGGTAAATATGAGAAGAATAAGATGTTAAAATAGAGTATAAATTAGTCTATAAATGCTCGAGAGAGCTGATAGTGGTGTTGTGGGAACATTGTGAGACTGGAAGTAAATGTTCTCCTTGTTTGATGTTGGTTCTGTGACACTTCAGTCATATGACCTGAAATAACTCACTTTACTCTCTTGACCTCAACCTAAATTGGGAGTAAGGATTAGTTGCTTAGATGGATTGTGTCTAATTAATGTTTAGGGCTAGTAATCAATATGCTGAACAAAGACTTTTTTCTCTCATCCACTTATTGTATGCTGGCTGTACAACCTATGCAATGATGCATGAAATGGAGAAGTGTGATAATACAAAGTGTGGCAGTCAGCAGTTACCACTATAATGCCATGTAACAAATCATCTTTTTTTTTTTTTTCTTTTTTTTGGAGAGGTTTTACTATAGGGCGTGTGCGCTAGCCAGACAGACAGACAGAGACAGAGAGATAGAAAGCGAGAAATCACCCCCCAGAGGGGATGGCCATACTGCAATCCCTTCTCCATTCTCCTCTCAGGATCTTGGGCATGCACGCTCACGTGTCTGGCGTGAGTTTAAGCCACCGGGTCCGGGACTCGAACCGTGGTCGACTACGTGGGAGTCCAGCGACATAGCCATTACGCTAACTGCTGGTCCCGTAACAAATCATCTTAAACTAAATGTTTTGCATATGTTATATTATTATGATAGTTTCCTGTGGTTTGGCTGATCTAGGCAGGGTTCTATTGTTAGCGTTACTTCAGGCTGTGGTTAGGCTTAGTTTGGATACAGACTGTGTTTGGTTTATGTCTGCTCTACATGTCTTTTCTTTGAATTCCAGGGTAAAATGAAAGTGGCTACCCAAGCCATGCTAATTTTATAGCTTATTACTGGATCCTAAAGCCAACCCAGGCAAAAATGTATATGTTTCATAGTGTCCACTAATAGTCTACTGGTTAAAGGAAGTCATGTGGCCAAGTCTAACACTGTTTATACTAGGAGGATGAAGGAAAAGAATAGTTGATGAATAACAATCCAGACTATAACACAAAGCAAGGTCCAGCATTCACAGATATCCTTACTAAAAGCTGTATTTTTGCAAGTTAGTATAATTTAAGGGATAGTCTTTGAAGGGTTAATTTTTAAAATTACTATCTATAATGCATTTTGTGAGTGTTGTTTTAAAATGTTGAGAAAGAACATTTTGATAATCTCATTTCTGTGTGGAAGAGTGAATCACTCTCCTTTTGGAGGCCTGGAGAATTTGAGTGGGTGTCCTTTAGACATTTTCTTTGGAATAGCCAGCTAAGCATTATTGGGGTCTGAATCTGACATGAATGGAAATGTGCAGTGTCTGACAATAAAAGTGAGGATTATCTGGCTTTCAAATAGACCAACTCAGACTCAACTATGATAAAATGTACAAAGCTCAGAATAAACAATAAGTAATGAAATCTACTTGAGTGACCTTATACGTTGAGACACATTCCAAATAGTAATTTCCCATTTGTATTAACCAGAATTGTGCGTGTGTGTGTGTGTGTGTGTGTCTGTGTGTGTGTTTGTGTGTGTGTGTGTGAAGCAATAGAACTACAACTTTAACTGACTTAAACCATAAAATAAATTTCTTGTTTCATATTCTTCCAGAGTCCACAGGTAAAGAAAGAGTCAGGCATGGCTGTATGCAGAGCTATTTTCGTCTTTACTTTTGGGGTCTGTTGTCTTGTTTGTTGGCTTCAACTCAGAGGAATAGGGCTTCTTCTTTTTTAAAAAATAATTATTTATTTTATTTTATTTGTTCATTCATTCATTTTTTTTTTTTTGGAGAGATTTTCACTGTAGGGCGCGTGCGCTCGCCAGACAGACAGAGAGAGACATAGAGACAGAAAGCGAGAAATCACCCCCCAGGGGGGATGGTCACGCCGCAATCCCTTCTCCTCCATTCTCCTCTCGGGATCTTGGGCACACACGCACACGCGCCCGGCGTGAGTTTTAAGCCACCGGGTCCGGGACACGAACCGCGGTCGACTACGTGGGAGTCCAGCGACATAGCCATTACGCTAACTGCTGGTTCCCCATTCATTCATTTTTAATTTGACCAGACAAAGGTACAGAGAGAGAAAGAAGGGAAGTGAGAAAGCAATCCATCAGGTCCGGGACTCAAACCATGGTGGGATCAGCAGTTAGTGTAATGGCTATGTCGCCGGACTCCCACGTAGTTGACCACGGTTCGAGTCTCGGACCCGGTGGCTTAAACTCACGCCGGGCGCGTGTGCGTGCATACCCAAGATCCTGGGAGGAGAATGGAGGAGAAGGGATTGCAGTATGGCCATCCCCCCTGGGGGTTGATTTCTCACTTCCTCTCTCTCTGTCTCTCTCAGTCTGTCTGGTGAGTGCATGCGCCCTATAGCAAAAACCTCTCTCAAAAACAAAACAAAACAAAACAAAACAAACAAACAAAAACATGGTTGGCCATGTGAGAATGTCAAGCACCCTAACCACCATGCCCTTTTTTTCTTTTTTCCCTAATTTGCTTAATCTTACTTATCATTTTTAAATTTTCTATTGAACATGTGCACTCATCAGAGAGACACAGAGAGCAAGAGAGGAAATGTGAGACAGCAGATCATCAGGTCTGGCATCTGGCCATGCAGAAGTCTAGTGCCTCAACCACTGTGCCACCCCATGGCCTTGGAAGAGGGCTTTCTATCCCCAGTCATATTTATGAAATCTTGGAATAATAGCTCATTAACTTGGCTTGTAGTATGAGACCAATTGTTCCCTAGTTATAAGACTGGAGGATTGGACTCAACTCTCAGCTAAGCCTGTGTGTTGTCTTTTCTTGGAGCTGACCCATGATGTTAGCCTAACCTAAACCACATGAACCGAGACTGAAGATGTTTTTATAAGACAAAGTAAAAGAAGGGGCTCTTCCCAGAGAATGAGGCAAGGATGTCGGACATAAAAATATCAGGCAGTCTATTACAATTTATGTTCATGTAAGATGGACAATGCATTGGGATGAGGGACAATTTATGAAGTAGAACTATACTGAAGGTACTGATTAAAGCTAAAATGTTGTAAATGGTCTGGTGCTGTCCTGACACATGCTCTAAATGTCAGGTAGAGATTGACATTAGGTGCATTGATTATTTATTTGTGAATGTTAAGAAGGACTGTTTCATGTGGATGGGCTCAACAGCAATGATAGCTCTTAATCAATGGTGTAAACATGTAATTTATGTCTGGTGACTTGTTGACTTGGCGATGATGGGTTGACTTAGCTGGTTAGAGTATAGGGGTGACATAGCCAAATCACAGATTCCATCTTCATGAGGCAAAGTCAGTGAGTCATTTTCTTATGTAGCAATATGGAAATGCCAGGACTCAAATGGTGACAGAGATAAACCTTTAAGAAGACTGTTGAGAAATGTATACATGGTGGAATATTCATTTTGCAAGCTAAGTAATATATGTGATTAAATGTATAAAAGAAATCAAAATAACAAATATATTTTTAAAAAATAAGATATGTATTTGTGCTAGAATGTGCCTTCATATTTATTTCATTGGCAGAGTAAGGAGGGTTCTTGTTCTCAGTTCCACATGAGATGACAAAATCATCTTAACTTTCACCACTGCCCACAGCACTTGATGTATAATTACATTGTTTCTTCAAGGTGCCCTTATTATTTCTCCTCTCATTTTTCCCAGGAGACATGCACCAGGAGGAGCTGGCGAGTTTCCTTGGCAAGAACAGATGAATAAATAAGGAGCATGAGCTTGCGTCTTTTAGCTGAGGTGATTTGTCAAAACCCACAGCACCTGGCTATTTTCAGATCTGAAGAGTTATGTTCAACCTTAATCAAAGGGAATTTTGAAAGATAAATCATTTGAATGAATCAAAGAAAAGATTTTTGTAGAACATGAAGTCAGTTGTTCACATATGTCTCAATGTATTGGCCTGAAGTCATTCAATGTATGCTATAGTATTAGACAATGATGGATTGCCTATTCATGTTTGTCCAATTTACTGAGTGGTGAGTGGTGGTGAGTGTTAGTGAGTGAGGAATCCCATTAAAAAGCCAATGGAACCCCATTAGCTTTTTTGGGGGGGAGGTTTTTTTTTTTTTTTTTTGCTATAGGGCGCGTGCGCTCGCCAGACAGCAGATAAGAGAGACAGAAAGCGAGAAATCACCCTCCAGGAGAGATGGCCATGCCGCAATCCCTTCTCCTCCATTCTCCTCTCGGAATCTTGGGCACGCACGCACACATGCCTGGCGTGAATTTTAAGCCACCAGGTCCGGGACTCAAATCGTAGTTGACTACGTGGGAGTCCAGAGACATAGCCATTACGCTAGCTGCTGGTCCCCCCATTAGCTTTGATACTCAGGAGAGTACAAAATATCTGCGTGAGAGACACCTGAGGGTCAGTCTCAGGCTATAAGTACCAGATGGTGAATACAGGTAAATTGGGTTTGATAGTTTGATTTAAGTTTACAGTACTTTAGCAATTTTTCAACAATATTATATATATATTATTATATAGATCCCAACAGTGCATATGCTAGATGTCTGGTTATTTTTGTTTCCCCTTCATATCTCCTTTCCATCCTTCTCCACTGTGTGTTGTGCCTAGAGATGAACTTTTATGGACCATATCAATGAGAATCATTGCTTTATGGCTTCCTACTAGATTCATTCAACAGGAGACACTTCAAAAACTTGAGGAGTGAGATAGAATCATCCCATGGTTTTAATTTTTCTAGGCTCCTTCTTTGTTGTTCCCTTGTGTTGACTTTGTCACTTTACCAAGTGCTGTAGTTCCTGTCAAAGAGCTCTCTGCAGACTCTATTCACCATCCCCTTCTCTTGTCTCTTTAAGCCTAACAGGATAATAGTCCAGTGCATTGCCGATTCCAGAGGCTTTGGTACACTCCATTGTATTTTATTAATCCTTCTATACATTTGAGAATAGTCTCTTAACAAACTCTCTTCAGAGACACTCTCTGACTGACATATTACCTATGCTGTATATTTTCAGAACATAGAATACATTTACATTAAACTTATAACCCAAACAGATCTCAGCCTTCTGGAAGGCTGGCTGGGTGAACACAATAACCAACATAAAATGATGAAAACATGACATATATTGGGGTAAAAGGAATAATGTTGAGAAAAACCATGTTAAGAGGCATAACAAAAAATGAGAAAAATCAAGATTTGGGGAGAAAGTCCCTAAGAACAAACAACTGGGATTCCACTTATGAACAATCAGGAAATTATAACACCTAATGGCTAGGAAGCTACAAAGAAGAGGAAGGAGGACGAGGAGGAGCAGGAGGGGTAGAAGTGGTAGGAGGAGCAGGAGGAGGAAGTCGCTGAAGAAAATACATGTGGAGACAGGTGGCTTATGGCGGTAGAAGGAAGGACCCTGCTAGGCCACAGCGTTTTGAATCACCATCTATTGCCTAAGTGCGTTGGCCTTGTCCATGGTGCTGGTCAGGCCACAGAGCTGCACTTTTCTCATTCTGCACATTAGGTGAGCTGGAAAACTTTGTGCTTACATGATGTGCTTTCAGACTTGCCCAGAAATTACTACTAAAGCATCTTCCAGAAGAGCAAACTGTACCAGGCTAAAAGAAGAAGGGGCAGGGGAGTATCTCATTTGTCTCTCAACTATTATACGTTTGAACATGGTTGATACTAGCACTACTGTTAGTATTGATCTGAGCATATTACCGTGCTAAAACAATTTGCCATAAAGAGAGGTGCAAGGTGAGAACTCTGAGACGCAGTTTAAATATAAGAGAACAGGGTGAGAATAACTCTTAAGTCCACAAGATGGAAATACTTCAAATATTTGTATACAAACATAGTACTGAATTTCTTTTATTTATTTCACTACTTATCCTGGGCCAAGAGATGATTACTTCACAAAATGATATGTCTGAAATATGATGAAAATTGTTAAAAAAAGGATAAAAAATAAATTAGCTAGTATATCAAAGGATCGTGTGCTTTTTTCTTTTTGGAAGAAACAACAACTTCTAATATTTTACTTTATCATATCCCTATTACTTATAACAACAGTTGCCGAGGGAAAGAAGTAGGTCTTTTGTTTATCTTTAATCTAATACTTATTAAAAATGTTTTTTCTCTGGAAAATAACAAATGTATAATCAATGGGAAAAATGTGTCCATCTGGCAGCTTTGAGGAATTTTGCAGTTCTGATATTAAAAATATCTAATGTAAAATATGGGATTTAATATTAATAGAAGCATTGGAGTGACTTTAGAAAACTTCTCCTCAGATTAGAATGAATGTGGTGCAGAAGGGAGAAAGATCTGGAATGAATGACAAGGAGAAGAATATTAATCTTATAAGGCTGCAAGACAGAAGCAAGCAGTGTCTTCCCAGTTTATGATCAAGTTCTCAGAAAGCACAGTAGAAACTTACAGTCACATTTCCAATGATCATCACGTGGACATGCAAGCACTTGAAGGCCACCTTGTTCCACCTCTTGCCTTTTGTGTTCTGATTTTGGAAAATCTCGGGTGTGGTAGCATGAACATTGAAGGACTTCAATACAATGGATTTTCAACTTTATCAGAATGATGCTGAATAAATTGTGCAACTTTTTGTTACTCATTCCCCCCCCCAAAAAAAAAATAATACATGAGCTATTTGGCTTGCAAGGTTATCTTGATTTTTAAATAAGTGTGCATGATTATGAAATATACATAAATAAATGAAAAATTATTCCGGAAATCAGCAGAGTATCTTTGACTCCTTGGGGTCTGAATATAGTTGTCCCAAACTCAAACTGGCTGGTCTGGGAAAATCCTAATGTCCCAAAGTATCTAAAAGTTCCTGGAGACTACCTACTCATATTTGCTTTTGCTGCTAAAGTCCTGTGTACCCATTGGTGACTCTCCACAGCACTGCATTAACCCAGATGTATTAACCCTCGGAAATTTCTTCTTTCAAGCTTGCATATCCAAACCCATGAAGATGCTTAACCATACCTTTGTTATAGAGCTAGCAAGAAGCTTCCTCTATAGAAAGCTGGAAGCTATAGAGTCAAAAGATTACCATCATTTTAATGACCTCTAATAAAATAATTGTACAACAATGGAACTATGGATACCTCCATAAAATAGCACAAACATAAATCATCACAATACACAGACTGTACTCAGATGATGTGTAAGTACTAAGTGGTGTAGTCCAAAGAAATGCTGAAGAGACCATACTCGGGAAACTAGAAAGAACTTTTCCATCTCTGGGGTGGCTTACTCACGTTAGTAGAGGAGAAATGGAGAAATTCTGTGATGTGGCCACCCTTGCACACTTACCAGATGTTTTCAAGCAAAATTAGGTTCAGAACATCTGGGACAATAGTCTTTCTTTAGACATTCTTAGGATCTTTACTGAGGGTCTATTTGATGATTTGGGTCAGAAAGTTTGGATAATGATGCTAGGGAGGATGTAAAATGAGGATTACCTCTTTTTCTTATCCTGGTTCAGATGAGATCATTGGTAGTTTGAACCCATGATTGAAATAAGAGGCTATATTTTCACAATTGAAACAAAATTCCACCTGCTCACCAGAGCCTGGTATATGGACAATAAAACAAAGACCTTAAGATATAAAATTTCAGTGTTCTCGCCCACCCCGAGCACAATGCCCCCAAAAAGGGAGGTGATGGAATTAAACCACCCCAATCATTGGAAGATTTGGAACCTCACTGAAAATTGGTATTGTGGGATTGCCAAATGTTGGGCAATCTACCTTCTTCAATGTATTAACTAATAGTTAGGCTTCAGCAGAAAACTTCCCATTCTGTACAATTGATCCTAATGAGAGCAGAGTACCTGTGCCAAAAGAAAGGTTTGACTTTCTTTGCCAATACCACAAACCAGCAAGCAAATTCCTGCCTTTCTAAATGTAGTGGATATTGCTGGCCTTGTGAAGGGAGCTCACAACGGGCAAGACCTGGGAAATGCATTTCTATCCCATATTAGTGCCTGTGATGGGATCTTTTATCTAACATGTGCTTCTGAAGATGATGATACCATGCACGTTGAAGGAAGTGTAGATCCTATTCGAGATATAGAAATAATACATGAAGAGCTTCAGCTTAAAGATGAGGAAATGATTGGGCCCATAATAGATAAACTAGAAAAGGTGGCTGTGAGAGGAGGAGATAAAAAACTAAAGCCTGAATATGACATAATGTGCAAAGTCAAATCCTGGGTTATAGATCAAAAGAAACCTGTTCGTTTCTAGCATGATTGGAATGACAAAGAATTGAAGGTTTGAATAAACACTTATTTTTTACTTCAAAACCAATGGTCTACCTGGTTAACCTTTCTGAAAAAGATTACATTAGGAAGAAAAACAAATGGTTGATAAAAATTAAAGAGTGGGTGGACAAGTATGACCCAGGTGCCTTGGTCATTCCTTTTAGTGGGGCCTTGGAGCTCAAGTCGCAAGAATTGAGTGCTGAGGAGAGAGAAGTATCAAAAAAAGAAACCTGTTCGCTTCTGTCATGATTGGAATGACAAAGAGATTGATTTTTGAATAAACACTTATTTTTGACTTCAAAACCAATGGTCTACCTGGTTAATCTTTCTGAAAAAGATTACATTAGGAAGAAAAACAAGTGGTTGATAAAAAGTAAAGAGTGGGTGGACAAGTATGACCCACGTGCCTTGGTCATTCCTTTTAGTGGGGCCTTGGAACTCAAGTTGCAAGAACTGAGTGCTGAGGAGAGACAGAAGTATCTGGAAGCGAACATGACACAAAGGGCTTTGCCAAAGATCATTAAGGCTGGGTTTGCAGCACTCCAACTAGAATACTTCTTCACTGCAGGCCCAGATGAAGTACGTGCATGGACCATCAGGAAAGGGACGAAGGCTCCCCAAGCTGCAGGGAAGATTCACACAGATTTTGAAAAGGGATTCATTATGGCTGAAGTAATGAAATATGAAGACTTTAAAGAGGAGGGTTCTGAAAATGCAGTCAAGGCTGCTGGAAAATACAGACAACAAGGCAGAAATTATATTGTTGAAGACGGAGATATTATCTTCTTCAAATTTAATACATGTCAACAACCGATGAAGAAATAGATTTTAGTTCTTGCTCAGATAAATGTACACCTCCAAAAGGCATTTCTTTCTGTAATTAAAATTTCTGAAAACTGAAGGGACAAATAAAGATGAGGGGATGAGAATCTTCTACAAACAAATTATTTTTGTTTGTTTTAAATTAAAATACTATGTACCTCCGATAAAATGCAAGTTCACTAAATGTGAATAGCTTTGCTTTTCATGTGATTAAGACCCTACTCCAAATTGTAGAAGCTTTTCAGGAACCATATTACTCTCATGACACTTCATTAATCTCCATCATGTATGCCAAGCCTGACACATTTGACAGTGAGGACAATGTGGCTTGCTCCTTTTTGAATCTACAGATAATGCATGTTTTACAGTACTCCAGATGTCAACACTCAATAAAACATTTGACAAAACCAAAAAAAAAAAAGATATAAAATTTCAGTTAGATTAAGAAACTAAGTTCAGGAGATCTACTGTACCACCTGGTGACTATAGTTATTAACAATGTATGTATTCTTGAGAATTACTAAGAGAGTAGATTTTAGGCATTTCCACACAAAAATATAAGGATGCAAGGTAATGCATATGTTAATTACCTTGATTTAGCCATTCTGCAATGCATATATATTTCAAAAAAGTTCACAATAATATATAGTTTTTATTTGTCTGTTAAAGTATGTAGGGGCAGTTCTGGCCCAGTGGCAATGCACTGCTCAAGAGAAGCCATATGCCATATGGTGACCAAGGTTTGAATACCCAGCCTGGTCAGCCTAAAGCATGGCAAGTATGGGGCAAGTGACTGAGATCTTGCCTGGAGAACCGGGACAGAATAATTTGGCCATAAGTTGATCTAATTACTGGCCACTGTAACAAAAAAGAAGGCCACAAAGCAGCATACAAAGCAATTCCTATGAGAAAGAAGGAATGTATCCTTAGTCATTTACTTTTTTATTTTTTTTCCTCTTTCTTTTTTTTTATCAGGTCGGAATGCAGTCCTCTGTGATTTTTGTTCAGGGACCTCTTAGTTAAACGGGGTCTGAGTTTGCTAGAGCCTTCTCCCTTGTGTGTTTCTAGACTAGATTTGGCCAAGAGAACTTTGGGAGAGATTTGGAGGGCTAAGCAGGAGCCCTTAAGCTATGAAGGTCGTGGTTGGATGGAGAGTGACAGTTGCAGAAAGCAGACCTGGTAGCTTTGAAGCCAGACATCCTTAGGGCATGACTTAAATCAAGGCCAGGTGCTTTTCTTTGAACAGTGAATCGATGTTTTTCAATACTGTGTTTTCCAATCAATTATTTCTCCAACTGTGGAAACCACTCCCCACTGGAGAAAGAATCCTCCTAATGGAGTCTAAAAGTTGAGAGAAGTCAGTTCTCTTTGGCACTTGCCTTAGTGCAGTGATTAAGCATTGTGCAGAGAGTATCGGGTCAGTCAGAGAAAGCTAGATCTCATGTGACTAACTAAGGTTCAAATCACAGCCCCAAAAGCTTGAAAAATATGCTGGGTTGGGACTAGCAGTTAGCGTAATGGCTATGTCGCTGGACTCCCATGTAGTCAACCGCGGTTCGAATACCGGACCTGGTGGCTTAAACCTCACACTAGGAGCGTGTGCATGTATGCCCAAGATCCCGAGAGGAGAAGGGAGGAGAAGGGATTGCGGCATGGCCATCCCCCTTGGGGGGGGTGATTTCTCGCTTTCTGTCTCTCTGTCTCTCTCTGTCTATCTGGCGAGCGCACGCGCCCTATGGCAAAAACCTCTCCAAAAATAAAAATAAAAATAAAAAGCTGGGCATTTGGAAGGTGCCCAGGATCCAATGGAGCAATGAAAGAAAAAAGGATGTGGTATGACAAGACTCCGTCTGTGGAGGAAATGTGTTTCTCTCTCTCTCTCTCATAAACATATGCTCTCTGGCATTTTATATACATATATATACATACATACACACACATATATATATGTGTATGTATATATATATATATGTGTGTGTGTATGTGTGTGTGTGTGTGTGTTTGTGTGTGTGTGTATATATATATATATACACAATGTATGTATTCTTGAGAATTACTAAGAGAGTAGATTTTAGGCATTTCCACACAAAAATATAAGGATGCAAGGTAATACATATGTTAATTACCTTGTAGCCATTCTGCAATGCATATATATTTCAAAAAAGTTCACAATAATATATAGTTTTTATTTGTCTATTAAAGTATGTAGGGGCAGTTCTGGCCCAGTGGCAATGCACTTCTCAAGAGAAACCATATGCCATATGGTGACCAAGGTTTGAATACCCAGCCTGGTCAGCCTAAAGCACGCCAAGTATATATATAAATTCTTTCTTCTTCTTTCCAAGGTTTTCCTCCACAACCCACTTGTACTGCTTTGTAGTTCAGCATGGGGATGGGGGTGACCTGAGTTTGAATGATACTCCTGTTGGATGCTGTCGGAAGAAAAGGGAGGACTTAGCCACACCTGCAGAGCAAGAGCTGTGGTCGATTAAGAGGTGGGAAAATGAAATACTTAAACCTGACGAAGAAGCTAGGATTTGGGGGGAGCCAGGAGAGAGTGCTGCTTATCTATTGGAGGAAGGGGAGGTAAGGCAATAAAAATGTTTTTTCCAGGAATGCAAGATTGGCTCAACATAAACAAAACCATAAATGTAATACACCACATTAACAGGAAAAAAGACAAAAAACCATATGGTCAAATCGATTGATGCAGAAAAAGCATTTGATAAGATACAACATCCCTTTATGATCAAGACTCTCAGCAAAATTGGCATACAAGGGTCATTTCTCAACAAAATAAAAGCTATCTATGAAAAACCCATAGCGAACATCATCCTCAATGGAGAAAAGCTGAAAGCTTTCCCACTAAAAACGGGTACAAGACAAGGATGCCCACTTTCTCCACTCCTTTTCAATATAGTACTGGAAGTCCTCGCCAATGCAATCAGAAAAGAGGAAAAAATTAAAGGCATCCAAATAGAAAAAGAAGAGATGAAATTCTCTCTATTCACAGATGACATGATTGTGTACATAGAAGACCCAATGATTTCCATGAAAAAATTTCTGGAAATAATGCATAAATATAGTAAAGATGCAGGATACAAAATTAATATACAGAAGTTTATAGCATTTCTATATACAAACAGGCAGACGGAGATAGAACTGAAAAAAGTTATTCCATTTACCATAGCCACCAAAAGTATAAGATACTTAGGGCTAAATCTAACCAAAGAAGTTAAAGTCCTCCACAAGGAAAACTATGAGAAGTTAAAAAAAGAAATTGAAAATGACACAAAAAAGTGGAAAGACACCCCATGTTCCTGGATTGGAAGAATTAATATAACCAAAATGGCAATTCTACCCAAATTAATATACCTATTTAATGCAATGCCAATCAAAGTACCAGACACATTCTTCACAGATCTAGAAAAGACAATCATAAAA
>NW_006159565.1:4173591-4197367 GCF_000334495.1 Tupaia belangeri chinensis
CTCAAAAGTCTACAAATAGAACTACCATATGATCCAGCAATCCCATTCCTTGGCATCTACCCAAAGGACAGAAGAATTCTTCATTGGAAAAGTGCTTGCACATCGATGTTTATTGTGGCACTTTTCACGATTGCTAAGACATGGAACCAACCCAAATGCCCCCGTATGGATGAATGGATCGAAAAACTGTGGCACATATATTCTATGGAATACTATTCAGCCATAAAAAATAACAAAACCCTGGCTTTTGACAGAAAGTGGAAGAATATGGAAGATTTACTGCTGAGCGAAGCAAGCCAGGCTATGAAGGAGAGACACGGTATGTCCCCACTTAACATATACTGTCTGCACTCTATAACTGAAACTGATGGGCTAAAGGATGTACAAACACAAGAGATGGGTGTGAATGCCAGACGTGGTGTGTGTGGAGGAGTGGGGCCTGGGAAATAACATTTGGAGGAGGGATACAGAGATAGCATTGTTGAGATAGGGAGGTAGTGTTGTTATATTTTGATCAACTGGACCAGGCAGAAATGTTCACATATTGAAATGATCACTGTGTATGCTAAATAATGTGATTGAATGTATTAAAAAATGTAAAAAAATAAATAAAATATAAAATAAAAAAAATGTTTTTAAAATTTTACAGTTGCTCAACAAACTGAAACCCAAAGCTTTACTTTTCTCAGTGGAATACAAGAGAGTCTAATAGAGAAGCTAAGAGGCCAATGGTTGACTTTCCATAGTGGCAGAGGGACCTTTTGTCTAGAACTGTTTGACACCTTCCAATCAGAATTGTCTTGAAATTGGGAGCATGTAAATCATTTTCATCTTGGGTTTTGCTAGAGATTGTTGGCAAAATGCTCTTTGGACCTAAAAATAAAGTAACAACACAGACCTACTAAGCATCCTTATACTATTTTTCCTCTTTAATCTTCACAACTGCGTGTGTTGAACATTATTATTTCATTTTGTTGGTGAGAAGACTGAGGCTCAGGGAACATCTGTAGGAGCAGACTGTAACTCAAAACAATGTTTCCAGGTCTTATAACTCTTAGATCATGCTTTAGGAAAGCTCCCCTTCTATAAGGCAGAGTCAGCAATGCTGAAGTGGAAAGCAAAGGATGAGGCTATTTACATTCTTTGGGTAAATGAACTGACTGTAAATCAGTCTTCATTACCAATTATTTGTTTATGAACCAAAATGTATCCCATGGGGTCAGTAGACAAAATAGTGTTTATATTGTTGGACTTCCACATGGCCAACCATGATTTGATTTCTGTACCTGGTAACTTGAAAATCATGCTGGATAGAACCAGCACATGGCACAATGGTTATGTCTCTGGACTCCCATGTAGTTGACCATGGTTCAAGTTCTGGGCCCAGTGGCTTAAAACCCATGCCAGACATGTGTGTGCCCAAAATCTCGAGAGGAGAATGGAGGAGAAGGGATTGTAGCATAGCCATCCTTTCTTGGGAGTGATTTCTTGTTTCCTATCTCTCTGTCTCTCTAGCGAGCACATGTGCCCTATAGGAAAAATCTCTCTAAAAACAGAAGAAAGAGAAAGAGAAAGAAAGAAAAAGGAAGAAAGAAAGAGAAAGAAAGAAAAGAAAATCATGCCAAAGGTTTGTGTGTGGGGGCCCAAGATCCCAGGAGGAGGAGAGAGGAGAAAGGATTGTGGCATGGCAATATGGCAATCTCCCTTGGGGGGGATGATTTCCCATTTTCTCTCTCACTGTCTCTCTCTCTCTGACCTAAGGCAAAAATCTCTCTAATAAAAAAATGTATCCCTTCTTCCATGAAGGAGTCACCCAGAGATGAACCCAGAGAAACACTCAGAACCATGGTTTGTTCCTATCCTCAGGAACTTAATATTTAGTTGGGAGGACAAAGCTTGGACACATGAGAAGGTAACCATGGAGTGCTGAGAGAGAATGTGTAGTGTAGAGAGGGTTTGAAATTGGCAGGAAGGGTTTCCTGCAGGAGACAAACCTTGATGTGAGCCAAGAAGGCAAAAAAACAGGTCAAGATGTGAGAAGTGTGTTCCAGTAGATGATATCCATGAAGGGGTAAGGATGACTGAGAAGACAGCAGTCTGTAATGAGGTTTTAATGGATGGGACAAAAGGCGATGAAGCTGGAAGTGGAGGTTGTGCCAGGTTACAGATGGGCACTAAATGCCACAAAGAGAAGTTGGCCTTCATTTTATACACCAAGCTTTCTTGTTCATAATACCAGCACAATACTTGGAGTTGCACCCAATATTGCACCCAATATTGTGTGTACGTATGTGTGTATATGTATATGTGTGTGTGTGTATATATATATATACATATATATATATATGCAGATCATTAAACAAACAGCACATAGCTCTTAAAGCACAGGGTAGAAACTTCTGATATTCTATCTATCATCTATCTATCTATCTATCTATCTATCTATCTATCTATCTACCTATCTCTATATACACACACACGTATATCCATTATATTAGGTCATTGGAAAAGTCATGATGCATTTTTGGATAGAAAAACAAAAAAAAGTTATGACTTTTCCAATGACCCAATATATTAATATATTATAAAACATATTCCAAAGTAATAGTTAAAAACAATTAATTAAGATGAAGTAGTTCTAAGGTTTTGATAATTGAGTTGCCCAATACATACTTAAGCTGAGTTTTATCATTATGAAAAAAATGGATTTTACTCCATAGTTCAAAAGTCATTTAACTGGGGAACCAGCAGTTAGCGTAATGGCTATGTCACTGGACTCCCACATAGTTGACCCGCAGTTCGCGTCTCAGACCTGGCGGCTTAAAACTCACACCGGGTGCGTGTGCGTGCATGCCCAAGATCCCGAGAGGAGAATGGAGGAGAAGGGATTGCAGCATGACCATCCCCTCTGGGGGGTGATTTCTCGTTTTCTGTCTCTATGTCTCTCTCTGTCTGTCTGGTGAGCACACGTGCCCTATAGTGAAAACCTCTCAAAAACAAACAAACAAAGAAACAAACAAGTCATCTAACTGGACTTTTTTCTGTTTTAATGTATACCATTGATTTGAAAGTTAAATATCCTTTATTCTTTAAGGGGTTTATTCCTAAACTGTTAAGACCAATTAATTTCATTTATTCTTCTCAATGGCTGACGCTTACCTACAACTCTGTCATTGCTCTGGGGGATAAAGAAAAAGAATAAATTCATCTATAGTGCCTCAATTCATCTCCAGCCATATTGGAATAATTTGGAATTTTTCTTGGATATTCTTATAGATATATGTATTTATTAATTATTTACTCAGCAGTTAACATTACTCATCCTTACTTCTCATAGGCCATTGTTTTCTCCTGGATTAATTTCTTTCTTTTCTTATTAACAGATCTTAGCAAGTGTTTTTTTGTGAATTTGTGCTATCCTCCCTGAGACTTCATGGGCTTGAGAAGACCGATATTTTGCCTTTGCAATTACATTACAGATTTTTCTAGCTATAACTTCTAAGTTTTAAATATGAAGATATTACTTCATTTTCTTACTAGATTCTTTTTAATTTTTTTAAGAATTATTTTATTTGTTTATTTATTTTTATTTAAAAAACTTGACTAGAGAGAGACAAAGAGGAAGATAGGGGAAGTGAGAAAACAAGTTGCCAGGCTGGGACTCAAACTGTGGTAAACCATGTGGGAGCCCAGCACCTCAACCTCCATGCCACCTGCTGGCCCTTCTTACTAGATTCTTAAGCAAGCATTTCTTATGATACAAAACTTTGTGTTCGAATTTACTAAGTGACTGTTAAAATATCCTTAGAAAACAAACTGGTTATGTAATTGAAAGAAGATATCAATAATATGGCTTGCCAAAGAGTTTTGGCATTTTAAGATATCCTTTAGTAGCTTAAGACTTTTTCATATTTTAATAGTCTTTCCTTTTCTGTTGTCTTAAAATGTTAAAAAAAGTGACTTGAAATAATACCAATAGAATTCTCATGTAGTTTCAGATCTGATACACCTACAACTGAACAGATCATTAAACAAACAGCACACAGCTCTTAAAGCACAGGGTAGAAACTTCTGAGATTTGTTCTACCTACTAAAGTTTGCAATTAGAATGACAGGCATCTGAACTATCAGTAGATATAACTCATTCAACTAAGTTATTTTGAAAAGTGCATTATGGTTTCAATACTGTTTCTTTTTTTTTTTTTTTTTGAGAGATTTTCACTGTAGGGCGCGTGCGCTCGCCAGACAGACAGAGAGAGACATAGAGACAGAAAGCGAGAAATAATCCCCAAGGGGAGATGGTCACGCCGCAATCCCTTCTCCTCCATTCTCCTCTCGGGATCTTGGGCACGCATGCACACGCGCCCGGCGTGAGTTTTAAGCCACCGGGTCCGGGACACGAACCGCGGTCGACTACGTGGGAGTCCAGCGACATAGCCATTATGCTAACTGCTGGTTCCCAATACTGTTTCTGTATAACTAACTTCACAAGTGCCTGCTAGCTCACTTACCTCTCTGTGCATTGGCAAATTACTGTGGAATTGGCTAATTGATGTAGGGTGTGTTGCTGAAATATTTTCTTGATTTGGGAATATGGAGAAAACTAATATAATTGTAAATGTTACCTCATTTATCTCTTTATAAGAAGTAATATATTTGATCCTTAAATAAAGAATAATAGCCATGATTTATATCATAGTATCTCACCTTCAACGTGCCAGTTAAAAGAGCTTTGTTCTGTTCTGTCTCTTAGCCAGTGTATCATACCTAATACCTAGATGTATTTAATTCTACAGTGAGATTTACATGAAGGGTGTAATCTTTCTTATGTAATTTTTGAAGTATAATTCTTTACACACATATGCGTGTGCATTTGTGTGTGCACATACACACAACACCCTACAAGATTTTAGGGTTGAAATAAAAATTTGTTTTATTTACAAAAACATCTTTAAAATGTGGGGTAAAAAAAATGTAGTGTTTTTTCCTGCTCATAAGAGACCTACTTTTTCCCTTGAAAAATACAGCTCTTAATAAAGTAAGTCAGTTTTAATAAATTAGTGACTGCTTAAGCAGAGTCTTAGAAGCAGACTTTTAGAAGAACTCATGTGTGAGTGATTTGTGAAGGTCATGGCCTTAGCCCCAGAGACTCTAATAAGGGAGAAGAAGAAGCTGGAAGGGGAAGAGAAGGAAGCTGAGCAGTTACGTGATTTCAGACAGAATCCTTGCTTCAGCCTGGTTCTGCAGGGAACTCTGGAGTGTCAAGTGTGTCAACTAGAGACAAGGGAGCTGTCATTGGCCAAGACCCCGCTCATGGAGAGACAAACTCATAGGTACATGCAGCTCCCTGCATAAGCAAAACAACTCTAATATATTGTGTTCACTTTTTTTTTTTCCAAGACAGGGTCTTGCTGTGTTGCAATCTTCCTGCCTCAGCCTCCTACCAGGGAATCCAGACATGTACCAGCTCTCTTCTTTCAAAAGTTTATTTGTTTTATCCATGAAAGTGAGTGCATGAGAGAGAGACCCTCGACAGGGTCTCATGCCTTAATCACCTTTCTCCAATTCTGCAGTTCCTCAGACTCTTGGGCACATGTACACATGTTCAGTACATTTTTCAAGCCAACCTAGGGATCCAAACCATGGTTGATCACATGGCTTCCAGGCACACGCGCCCGGCGTGAGTTTTAAGCCACCGGGTCCGGGACACGAACCGCGGTCGACTACGTGGGAGTCCAGCGACATAGCCATTATGCTAACTGCTGGTTCCCAATACTGTTTCTGTATAACTAACTTCACAAGTGCCTGCTAGCTCACTTACCTCTCTGTGCATTGGCAAATTACTGTGGAATTGGCTAATTGATGTAGGGTGTGTTGCTGAAATATTTTCTTGATTTGGGAATATGGAGAAAACTAATATAATTGTAAATGTTACCTCATTTATCTCTTTATAAGAAGTAATATATTTGATCCTTAAATAAAGAATGGTAGCCATGATTTATATCATAGTATCTCACCTTCAACGTGCCAGTTAAAAGAGCTTTGTTCTGTTCTGTCTCTTAGCCAGTGTATCATACCTAATACCTAGATGTATTTAATTCTACAGTGAGATTTACATGAAGGGTGTAATCTTTCTTATGTAATTTTTGAAGTATAATTCTTTACACACATATGCGTGTGCATTTGTGTGTGCACATACACACAACACCCTACAAGATTTTAGGGTTGAAATAAAAATTTGTTTTATTTACAAAAACATCTTTAAAATGTGGGGTAAAAAAAATGTAGTGTTTTTTCCTGCTCATAAGAGACCTACTTTTTCCCTTGAAAAATACAGCTCTTAATAAAGTAAGTCAGTTTTAATAAATTAGTGACTGCTTAAGCAGAGTCTTAGAAGCAGACTTTTAGAAGAACTCATGTGTGAGTGATTTGTGAAGGTCATGGCCTTAGCCCCAGAGACTCTAATAAGGGAGAAGAAGAAGCTGGAAGGGGAAGAGAAGGAAGCTGAGCAGTTACGTGATTTCAGACAGAATCCTTGCTTCAGCCTGGTTCTGCAGGGAACTCTGGAGTGTCAAGTGTGTCAACTAGAGACAAGGGAGCTGTCATTGGCCAAGACCCCTCTCATGGAGAGACAAACTCATAGGTACATGCAGCTCCCTGCATAAGCAAAACAACTCTAATATATTGTGTTCACTTTTTTTTTTTCCAAGACAGGGTCTTGCTGTGTTGCAATCTTCCTGCCTCAGCCTCCTACCAGGGAATCCAGACATGTACCAGCTCTCTTCTTTCAAAAGTTTATTTGTTTTATCCATGAAAGTGAGTGCATGAGAGAGAGACCTTCGACAGGGTCTCATGCCTTAATCACCTTTCTCCAATTCTGCAGTTCCTCAGACTCTTGGGCACATGTACACATGTTCAGTACATTTTTCAAGCCAACCTAGGGATCCAAACCATGGTTGATCACATGGCTTCCAGGACTGCAGTTCAGTTTGCTACTGACTATGACAGGAGGCTGGGTCCTAGCTCTTTTATAGGCAGGGTCTGGTCACGTTACCCTGGGCAGCCTAGAGCCTCTAGTCCTCTTGCCTCACCCTCCTGAGTCACTAGGATTATAGGCATGCTTTAACACATCCAGGCTTTAGGTTGGATGAGGAACTGAACTGAGGCATCCCATGTGGTCCCAGTCTCCCATATGAGAGCACAGCTCTCATATGTGCTGCCCCTTCTGGGCCCTAACCACTCTGATATCTTGGGGGCAGTTGTTGTAAGAGTCGCCAGTGCAGGGTTTAAAAGTGAAATACACAGAGGCAGGGGAGAAACACACAGATATGGTATAAATGGATTCTTGAGGGTTCTGGACAGAGAGCATGGATGCTACCTACTTCACCATTTCTAAGATTTCCTATTTATTTTTTTGAGAGGTTTTTGCTATAGGGCGTGTGCATGCACCAGAAAGACAGAGAGAGACAGAGAGACAGAAAGCAAGAAATCACCCCCGAGGGGGGATGGCCACGCCACAATCCCTTCTCCTCCATTCTCCTCTCAGGATCTTGGGCACACACGCACATGTACCTGGCATGAGTTTAAGCCACAGGGTCTGGGACTCGAACCATGGTCGACTATGTGGGAGTTCAGCAACATAGCCATTACGCTAACTGCTGGTCCCAGATTTCTTATTTGTATTCTCTGTGTTTTTGTGTCTCTTCTCAGAGTGTGTAACACCAACATTTTAGTTACTTCTGAATTTTGGACCTCAGTCCTGGGAAGGTTAGGATTCTCTTACGTACTTTTACAAACAACTTCTACCATGATAGAACCATAGTTCAAGTTAATAAGGTATTTTCATCCCAAATTCACAAATGACTAAGACTTTCCACAAGAAATTGAGAGAGCCACTAATATTTATACAACTTTGCTAGGGGCAAACCATCTGATCATCTTCATTCTGATGACTACCACATTCTCCCTAGAGCCTGTGATCAGAAATTGGCTTCTGTTTCTCATGCACATTCATTCTTCTCTATGATATGGTGGTATTATGAAATATGGATTTGGAATGTTTCTTGGAATACAACTTCACTTCTTAGAATCTCCAAAGCGATACATGTCTTTTTGATGTCATTGACTTGGCTGATGACTGGCAGCTCCTACATAGCATTGGGAGCAGGGCTGGTGACCTGAAGGACCAAGGCAGGATTAGAGGGCTGAGACTTTCATCCCTACCCTCAACCTCTGAGGAGGCAAGAGGGGCTAAAGATGAAGCTGATCACTAAAAACCATTGATACGATCAATTAGGTCTCTGTGATGAAGCCTCTGTAAAAAACCCCAAAGCACAAGGTTTGGAGAGCTTCCAAGTAGCTGGAACATGTGGAAGCTCTGCACCCCCTCCTGTGCATCTCTTCATCTCTATTTTCTGAAATAACCTTTATAATAAACTGCTAAATGTGTTTTGTCAAGTTCTATGAGCCACTCTAATGAGTTAATCAAACCTAAGGAGGGTGCGTGGGAACTCCAATTTTTACCAGTTGGTCAGAGTACAGATAAACATCTTGGGGCTTGAGACTAGCATCTGATGTGGGGAAGGGCAGTGTTGGGGAATGAGCCCTCAACCTGTGGGATCTGAGACTATCTCCAAGTAGACAGTGTCAGATTAATTGGAGGATCTCCAGCTGGTGTTCATTGCAGAATCGATTGTCAGTTTGGTGTGTGGGAGAAAAACCTCAGATATTTGGACACAGAAGTCTGTTGACTCTTGAGTGACAGTGTTGAGAAACTCAGTTTGTTTCTTCTCTATCCTCAGAAACAGCTACCCGTGACATCAGTGAGCATTTGCTTATCAATGAATGAAAACTTGGGAAAACTTCAGGTGTGCCTGAGAGTGGTAACTTTCCATGGTTTCTTTCTTGTTAATCATCAAAAATTAAAGCATCATGCCTTAATCACCTTTCTCCAACTCTGCAGTTCCTCAGACTCTTGGGCACATGTACACATGTTAAATTCTAGACTGTTTTCTTACTCTTAAATGAGAGGTTTCATATTGGTGAACCTTAGGACTGTTTAAATTATTTTGAACTAATTGTCAAATTTATGAACATGGGGAATGCACCTCAATATGTGGATTTCTGGCATCTCTGCCAAAGTTAGTTGAGCTAGTTATATTACATCGACCTTCTTCCCTGCCAACTGCTTGTTAGAGCTAGGCAGATGCTGTTTCCTTTAAATGTGCTCTTCAATTTTCCAAACCCTACCGAGTCCAGGTTGCTCGTTTGTTACCTGTGTCATGTGCACTTGCTACTCTTGCAACACCTAAGCTGATACGAGGAAAAACAGATAATATCGAGGGCCTTGCACTTTAGTTCTTGCTGTTAAGCTTAAAGTAACGAATAAGTTAATGAACTAAACAGAGTTTGGAGAAATTTTTGTTGTTGGTTCATGGAAACACTTCGATTTTTCCATTATTCAAAGGCTGGTTCTTTGCTTTATGAACTGTTTCATCTACTGGATGTATTTTTTTTCTCCCACTCCTCTGGGCTGCAAATTTCTTAAGCATTTCACTACCAGTTGGTATTTGCTATGAGAAATATAGAGAGAACCATGCGAAATAAAACATACCTTGTCGGGAAGTAAATCTGAAACTAGTTAAATTAGATCTCATAAACACGTCAGATTTTTGTATGCCTTGTAATCAATGTAAGTGTTGTCCTAGTATTTTCTCTGTGGTTCAATAAGAATAAGCATGGATTAGATATTTAGAGATCTCTCTTGCTTTGACTTTAAATGGCTTTGTTATTAAATCTCACAAAGTTTGGGTCTCTTATTTAATAAAAAGAGTGGGAAATTGGGGAAGATGCTAGTTACATTTATTCTAGATTTAAGAACCATGATTGTCCACTGTTTTGTCACACTTACACATTTTGTTCTCTCTTGACTGTGAGATGCTCATATTCCAAGCAGACACCCCCGCACCCCAAGGCCATCCTATAGCATAGCTTTGGCAGTAGCCTCAAGGATGAGAAACAAAGGACTAAAAATTCTTTCTGTGACTGTACCAGTATCAACCATTTTCTTGTGTGGCTTCTTCTTTAACCAAGATTCTACTCTATTAAGGTGTTATCCCATGAAAAAGGATTAAAATGTAGCTTAAATATATGTGTCATATTCTAAGATTAGGACTACCTTAAGGCTCTTTGTAGGTGCAAACCTAGGTCCTGTATATTTTGCCATGAGACAGCAACACATTTGCCACACCGAATTCAGTTCATCAATCTCATCTAACCAGACTATAAGTAAAAAGAACAAAAGAATAATTCAGTGAAAAAAAAATCTGAAAAGAACTTTTTAAAAGATGGAAAATAAAATCAATTTGATGTTGCTTTAATTTTTGATGATTTACAGTGGGAGTTCTAATACCCAGCAGGTAACATTTGACATTTTCATCTCCAGTGCTGTGAAGAGATTAGCACTTACTGGTATTGATTTAAACTAGGATTTATACCAGGGCTGTCATTTTTATGGAAAGCACAATAAAAGAGATTAGAAAGAAATTGCCAAGCGGCCCGGGTCTAATCAATTGTAGAATGCTTTCATTGGGAATTTGTGATTTTTACCAAGCAGAAAGTTAACACGTTCAGGATAAGCAACAGGAAATGAAATTCACATCAGGACTTAGGAATTGTAGGAAGACTCAAATCAAACCATAAAACACAATAGGACACAGAATCTCTGTACTAACTCAGATACTGAGAAATATCTGTACAAGAAAGCACTTTAGACCTACTAGAAGGGAGCAGACCCCTGCTGGAGGACAGAAAGGAAACACATGATATATTTTAAGATGGAACATTTAAGACTGCATTTGGGGAGAATTTCTTAGAGCTAAAGTCAAGTTGACTTAAAGAGAGTATATGACTTTTACTTGGTTTTGATTGAGAGGGAGGAGTTAGTATAGGACTGACTGAAGGGGAGGAAGTCTGATGATAGTGAACTCCAAATTTACTACTCAAACTGAATTCAAAGTCCAGGAGAGACAGAAGGTAGAGAGAAAAATAATTTGGGGGAAGCAACTGTTGCTCATTCTGAATCCAGAACTCATGTAACAACTCACACATCAACAGTGTGATGTGTGACCACTGTGTTAATGTATCAAAGAGAATGTCAATGGAGATTCTTGACATTCTAGCAAAGATGCCCAAACAATTTCAGGTAACCTGCTTTACTTGAAAAACTACCCAGAAAGGAGATTCTATTTACCATTACATTAAATTAATTATAGGTAGAACACATACTTGATGCTGATGATTATGCAAAGTGTTCAAAATAAAAAAAATTAAAATACAGGACTGCTGTCTGTAATAGACTCATTGTGTACAGGATGAAAAGATTTGAAGGTAGATCATTAAGGGACAGAGAGATTGAGATCACAGTTTTTTGGCCTTGGAACAGAAACAGTTCAGAGGGGAAGGTAGTTAAATCTTTCACAAAGGGCAGGCAGAAGGGCATCAAGGATGGCTTCTAAAGGAGCTCATATAAAAGATTAGTTTTGAAGAATAATTGGAGAAAAAGAAGGTCATAGAAGTGGGAGGAACAGGACACAGCGCAAGTATTGGGAGAGGGGTCAAAAGTTTTAACTTTATTCCACAGATGACAGGAAAAACTTTGGGTTTAGGTGTGTGCATGTGTATTTCTCCATGGGTCAGGTAGGGAGAGTCACCTGATCAGAACTGTGGAAGAACAACCACCTGATACCATCCTCATTCATTAACTGGACCCAAGCCCATGGCCTTCTGGTTTCTCTGCTTCCATCCTATCCTCCAGAGTGTGATCCTCTGAAAAATGTCACCCATCTGGTTATACCTGGCAATGCCCCCTAACCACCTCCCCCCTCTCCCAGAAGTCTTCGTTCTCCTTTTCTTTCCTTTCATTCTTTTTTTCCGAGAGATTCCTTGCTGTAGGGCTCATGTGCTCACTGGAGAGACAGAGAGAGAGAGAGAGACAGAAAGGGAGAAATCAACCCTAATGGGAAGTGGTCACACTGCAATCCCTTCTCCATTCTCCTCTCAAGATTTTAGGCATGCATGCACATGTGCCCGGGTTGGGTCTGAGACTCGAACCATGGTCAACTACGTGGGAGTCCAGTGATGTACTCATTACGTCATTGGCTGATCCCAGTACTCCTTTTCCACACAGTGCTAGCCGGGTTGCTGTGAGTGCTATGTAATTTGGGTAATGCAATGGTGTAGGGAGTCGACACAATGCGAACACTCTTCTCTGGAGTTGTATGATATGGCAGCTCCAGAATTTTTGTGACATGTGTTCTAAAATTGTCATTTACTGGGCCAGCAGGTGGCATACTGGTTGAAGTGCTAAACTGCCACATGGTTATCTGTGGTTCTAGTCCCAAATCTGGTGGCTTGAAAATCATGCCAGCCACATGTGCATGTATGCCAAAAATCCCCAGAGGAGAACGGAGGCGAGGGGATTACCATGTGGCCATTCCCCCAGGAGCATGATTTCTCACTTCCCTTCTCCCTGTATCTCTCCTCTCTCTCTCTCTGGTGAGTACATGTGCCATATGGTGAAAACCTGAAAAAAGAAAAAAAAAATAACCCCCCAAAAAACTGTCATTCGCTACTACATTGATCACTCTTCAGTGAAGTAGAGGTAAGAAGTCTTTTCAGAGGGGAAGAGAAAATGAAAAAAGAATGAGATTCTTAACAACCTTGGAAGACAAGCTCTTAGAGAGGATGTGGTGATAATATCCCTGGAAGGCATTGAGGCCATCATCCATAAAAGAAGTCATTAGTTACCCCGTTGCAAGACTGGGTAGCTGGGCACAGGTGGGAGGACAAAGAAAGAAAATCTAATGTTATTTTCATAAATATTTTATTCACAGAAAGGATACTGTTCTTGGAACCAGCGGGTGGCATGGTGGTTAAGTGCACTGAACTCCCACATGGCTAACAGTTCGAGTTCCAGACCTGGTGGCTACTTTCTCACCTTTCCTCTCTCTCTCTCATGTATCTGTCTCTCTCTGGCCAAATTAAAATAATAATGATGATGATGAATAAAATTAAATAAAATAATTCTTTTTTGTTTTTTTTTGAGAGGTTTTTGCTATAAGGCACGTGTGTTCACCAGAAAGGCAGAGAGAGACAGATAGATAGAAAGCGAGAAATCACCCCTCGGGGGGATGGCCATGCTGAAATCCCTTCTCCTCCATTCTACTCTCAGGATCTTGGGCATGCATGCACATGAGCCAGTGTGAGTTTAAGCCACTGTATCCAGGACTCAAACCGCGTTCAACTACATGGGAGTCCAGCGACATAGCAATTACGGTAACTGCTAGTCCCAATAAAATAATTCTTTAAAAAAAAGAATACTGATTTTTACTCCAAGTAAAGCCCTTTATCAACATACAAAGAGGATGTCAGTTTTATAAAATTACCTTATCAAATCAAGAGGTAGTTAAAAATAATGCTTGGTTTTGTTGTTGCTCTTTCTCTCTGTCTCATCTAGGCAAAGAAAATCAATCTTGCTCAGGGGAGCAAAATTTTCAAGGCTTCTTTCCTCCCTCTCTCCCTTCTTTCTTTTCTTCCTTCTTTTTCTTTCTTCCCCCTCTCCCTCCACTCAACTCCTACTCCCTCTATCCTTCACTCTTCTTTCCTCTCTTCCTCTCCATTCACTCTCCCCTCCCCTCCCTCCTCCTTTCCTCTCCTCTCCTTCCCTTCTCCTCTCTTTTACCCCATCTCTTCTTTGATTTTCCTTGTCTTTTCTTTTCAAATCAGGTTCTTCCTCTATTGAGATCTTCCTGCCTTAGCCTCCCAGGTAGCTACTACACATGGCTTTTAGAATGGTCTAGGAATCAAACTTGTCCCTCTGTGTGGCTTCAGCATCTATTGGTGCATGCTAGCATGGTTGGGCCTCCTCATTTTTCTAAATTTGTATAAAGTTCACCTTTTAAATCCCCTCTTATTATGAAATAAAATGCTCATATAGAAATTTTTATAAAATATAATGTAGGGAACCAGCAGTTAGCGTAATGGCTATGTCGCTGGACTCCCACGTAGTCGACCGCGGTTCGCGTCCCGGACCCGGTGGCTTAAAACTCATGCCGGGCGCGTGTGCGTGCGTGCCCAAGATCCCGAGAGGAGAATGGAGGAGAAGGGATTGCGGCGTGACCATCCCCCCTCGGGGGTGATTTCTCGTTTTCTGTCTCTATGTCTCTCTCTGTCTGTCTGGCGAGCGCACACACCCTACAGTGAAAACCTCTCCAAAAAAAAATATATAATGTATATTTTAACAAATTATAGTAAGTGCTTAATGGTCACACAGAGAAATAGATTAATGACACCCTTCTGAAGCGCTTTCTCATGTCTGTTCCTTCCTCAACTACATTCCCTTTTCTCTTGCCTTTTTTGGTTCAGGGATGTATAGTGAAGATCCAACTATGTTGTGGAACATAGCTGCAGTTTATTAATTTTCTTTTCTTTATAGTAAGGGTCAATTTTACTCTGTAAAAGACCAGAAAGTAAATATGTTGGTCCTTGCAGGCCACGTGTAGTTTATCATATATCCACTCCCATCACTACCCCTCTTTAAAAATGAAAACAAAAAACAAAACCTTTAAAAATGTGAAAATTATTCTTTGTCACAAAAAAAAAGAAAAGCAGACTACAAACTAGACTTGGGTTGTGGATTGTGATTAACTGACCCCTGCTCTATAATATTCTATCATACAACAACTTAGTTAAATATTGAAGGATATTTAGATTGCTCTCATTTTTTTAATTATAATTATCTTATTTGGTCCATTGCCATGTAGAATTACTGACATATTTATCTTTCTCTTTGATATTTATATATTCCTGCTTATTCCTGTTTATAATTTCTGTTGACTCTTATTTATAGTGTCTTGTTTTTTTGCGTGTTTGTTTATTTCTGATTGTGTGCTGGGCATTGTATTTGAGAAAGTATTTGTCAAAATAATTTATAGTACAAGAAAAAAGGTCCATTGCCATGTAGAATTACTGACATATTTATCTTTCTCTTTGATATTTATATATTCCTGCTTATTCCTGTTTATAATTTCTGTTGACTCTTATTTATAGTGTCTTGTTTTTTTGCGTGTTTGTTTATTTCTGATTGTGTGCTGGGCATTGTATTTGAGAAAGTATTTGTCAAAATAATTTATAGTACAAGAAAAAACTTTCTGTCTTTCTTTTCTTTTTTTTTCCTCTAATGAAGATTTTCCATTGATGTATTTGAGAAAGTATTTGTCAAAATAATTTGTAGTATAAGACAAATCTTTCTGTCTTTCTTTTTTATTTTTTCCTCTAATGAAGATTTTCCATTGATTTTTCCAGGCATCCAAGAGTACTTACCATCAGGAATAATTACAATCCTATTTTAGGGTTTGGTGTTTTCTGGATTACTCAGATGAGTTGAAACCAGTCTGTAGTCTGTTCAGCTAGTTTGTTTTCATTTTACCTTGCCTCCTGGAATATTGCACCAAAGTGGGGAGATTTACCCAGGTTTAGAACTGGGAAATGTTCTCCTAGATGGAAAAGGTTGTCTAAAGTGCATTCAGGTTGTCACCTCTGTTTTCGGAATTAGCAAGTGCCCTCTAGATGTCTTTCTTTTCCTGAATCCTCTCCTGGATCCAGTAATTCTCTACTCTCTAGTTAGGTTTGTTGTTTTTAAGAAGCTGTTTTGGGGCCAACAGGTGGCATAGTGATTACTTCACTGAACTCCCACTTGGCTGACTGTGCTTTGAGTCTTGGACCCAGTGGATTGAAAATCACACTAGGCAGATGTACGTGCATGACCAAGTTCTTATCTTAGGAGGAGAACGGAAGAGAAGGGATTATAGTATAGACACCACTCCTGGAGGGTGATTTCTCACTTTCCCTCTCATTGTCTCTGTCTCTCTGACAAGTGCATAAACCCTATGACAAAAATCTCTAAAAAAAATGCAATAAAGAAGATGTTTCCTGCATTTCCACCTGCTTTTTTACTTTAGGTAATGAATGACCTAGTTATTCATTATAGAAGTTGAAATTCTTGTAGCTTATGCTTTTATTTTAAAAATGATACATTTTTAATCAGTTTTCATAGAATAAAAGAGTGTTGAAAATAACTTGAAAAGTCATTCTGATAAAATTAAGCCTCTTTTCAAAGACAATATTTTATCATCTTTAACCTTTCTCTATTTCCACTACCTACTCTAGAAAATTTCTCAACTCTAAATTGTTTTATATTTTCTCATAAATCAAAGTCAACCATGCCAGAACTTTTTTTAATTAATTTTTTTATCATCGAGTACAGCAGAGTGTATGCTAAGTCCTTGCGTTTATTTGTTGATTCCCCCCACCCTTGCTTTGTTTATGAATTCAGGTTAAGAATAGAATCTTTTAAAGTATTTATCTCACACCAATGAACACAAACATCACTGCATCTTACTTTTTTATTTATTTCTCTGCAGAATTAAACTACAACAATGAACTGGAGACTGCATGTGAATAAAAAACATAGGGTTGCTGAACACATATTATCACCATTTTCAACAGTTTCAGGATGTTATATGTCAAGTCAGATAAAACTTGATTCCCAATGGAAGTATAAAATAAGAAGTTGGAGGATGTGGAAAGGAGGGGGTCAGGGAACAAATAAATGAACATAGCATTTAACAGACACAAAAATGAAAAGTTATCTATTGATGATAGTAATGCCTTTGACTTGCATAATAGGCACTATATGCATTCTGGGAAAAACCATGTACATTGTACAGATATATGGTGACTAAATGTAAATAAAAAATAAAATAAAAGGATTATTGATTGCCTTGGCACTTGTCCTCAATGTGGCCACATGAAAAGCATCAGGAATGTCAGATAGGTAGCACTGAATATCATGTTTAGATAGACACAGTGACAAATAGAGCTGTTCATTTATATCAGGTAAAAAAAAAATACAAAGTCATAAACTAGAACACATGACTGATAACTACAAAAATTTCATGATGACCAGAGTGAAAAGGATATAACAAACCCATATTTTATTCTCTTTGGTCATTATGCACCCTAAACTCATCTCTTCCTCTACTTTACCCTAGGGATCCATAGTCTTTGATACATAATGGAAAATGCTAGAGAATGAAGGCTTTCACCTCACATTGGGCCTTTAATGCATCCAGCCTAAACCAATGTCATAGTTTAAAGTGCCATTTTTCTGGTAATAGAGTTCTTAAGGCTTTTGCTGTGTGTGTTATGCAGCCAAATCAAAGACAGTGATTGTGGGAGTTTTAAGACTTTGTTCATTAATCAGAAATAAAACTGTACAGTACCCTTCCTGGACAAACCAATAAGTAGCAACTATGGCTTATAGAAAAAAAGTAGGTTGAAAGTCAGGAGATAGGTCCATGAAGTGGTATGGTAAAGGTGCTTGATCCCACATGGTTTACTGTGTGGTTCAAGTCCTGGAACTGGCAGCTTGAAAAATACACTGGGCGTGTGTGCATGACCTCCCCAAATCCCAAGGGGTAAATGGAGGAGAAGGGATTGTGGTGTGGCCATTCCCCCTGGGGGCTGATTTCTCACTTTCTCTTAGTCTCTTTCTCTTCCCTGCAAGCATACATACCCTATAGCCAAAGTCTAAGAAAAAAAAAAGAAAAAAGAAAAAGAAAGACAGAGAAAGAAAGAAAAAGGAACTCAGTGGTGCCTCCAGTTTGGGAAGCTTAGAAGAGTTTTTCTCCTTGAGCTTCAGTTTCTTTAGTTATGAATTAATGAGTTGTACTTTACAGTTCTGGTTTCAGAGTTAGAGGTTTTCTAAAAGATTAGGGTAGGGACTGATTTGAGTAAGCATGGGATAAATACAGCTGTTATTACTGTTATGATTTAGATAATTACATGCAAAATAAAACAATCAAAATTAAACAATAGAGCCAGGTGTGAAACTCAGTGGTTGAAGGAGCTGGATTCCACATGACTGACTGTAGTTCAAGCCCCAGCCTAGGTAGATTGAAAAACATGCTGTCCATGTGTGTCTCCAAATCCCTACAGGATGGAAAAATGGAGAGGAGTTTGTGCCATGATCATCATCCATTGGAGAGTGCTTTCTCCATCTCTTATCTCTTTCTCTCTCTTTTTATCTGTCTCTGGTGAGGGCAAACACTCTCAGGCAAGAAAAAAAAGAACAATAAATGATTAATGCATGATGAGAAATACAAAGAAAAATACTACTTGAGAATCAAATCATCTTCACCTATAAAACTTAATTTTTGCATCAATATGACTTTACAATTCCACTATGTTCTACCAGCTTATAGTATCTCTTTTTATTCTCTTAACAATGTTTCTCAAAGAGAAGATATTGGGTTGTCAGGGAAGTCATGACTCATTTTTGCATAGCAAAACATAGAAAAATGTGTCATGACTTTCATGACAACCTAATACATTTACTTTTGATTCAGTTTAATTTACAAATTTTGTTGTCATTATTATTATTATTATTATTTAGGTTTTTTGCCACAGAGCAAGTGCTCTCACCAGAGAGAGGGAAAGTGAGAAATCACCCCTCAGGGAGAAAGGTCATGCCACATTCCCTTCTCCTTCATTCTCCTCCGGGGGTTTTGGGCATGCACACACAGACATCTGGTATGATTTTCAAGCTGACAGATCTGGTAGCCAAACCACTGTGGGTCATGTGGGAATTCAGCATCTTAATCTCTATTCTACCTGCTAGCCCTTTGATTTATACTTTTGTGGATCATACTTTCATTATCATATCTAAGAATTCTTTGCCTAATCCAAGCTACAAATATTTACTCATGTGTTTTTATTTTTTTAATGTTGGGTTTTACATTGAGATCTATGGCCAATTTTGAGTTAATTTTTAAATACTATACCATGTAGGGATCAAAGGTATGAATATTCAATTATCCCACCCCCATTTAATGAAAAAACTTTTTCTCATGGAATTGCTTTTGCACCTTCATTAAAAATCATGTGTGCACATACGTGTGGATCTGTTTCTGGAAACTCTATTCTGTTCCTCAAAACCAGGTAGTTTTAGTCCTTTGACTTCTAAAAGTTCTTCTGGCTCTTCTAGACCTTTTGCATTTAAATTTAAATTTTAAAATTAGCTTCTCAATTTCTATAAAAAAGCCTGCTAGAATTTTGATCAGTTGGGAAAATTGATGTCTTATTAATTTAGTTTTCAAATGCAGGTGACTCTCCCCATTTATTCAGATCTTCTTAAATTTCCTCTCAGTGGTATTTTATAGTATTCTATGTATGGGCCACACCTATCTGTTTTGCATCACAAAAATCCTATGAATTATATGGTTTTGATGATATTGTATATGTTATTCAAAAATTTTAAATTTCCAACTCTTTAGTTCTAGTATGTAGAATAAAACTGATTTTTTAGTATTTTAAATTTTGCCAGAGGGCATGAGCACTCATTGGAGATAGAGACTGGGAAACTCCCCCTTGGGAAATTGTCACTCCACTTCTCCATTTCTCCTTCCTGTTGGGATTTTAGGCACACATGCCCATGTGCTACGTGTGTTTTTAAAGTCACCAGGTCTAAGACTCAAATTGTACATAGGCCATGTGAGATTCAGTTGCCTTAACTGAATTTTCTTGGCTGGTCTAGGAAAATTTTTTTTGTAGAATCTAGCAATTATTTATTTATTTACTTTTAGAAAGAGATTTTTGTTATAGGGTGCATGCACTTGCTGGAGAAACAGAGAGACAGAAAGCTAGAAATCACCCCCTAAGGGAGATGACCACATCACAGTCCCTTCTCTTCCATTCTCTTCTGGGGATCTTGGGCATGCATGCACATGAGCCTGGCATGAGTTTTAAGCTGCTGGGTCAGGGACTTGAATCGCTGTTGCCTATGTGGAAGTCCAGTGATGTAATTGTTATGCCATCTGTGGGTCCCCCATTGAATATTTTTATATAGATGATTATGTCAGCTGAGAATAAAGACAGTTTTACTTCTCTCTGTCCATATAAATGCCTTTAATTTTTTTTATTCCTCTGAATAAAGCCTCCAGTATGATGTTAAATAGACATATTGAGAGTAGATCTACTTGTTCCTGCTTTTATGAGGGAACATTAACTGTTTCACCTTTAAGTGTAGAAGCACCCATAGGTTTTTATAGATACTCTTATTATATTGAAGAATTTTTGAGTTTGTTGAAATATTTATTGACTCATTAATTTATTTACTCCATGAGTGAGTGAGAGACACACACAGAACCCCAGTAAAGTCTTGAAATCTCCACCTCCAACCAGTCCTAGATCACAAGCAGATGCATCCCTAACATACTTGGGGAGGTCTCCAGACATGACCCTTTGTGGGTCAACCTCACAGAATGTTGCCTTTTACTGCTGCACCACCATCAGACACCTAATAGTTGAAAATTTTTAATAAGAATACATTTTATACTTCTAAATGATTTTTCTGCATCTTTAGAGACAATCATGTAGTTTGTTGAATGTTAAGCCAAACTTGAACTCTAGATAAACCTCAGTGGATTATGCTGTATTGTTTGGAACTAGAACTGATTGCTAAACTTTCTCATTTTATTTAGAAATTTTACAACCTGCCTCTTAGGGTTGGTCTGTAGTTTTCCTCTCTGTAATATCTTTGTCTTGTTTGGATATCAGGGTCATGTTGGCTTCATTGAATGAGATAGAAAATTCTCCTTTATCTTCATGTTTCTGGAAGAGTTTCTATAGAATTTACAAGAGAGAGAGAGAGAGAGTGTGAGAGTGAGAGTGAGAGTGAGAAAGCAAACTGTCAAGTCTGGGACTCGAACCACACTTGGCCATGTGGGAGTCCAGTGCCCTTAACCACCATGCCACCTGCTGGCCCCTAGAATTTACATTTTTTCCACTAAATGTTTATTATACTTCATAAGGGAAGTCATCTGGGCCTGGAGTTTCATTTATGAAATGGTTAATAGAAACTTAATTATTTTTTAAAGAATTATTTATTTAGTTTTTAAAATTTTTAATTTGTTATAGGGCTTGTGCTCTCACCACAAACACACACACACACACACACACACACACACACACACACACACAGAGGGAGAGAGAGAGAGAGAGAGAGAGAGAGAGAGAGAGAGAGAGAGAGAAAGTGAGATCCTACACTTGAACTATAGTTGGGCATGTGAGAGTCCAGAGCCTTAAACATTGTGCCATCTGCTGGCCCCTCAATTTCTCTAATATAGTGCTATTCAGGTTAGCTATTTCTCTCTGAATAAGATTTGATAGTTTTTGTCTTCTAAGGGATATGTCCACTTCCGCTAAGTTTTCTAATTAATTGGCACAATATTTTTCATAATATTACTTTGTTATCTTTTTAATATTTGTAGATTCTGTAGTGATGCTACCCCTCTCATCTGATGTTTGAAATCTGTGTCTTCTTTCTTTTTTTCAATCTAGCTGCATGTTATTTAATTTTATTGATCCTATCAGTGAACCACTTCTTTTATTTCATTGATCTTCTATATTTGTTCTTCTGTTTTCTGTTTCATTAATTTAAATGCTGATCTTTATTATTTCCTTTCTTTTTAATAATTTGAGCTTCATTTGTCATTTTAAAAGTTAATTACTTAAGGTAGAAGTTGCAATCATTGTATCAGGATATTTTTGCCTAAGACAGGTATTTAGGGCTATAAGTAACTCCCTAAAAACTGCTTTAACAATAATCAGAAATGCTGACATGTTGTATTTTTATTTACATTTAATTCAAATTCTTTCTAATTTCCTTTCTTAATTTCTTTGACCCATGACGTTTTATAAGTCTGCTATTTAGTTGTCACATATTTACATATTTTTCTCAATATCTTCCTGTTCTTGCTTTCTAATTTAGTTCCACTGTGGATAGATAATGAGCTTTGCATGAACTGAATACTTTTTTTTATTGTTAATTTGTTCTATTAAGTATTAAGAGAGAAACTTTGATATCTGCCTGCAATTGTGGACTAGTCTATTTCTCTTGAATGTTATATTAGTTTTTGTCTTCTGTATTTTTGAAACTTCCTGAAAGGTATTAATACATAAATCTATAATCAGCTCTTCATATCCATGGATTCTGCATCTGCACACTCAACCACTACAGACTGAAAATGTTATCAACACCTTCTTGTTGACATACACAGGCTTTTCTCACTTAATGACCAAGTTCCATGCCTAGTACCAGATCATTAGGCAAATTCATGACTAAGTGAGGAGCTTGAAGGCAGATGTCTGGTGGTGTGTCATGGCACCGCAGGTAAATAGTTTTCAGTGGATATCAAGAGATTATTAAGACTGAGAAGGGAGTCTCAAGACAGATAAACTGAGAAAGGAGATTAGTCAGCCTGCTGAATTGTTTATAAATCTGAGTAGTTGTTAACAAGGAGATCGTTACATGAGGGGTGACTATAATAAGTAGTTAAGATTATGATCGTTATGGCTGTACTGAACATGTGAAGACTTTTATACATGTCATTATTCCTTAAGCAATTATAACAATTATATAGCACTTACATCATATTAGGTATTGTAAGTTACTAGAGATGCGATTCATGTCAAGACTCTCAGCAAAACAAGGGTAGAAGGGACATTCCTAAACACAATAAAAGCTATATAGGACAGACCCATTGTAAATATTATACTGAATGGGGGAAAGCTGAAATGCTTCCCACTGAAAACTGGAACAAGGCAAAACTGTCCACTTTCTCCACTCTTTTTCAGCTCAGTGCTGGAAGTCTTAGCCAATACCATCAGATAAAGAGCAAAATAAAAGGCATTTGGATAGAAAAAGAACTAAAGTCTCTCTATTTGTAGATGATATGATATATACATGGGAAATCCAAAAGCAATCTGTAATAAAACTCCTAGAAGTGATAAATGAATTCAGTAAAGTAGCAGAATACAAAGTCAATATACAAAAATCTACGGCATTTTTATATGTCAACAATGAGCAGACTGAGACGATTGAAAAAAGCAATCCCATTTACAAAGCCACAAAAAAAAAAATAAGATACTTAGGTATAAACCTAAAATTGAAAAAAGCAATCCCATTTACAAAGCCACGAAAAAAATAAGATACTTAGGTATAAACCTAACCAATGAAGTGAAATACCTCTACAAGGAAAACTATGAAAAACTGAGAGAAAGAAATTCAGTATGATACAAAAAAATGGAAGAATATCCTGTGTTCTTGGATTGGAAGAATCAGTATATGTAAAATGCCAGTTCTACCCAAATAAATTTACATATCCAATGTGATTTTGATCCAATTACCCATGGCATTCTTCACAGAAATAGAATAAATAATCATAAAAATTGCCTGGAATCATAAAAGACCCTGTGTCACGAAAGCATACTGTGCCAAAATAATAAAATAGGAGGCATTTCATTACCCGACTTCAATATATATGCCAAAATAATAAAATAGGAGGCATTTCATTATCCGACTTCAATATATAATGCACTGGCACAAAAATAGACACTTTGACCAACAGAACAGAATAGAGAATCCAGAAATAAACTCCAAATCATACAGCCAACTGATATTTGATAAAGGTTACAAGATAATGCAGTGGAGAAAAGAAAGTCTTTACAGCAAGTGGTGCTGGAAGAACTGGATATCCAACTGCAGAGAAATGAATCTGGACCCCTATCTCTCACCATTAACAAGAATCAACTCAAACTGAATAAAAGATTTAAATATAAAGCCATAAACTACAAAATTACTAGTAGAAAATGTAGG
>NW_006159565.1:4197415-4208635 GCF_000334495.1 Tupaia belangeri chinensis
AGACCCCTAAAGTACAGGCAATAATCTCCAAAATAGATGAGTGGGATTATATCAAGATAAAAAATATCTTCATGGGGCCAGCAGGTGGCATGGTGGTTAACGCACTTGGTTCCCACATGGCCTACCATGGTTTGAGTCCTGGACTTGGCAGCTTGCTTTCTCACTTTCCCGCTTTGTCTTGCTCTGTCTCTCTCTGGTCAAATTAAAAAATAATAATAATAAATAAAATAAAATTTAAAAAATCTTCCTCATAGCAAAGGAACCAATAATTAGAGTGAAAAGACAACCCTTGGAATGGGAGAAAATATTTGCAAATTATTCCTCAGACAAGGGGTTGATATCTAAAATGTATAGGAAACTCTAGCAACTCACCCATAAAAATAAATAATCCAATTAAAAAATGGGCAAATGAATTGAATATACAACTTTCTGAAAGGCTCACGAATGGTAAAAAGACATTGAAAAAATATTTTTTGAGAGGTTTTTGCTATAGGGCACGTGCAGACAGACAGAGAGAGACAGAGAGACAGAAAGTGAGAAATCACCCCTCAGGGGGGATGGCCACTCCGCAATCCCTTCTCCTCCATTTTCCTCTCGGGATCTTGGGCACGCATGCACACGTGCTCAGCATGAGTTTTAAGCCACCGGGTTCAGGATGCGAACCATGGTCGCCTACATGGGAGTCCAGCACCATAGCCATTATGCTAACTGCTGGTCCCGAAAAAATATTTTAAGTCTCTTGTTGTAAGGGAAGTGTAAACTAAAACCACAATGAGATAATATTTAACCCTAGTTAGAATATCTAGAATTAAAATAATATTTAACCCTAGTTAGAATAGCTAGAATTAAAAAAAATAGGGGCCGGCAGGTAGCATGGTGGTTAGGGTCGCTGGACTCCCACATGGCGATCATGGTTTGAGCTTCCTTTCTCACTTTCCCTCTCTCTCTTTATCATGCACACTCTGTCCCTCTCTGATCAAATTGAAATAAATAAATAAAGTTAAATAAAATAATTCTTTAAAAAATTGGAAGGGTAGAATAAAAAAAATAATGACAAGTGCTGGTGAAGCTGTGGTGAAAAGAGAGCTCTCTTACACTGGTGACGGGAATGCGAATTTGTGAACCTCTGTGGAAAACAATATGGAGGTTTATGAAAACCCTACGAACAATAGAACAATAGTAATCCCACTCCTTGGTACTTACCCAAAGTATGGTAAAACACATATAGAGGTTTATGAAAACCCTACGAACAATAGAACTACCATATAACCCAGTAATCCCACTCCTTGGTACTTATCCAAAGAATAGTAAAACACTCAATTGGAAAGACACTTGTACATCCGTATTTATTGTAGCATTATTCACAATTGCTAAAAACATGGAATAAACCTAAGTGTAGAAAAACTGATGACTGGGCTAAAAAAATGTGTGTGTATATATATATATATATATATATATATACACACACATACATATATATGTATATATATGTGTGTGTATATATTATATATATACATATATATAGCATGTGTGTGTATATATATTACATATTATGTATATATATTACTATACTTATGCTATACTATACATATATGTAACATATGCATAATAATACATGTTAGTAAGCTATAAGAGAAATTATGTATATACAATATGTATACAGTAATATATATATACAGATATATTTATTACTCAGTTATAAGAAAAAAATGAAAGCCTATCATTTGATACAAAGTGAATGAATATAGAAGACTTACTGTTGAGCAAAGTGAGCCAAACTTTGAAAGATACACTCAATTTGTACTGAGCGTCTGCACTTTATGGTGGAGGTTGAGAAATCTGAAGATGTGATGGTGGAGGGGATGGATACTAGAGACTGCAAGGGGGGAGAGTGGATGGTGGATGGTAGAGAGTGAGTGGTGAGGGTGGGTGTGAGGAGCAATGGGAGGAAACACTTGAGAGAGGGAAATATGTAAAGTTCTCTGTTAAAACATATTGTTTAAGTCATGATGGAGACTTTCTGTAAAATGTGAAATTAATAAAAAAAATTTACTAGAGATGACTTAAAGTATATAGGAAGATGTGTATAAGTTACATACAAATGTTGTTATTTTACATAAGGGACTTAGTATCCATGGACTTTGATATCCATAGGGGATCCCAAAACCAATCCTCCTTAAATACTGAGGGACTACTCAGGATTGTAATGTTCTCTTGGTGAACTGATCCCTTATCATTGTGAATGATCATCTTTATCTCTGATAGTATTCTTTGCTCTCATATTAATAAGGTTATTTCCATTTCTAAATTTTAATCAGTGTGACCTTTATTGTCCTGTTATGCCAGTCTCATAAGTTCAGATCGAAAGAATTTGTGACTTGCTTCTAAACAAAAAAATATGATGGTATGTCACTCCTATTTCTCTCTCTCTCTCTTCCCTCTTTAGGTAGATTTTATTGCTATGTACTCAAGTTTATCAATCTTTTCTTCTATGAGGTTTTTATTTTAATTTGCTACAGGTCACATGGGCTCACTGGAGAGGGAGACAGAGAAAGAGAGAGAGAGAGAGTGAGAAAGCACCTTTAGGGATGATGACCATGCTGCAATCCCTTCTCTTTCACTTATCTCTTGGGATTTTGGGCATGTTTGCCTATGTGCCAGGTGTGTCTCTCAAGATGCTAAGTCTGGGATTTGAACCATGCTGTTAGCCATATGGGATCCAGCTGCCTCATCCACCATGCCATGGGTTGGCCCTCTTCTGTGAGTTTTAATCTGCCACTTACATTATTCAATTTATTTTCCATCTTAGATATTGTAGTTTTTATTATTATTGTTTTAAATTGCCAGAGGACATGTTGCTCACCAGAGAGAGAAAGAGAAAGAGTCAGAGGGAGAGAGCAAAAACACCTCCTAATGCTACAATCCTTTCTCCTCCATTTTTTCATCCTGTCAGGATTTGGGGCACATATGCACCTGCACCCAGCATATTTTTTAAGTTGGCGGGTTTGGGTCTCTGATTGTGTCAGTCATATGAGATCTCGTTCACTTAACCACTAGGCTATGGAGCTAACTCCAAATATTGTAGTTTTTAATCTCTAGATATTGCATTTGGAATTTTAAAAACCTTGTGTCTCTGCTTAACTTTCAAATATATAAAATATAACAGTAATAATCATTTTGGTGTCTTTATAGCCTAATTTTAACACAAGGGAAAATTCTGGACATTTTAAACTGAATTTTTTTTCTTTCTTATTATGGATAGTATTTTTCTGGATCTTTCCATGTCTAGTAATCTTAGACTGAATGACAAGCATTGTAAATTTCACCTGTTGGTAATACTTTTTTTTTTTTTTGGAGAGGTTTTCACTATAGGGCACATGCGCTCGCCAGACAGACACAGAGAGACAGAGAGACAGAAAGCGAGAAATCACCCCCCAGGGGTGATGGTCACTCCGCAATCCCTTCTCTTCCATTCTCCTCTTGGGATCTTGGGCACGCACGTACAAGCGCCCGGCGTGAGTTTTAAGCCACCGGGTCCAGGACGTGAACCGTGGTCGACTATGTGGGAGTCCAGAGACATAGCCATTACACTAACTGCTGGTTCCCATACTTTTTATATTTATAAATTTTCTTGAGGGCTTCCCTCCCACACACTCCCACCAGAACATCAGTTCAGTTACTTCAAAACACATTGATCCTTTGAGGTTTTACTTTTAAAATCTGTTAGGCAAGACTAGAAGAGTTTATTTTTCTCCACTACTAAAGCGAAACTCATCTGAATGCAATACTTAACGCCCCTATGGGTTACAAAGTTTTCCAGTCTGGTTGGTGGAAAAAGGCACTTTTCCTGGCCCTGAATATTTTCCTCTATACGTCTTTTGGATGTGTTTGTCCCTGTCCTCAGGAAATTTCACGTGCATGCTAATCAATACTTCACTGCATATTTGAGTGAGTGGGACTCTGCAGATCTCTGGAGTTCTCTGCAGATCTCTGGAGTTCTCTCTCTGTGTGCATCTCCTGAGTTTGGTACTCTCTCCTGCTTTCTTGTTGTCTTGGTCTTCCTGGGCTCTCAACTCCTTTTAAAATGAGAGAAGCCTGCTGGCCTCCCATAGTGCCCCGTTCCTGTGTCACAGGTGGAAACCTTCCCAAAGCAGTACGCTGAGGCAATTGCAGAGATGGTTTTATTTGTTTCCTGCCTCTCAGGGATCCTTATTCTCGATTGCTTCTTGTATAGTGCCTTGAAAATCATTGTTTCATCAGTTTTCCTTTTTTTGGAGGAGGGGTTGTCTCAAGTTGGAAGATAAAACCAGGTCCTGTAATTCTACTTTGACCTCTTGCAGTTTTGAAATGTGACCGTTAAAAGAGAGATTAGTAAAAATATATAAATAACTAAATAAGGGAGAGCAAGAGAGTTATTAGTAAATAACCAGAAGCAAAATGTGTTTCATCCTGTAACACAGCAGATAAGAAGGGATTGGTCATTTTTCCTAATAAACTAAGTTTGCAATATCAGATGTGCTGGTAGATATATTTGTGCTTTGTATATTTTGTGATGTTTTGATAATATCTCTAAGTTTTCTCTTGATCTTCCCATAAAAGAATATTTTTCCTTTTACTACAATAAAAAAAAGGGCGGACCAGCAAATGGTGTAATGGTTATTTCACTGGATTCCCACATGGCCAACCATGGTTTGTGTCCTGGACCTAGTGGCTTGAAACTCACACCAGGCACATGTGCGTATGTACCCCAAACCCCAAGGGGAGAGTGGAGGAGAAGGTAATGTGGTATGGCCATCCCCCCAGGGGGTTATTTTTCTCTTCTGTCTCTCTCTATCACTCTGACAAAGTGCATGCACCCTATAGCAAAATTCCCTCTCAAAAAAGAGAAAAAGAGAAAGAAAGAAGGAAAGAAAGAGAAAGAAAGAGAAGGAGAGAAAGGAGAAAGAAAAGGAAGAAAGAAAGAAAGAGAGAGAGAGAGAGAGAAAGAAAAAGAAAGAAAAAGACGGGATAATATCAGCATCCTTAAAGGGAATAGACAGTATTTGAAAAAATACTCTCCAATTTAACCAATTGTTGATTATGCAAATATAGAGTAAAGAAAAGGTGTTGTGTGTGCATGCATACGCATACACACAGCAACTGTTATAAAGAATGTACATTCTTGGATTACAAATTTCAGTTTTCTATCTTACCTCCCACTTTTATCCCAGAGGCTCAAAGCACTTCAGCTCACACTGATGTTCTTATCAAAATATACATAATCTTGGGAACCAGCAGTTAGCATAATGGCTATGTCGCTGGACTCCCACGTAGTCAACTGCGGTTCGTGTCCCGGACCCGGTGGCTTAAAACTCACGCCGGGCGCGTGTGCGTGCGTGCCCAAGATCCCGAGAGGAGAATGGAGGAGAAGGGATTGCGGCGTGACCATCCCCCCTGGGGGGTGATTTCTCGCTTTCTGTCTCTATGTCTCTCTCTGTCTGTCTGGCGAGCGCACGCGCCCTACAGTGAAAATCTCTCCAAAAAAAAATATATACATAATCTTTTAAAGAGTTAATAGCTCAATGTAAAAGGCTGATCAGGAATGAAAAATGTTTCTGTGAGAAGTTACTTTTGCTAGGTCTGAGTTTTGACTGAACACCTTTAAGCTGCAGTATTTATGTCTGTCTCTAGCCTCTCCCATCACTATCTGCCTCCTCTTCTAGCAGACCTCTGGCACACCTTTTCTTATGAAGTTCCCTGGAGTTGTACAAATTCCTGAGACCAGTAGATTCTCCCTTCTGCTTTAAGGTGGAGAGGGAAGAGAAGTTCATGTTTTTTTTTTTCTCTTTGTAGCTAATTTTAATTATTATTATTATTTTTTTTGGAGAGGTTTTTCACTATAGGGCGTGTGCACTCGCCAGACAGACACAGAGAGACAGAGAGACAGAAAGCAAGAAATCACCCCCCAGGGGTGATGGTCACGCCACAATCCCTCCATTCTCCTCTTGGGATCTTGGGCACGCATGCACATGCACCTGGTGTGAGTTTTAAGGCACCGGGTCCGGGACGTGAACCGCGGTCGACTACGTGGGAGTCCAGAGACATAGCCATTACGCTAACTGCTGGTTCCCGCTAATTTTAATTTTTTTAAGAGATATTTTTGCTACAGAGTGTGTGCACTCGCCTGGAGACAGAGACAGAAAGCAAGATATCACCCCTCAGGAAGGATGGCCATGCCACAACCCCTTCTCATTCATTATCTTCTTGGAATCTTGGTCACACACACATGTGCCTGGCAAGTTTTAGGCTGCCAGGTCTGGAGCTCAAACTGTGATCGGCTACGTGGGAGTCCGGTGATGTAACCATTGCACCATCTGTGTAATTGATTTTAATAGGTACTTTTGCTGCTGTGGTTCCCCTGAGATAGAGGCCCATTTATTGCAGAATAACCAGAAAGAGAGTGGACCCCTTTGGCTCATGAACTCTGAAGGTTTATCTTTCACCCTCTGCAGACCCTGAAACACTTGGGTAGCCATGGGTGGAACCTCAAGTCTCTGAGGCAACACTTGAGGTTAATGACATGAAGTTGATTGATAGGAGCTTCTTCGGCCATTAATATGAGAAGAAACAAGCGGACTCTCCTACCATCTGCATTCACCTGCACTGGCATCTCCTAAGTGATTTTATTTAATTTTTCAGAATGAGAAGACCTGCATATATCAAGTCATCTTATGCATGTCTGTGCATTGAAAGAGGCTTAAATAAATGAATTACCAAAGAAGAAATACACTGTAGAGGTGTTGCACACAGTGTTAACAATGTGATCAAGCTTATAAACAATCATCAGAAAGGGCTATGTCAGAGAAAATTCTTTACATCTCCCTTCCTGCATTCAGATGCACAGGACATGGAGTTCAATGTGTCTTGCTGCTGTTTTTAACACAATTTTTGCCTTTGACGCTGGATACTCGCTCCCTGAATGGCTTGAGAGATTTCATGGTTCCTGTGGCAGGAAGCTTAGAGGATTTCCGTGAAATCCTGAGGCTATACTTAGCCACGTCACTGGCTCAAACTATAATTTTGCATCCAAGTAACCACTTGGCAAGAACAATGATGATTTTTACTCTTTTCCCTACCAGTGTCCCTCTGTTGCTCTAATCCAACTTCTTCCTGGTCCCTCAACTGGAATCTTCTTCCTTGAGTCTAGTAGGGGATGTCTTCCAGTTGCCTTCATTGCTACTCCTCTGGAACTTTCTGATCTTACTAGGAAGATGAGCAGAAGAACGAGATAGCTGTGAAAGAGAAGTGTGGGCATTTTTTTGTGGGGGATTTCTGATGCCACTGTGTCCTTTGCATCCAGCCTGGAGCCAGAGGACTCAAAGGATGCTATGGGCAAGATTTACTTTTAATATCTTGTTTCATTTTATTTATTTATTTATTTATTTATTTATTTATTTATTTATTTATTTATTTTTAAAGAGTGCAGACAGAAAGATCCCTGTAGCACAAGAGAAAGTCTAGGGATAGACCTAAATACAAATGGGAATTTACTATATAAAGAGATTTTTAAAAAGATGGATTATTTATAGCATTTAGGACATCAGGATAGCTATATGGAAAATAATAAATTCATTCTCATTCCTTACACCAAAATGAATTCTAAAAGAACTAAAGGTTTAAATGTGAAAACTGAAACCATAATAATTAGATAAAAGTTCTTCTAAAAAATTTGATGTGGGAAAGACCTTTGAAGCATGACACCAAAATCAGCATCTCTAAAATATTGATTAATTTAACTGAATAAAAATTGTTTAAAATTTTTGGAAGGCAAAAGTCATGATAAGCAAAGTCAAAAGAGAAATTATAAATGAAAAAAAATTGCAACTCAAGTACAAAGAATTAATTACCTGAACACTGGGACCAGTAGATGGCGGAATCATTGTGTCGCTGGATTCCCTTGTAGTTGACCATGGTTCGAGTCCCATATCTGGTGGCTTAAAACTCACACTGGGCACATGTGTATGCGTGCCCAAGATCCCTAGAGGAGAATGGAGGAAAAGGGATTGTGGTGTGACCATCCCCTCCCCAGGGGCAATTTTTTGCTTTCTATCTCTCTGTGTCTCCGGGCAAGTGTCTGTGCCCTATAGCAAAAACCTCTCAAAAAAATTTTTACCTGAACATATAACGATCCTCAGAAATTGGTTAAAGTGTCAACAAACTGCAAAAAAATTGCAATGGATATTAAGACACATTTCAGGAAAAAAGATAGGCTTATAAACAAGCAACAATACCATCTAAGTCCTAGCAACTGAAATTCAAACTACAACTAGAATATCAATTTTATTTTATAATCAAATAATTTAATAATTTCATGATGGCAAGAGTGGCAGGATATAGAAATTGTGTACTTTGCTATACAGTATGTCCAATGGCACACCCACCATGTGGGGCAGTGGCAATTTCTATAAAGATTACAAATGCATATTCATAAGTTGCCATCTTTTGGCAATTTATTGTGGTGACTTATTTATATGTACAGTTTATTTTTTAATATCCAAATGTTTTAGTTTCCTGTGCCTGCCAAAACAAATTACTACAAACTTTGTAGTTTAAAAATCACAGAAACTTATTATCTCTTATTACTGGAAGGCAGAAGTCTAAAATCAGTATCACTTAGTCAAAACCAAGGTGTTGTTAGGACCATGTTTTATCTAGCAGGGGTCCCCAATCCCTGGGTTTTAATTGGTGACCTGTTAAGAACTGGGCCACCCAACAGGAGGTGAGCAGCAGATAAGCAAGCAAAGCTTCATCTGTATTTACAGCCACTCCCCATCACTCACTTTGCCACCTGAACTCTGGCTCCTCTCAGATTGGGTTCTCATAAGTGCATAAACTCTATTGTGAACTGTGTGTAAGGGATCTAGGTTATGCACTCTCTCATAAACCTCCTGTTATCTTCCCACAGTGGAAAAATTGCCTTCCATGAAATTGGTTTATGGTGCCAAAAAGGTTGGAGACTGCTGATATGGAAGCTCTTGAGGGAGAATCCATTCCTTGCCACTTTCAGCTTCTGGTGGCTGTCATCATTATTGCCTCTTGGCAACAATGCTCCAGTCTTCAAGGCCAGCACCTTCTACTTGTTCCCTGTTTTGTCCTTTGTTCTCCTCTTAATAATTTATTTATCTAATTCAATTTGTTGTTATTTATTTATATGACTAGAGAGAGACAGAGAGAAAGAGAGAGAGAAAGGGAAAGTGAGAAAACGAGCAGCCAGGTCTGGGACTCAAACTGTAGTCCGCCACATGAGAGTCCAGTGTCCTAGCCACCATACCACCCACAAGCTCCATTCTGTTCTGTCTTTAATTGCCCTCTCCTTCATGCATTATAATTCCCTGTTCCTTTTTTATAAGGATGTATGTGCTTGTATTTAGGGCCAACCCAGGTAACAGAAAAATTTTTTCACTGCAGGGTTGGAAATTAATCTAATCATATCTGCAAGAAATCTCTGCCATATATGGCAATGTTCATAGGTTCCAGGTATTAGGGCTGATTATCTTTTTTTAAAACAAAAACAAAAACATACAGCCAACTGATTTTTTAAATTTAAGTTTATTTATATTTATTTATTTATTTACTTATATTAATTTGACAGAGAGAGAGAGAGAGAGAAAGCGAGAAAGCAAGTCACCAGGTCTGGGACTCAAACAGGGTTGGACATGTGGCATTCCAGCATCCTTGACCACCACACCACTTACCGATCCCAAAATGATATATTTATCATTATTGTTATTATTATTGTTGTTTTTTTTTAAAAAACATTTGATCACTATACATCATTTGGCTTGTAATGAGAATTGACCCAACATGAAATATACCTCAGACCAGTCCAGCTGAGAATACTATACATGTTATCATCAACAGGTAATAAGCCATTTGTGTCCCACAAATGTCTTGCTTTTCTATTTTTTCTCCTTGATTTTCTTCCCTATACTCTTCTCCTCTTCCACTGTCCTTCCACAATCTCCAGTGTCCATAATTATTTTCACCGCTAATATGTCCTTTAATTTTTTAATCTCTACCATAGAGTATGGAAAGTTGGCATACATTAAGTAGAGACATACAATGTCTCTCTTTCATAGCTTGACTTGCCTCACTCAGCAATAAATCATTCATATTTGACTACTGTCTATCAAATGCCAGGACCTTGTTATTTTTGTTTTGTTTTATGGATGAATAGTATTCTATAAAATTTATGTGCCACATTTTTTCAATCCATTCATCTGTTCATGAACATTTGAGTTGGTTCCATGTCTTAGCAATTGTGAATAATGCTGCAGTAAACATGGATTTGCAAGTGCTTTCCCAACTGAGCATTCTCCTGTCCTTTGGGTAGATACCCACGAGTGGAATTGCTGAGTCATATGGTGGTTCTATTTTTAGGTCTTTGAGGAACCTCCATATAGTTTTCCACAGTGGCTGGACCAATTTACCTTCCCACCAACAGTTTAGGAGAGTGCCCCTTTCACCACACCCTGCCAACACTTACCACTTTTTATATTTTTAATTTTCACCATTCTGACAGGGGTTAAGTGATATCTCATTGTGCTTTTAATCTGCATAATCCTTATGATGAGGGATATTGAGCATTTCCTCATATGCTTTTTGCTGTTCATATGTCTTTCTAGGAGAGTTTTTTTATTCAACTCATTTTCCCATCTTTTAATTGGGTTGATCATTTTTGGGGAACAAGTCGCTTGAGTTTCCTGTGAATTCTGGTTATTGGTCACTTATCTGAGACATAGCTTACAAAAATATTCTCCCATTCAAAGGGTAGTTGATTCACACTAATTACTGTGTCCTTTACCATACAGAAACTTCTTAATCTGATGTAATTTCACTTGTCTATTTTGGGAATTATTGCCTGTGTTTTGGGAGTCTTATTTAAGAAGTCTTTTCCTACCTCAATGTCTCCCAGAGTTTCCCCGGTGTTTTCTACCAGTAGTTTTAAGAGTTTGAGGTCCTATGTTCAGATCTTTGATCCATTTTGAATTGATTTTTGTTAATGATGAAATATGGGGATCCAGTTTCATATTTCTGCAGGTGGCTACCTAATTTTCCCAGCACCATTTGTTAAAGAGATTTTTCCTTTTCCTGCTGGATTTACTGGTATCCTTTGTCAAAAATCAGTTGACTGGGACCAGCAGTTAGCGTAATGGCTATGTCACTGGACTCCCATGTAGT
>NW_006159565.1:4208808-4217993 GCF_000334495.1 Tupaia belangeri chinensis
TACAACCAAAAACTCTCCAAAAAAAAAAAAATGAATTGACCGTATGTTTTATGGTGTATTTCTGGGGTAACTAGTCTATTCCATTTGTCCACCTGTCTGTTTTTGTGCCAATACCATGCTGTTTTTGACTATCACAATTTTATAGTACATTTTGGGGTTAAGGAAGGCCGTCCACTTTACTCTTTCCATGCAGGATTGCTTTGGCAATAAGAGGTCTTTTATGATTCTAGAAAAATTCTATGATTGTCTTTTCTAGATCTGTGAGGAATGTCTCTGGTAATTAGATTGAAATTACATTAAATACGTAGCTTAATTTGGGTAGAGTTGCCATTTTGATTATATTAAAATATAATCAAATCCAGGAACATGGGATGTCCTTCCACTTTTTTGTGTCATTTTCAATAGCTTGTTTAAGATTTTCATAGTTTTTTTTTTTTTTTTTTTGAGAGGTTTTTGCTATAGGGCGCTTGCACTCACCAGAAAGACAGAGACAGAAAGTGAGGAAAGTGAGAAATCATCTTCCCCACTCCACCTGTGGCGAGCACTGCATACGGAAGCCATCTTGAGCTATGCGCCATCTTGGAAACCATTAGGCTTCACTTCCTCACTGAGCAAATCGTTTCTCAGAAATCATGTGACCAACTGTTCTCCCTGGAAGTGGTTGGGTTTCTAGGCAACGGGAGAGATACACCCACATCAATGATTGGTTCATGCTGTTCTATCTCATTTGCATTTTGGGCAGCCAATTGGTGCCCACCAGCTGTATATAACTCGCCATTTCTCCTCAATAAACGGAAGTAGACGGAAGAAGACGGCTTGATCAGCACCTCGTAGTGTGTGTGTGTGCACGTGTGTTTGTCCCATCTCTCACTCCCTCCCCCAAGGAACCTGTTCAACTGTCCCACAGGCCAGGACACCCACCCCCTGGGGGGGAGAAGATGGCCACACTGCAATCATTTTCTCCCCTCAGGATCTTGGCGTGAGTTTAAGCCACTGGATCCAGGACACCAACTGCTACTGAGTACATGAGAGTCGAGCGACGACGTAGCTATTATGCCATCTGCTTGTCCCCATAGTTTTCTTTGCAAAGGTCTTTGATTTTCTTATAGAAATACTATAGATGTTTGGATGTTGATTTTGTATCCTGCCACTTAATTGTATTCATTTATCACTTCAAGAAGTTTTTTCATGGAAATCTTTGGGTCTTCTAAGTATACCTTCAAGCCTTCTGCAAATACAGATATTTTTAAATCTTTGCCTATTTGAATGCCTTTTACATTATTCTCTTTTCTGATTACATTGGCTAATACTTCCAGCACCATATTGAAAAGGAGTGGAGAAAGTGGGCAGCCTTGTCTAGTACCAGTTTTTAGTGGAAAATCTTTTAGCTTTATTGTTTATCCACTATAATGTTAGCTAAAGATTTTTCATATATGACTTTTGTTGAGAAATGACCCTTCTATGACAATCTTACTGAGAATATTAATCATGAAAGGATGTTGTATTTTGCTGAGTGCTTTCTCTGCATTGATTGAAATGACCATATGGTTTTAATATTTCTTTCTGTTACTATGGTGTATTATGTTTATGGTCTTGTGTATGTTGAACCACCCTTGTATCCCTGGAATGAATTCTACCTGGTCATGATACATAATTTTTTATATGTTGTTGGATACAATTTGAATATATCCTGTTGAGAATTTTTACAACTATATCATCAGAGATATTGGTCTGTCATTTTCCTTTTATGTTATGTCTTTATCTGTTTTGAGAATGAGGATGATGGAGGCTTCATAAAATGAATTTGGGAGGATTCCTTCCTTTTATTTACAAGTAATTTGAGTAGAAAGGGGGTTAACTCTAATTTACCAGTTTTGTAGAATTCATTAGTGAAGCCATCAGGACCTGGCCTTTTCTTTGTTGGGAGGTTATTTATTACTGATTGAACCTCAAGGCTTGTTATGAGTCTATTCAGTTTTCTTGTGTCCTCCTGATTCAATCTTGGTAGATTATATGCATCCAGAAATTTGTCCATCTCCTCTATGTTCTCTTGCTTGTTGGTATATAGTTGCTCATAGTATCCTCTAGTGATGTTTTGTAATTCTATTATGTCTGTTGTAATATTGTCTGTTTTATTACATATTTATCTGGTTTTTTTTCTTTCTTCATCAATCTAGCTAATGGTGTGTTGATCTTGTTAATCTTTTCAAAGAACTAGCTTTTGCTTTCATTTATTTTCTCTATAGTTTGTTCATTTTCTAATGTATTTATTTCTGCTCAAATCTTTATTATTTCTTTCTCTTGGCCTTTTTTTGGGGGTTTGTTGTTGTTGTTTTTCCAATTCTCTGAGGCATGATGTTAAGTTTTCTATTTGCCACATGTTCATCTTTTCTGATGTGCACTAATTGCTATGAATTTCCCTCTTGTGACTGCTTTTTGCAGTGTCCATAGATTATGGAAACTCATGTACATATCATCATTTGTTTCCATAAATCTTTCTATTTCAGACTTAATTTCTTCAGTAGTTCAGAAGTCATTCAGAAGTAGATTGTTTAGTTTCTGTGTGTTTGTGTATTTTCAAGGAATTTTTTTTTTTTTGAAATTAGTATCAAGTTTAATTCCTTCATGGTCAGGGAAGATGCTGGATATAGTTTCTTTCTTTTTATTTTTCAGAGAATTTTTTTTAAATTTCAAGTTCTCTTTTACATTCAATCACATTATTTAGATTGTAAAGTGAATATTCCAACATGTGCGCATTTGTTCCCTGTCCAGTTGATAATACTATAAAGTTATCTTCAACAGATAATAAATACCCTATTTACTTGTCCCATTAATGCTATGCCTCTCTATTTTTCTCTTCAATGTTCTTTCACCTATCCTCTTCCCATCCTATATCTGGTTTTCACAACCATTTACTGTGTTTATAGTTTCTATGCCTTTGAATCTGTATAAGTCTGGATTTGTTTCCTATCATATGGTCAATTTTTTAAAAGGTTCCATGTGAGGGTGAGAAAAAAATGTATGTTTTTTGGTCTTAGGGTAGAAAGTATTATAGATGTCTGTCAAGTTCACTTGATTTATAGTATCATTTATGTCCTGTATCTCTCTGCTTATTTTTTGTCTAGAAGATCTGTCTAAAGGAGATAATAGGGTGTTGAGATCCCCATTAATTATATTGTTGGAACCTGTCTCTCCTTTTAGCTCTAGCAGTCATTCCTTCACGTATTTAGGTGCTCCTGAGTTGGGTGCATAGATATTTATAAGCATTATGTCTTCTTGATGAATTAGCTCTTTTACTACTAGATAATGCCATTCTTTGTCTCTTCTTAGCAATTTTTTTTCCCTAAAAGCCTATTTTGTCTGAAATTAGTATCATGACTTCAGCCCTTATTTTGATATCCATTTGCATGGAATACCTTTTTCCAGCTCTTTACTTTCAGTATGTCTTTCTCTACAAAGTGCATTTCTTGTAGGCAACAGATAGAAGGTTTCTATTTTTTTTTATCCATTCAGTCAGTATGTGTCTCTTGATCAGAGAATTTAATCCACTAATGTTCAATGTTATTATTGTTACTTTCCAGACATGTTCCTAACATTAAATGAGCTGTTTTCTTGGTTGCTTTTTGTGATCTTGTATCTGTCTGTCTGACTTTAGTTTCCCTGGTATAACACTCCCTTCAGTACTTTTTGAAGAGCTGGTCCGAAGTTGGTAAATTCTTTCAGGTTTTGCTTATCTGAGAATATTTTTATCTTTATTTTCCCATAAGAAGGATAATCTTTTTGGGTATAGTAATCTTGATTAAAATTGTTTTTCATTTAACAGTTTGATTATATTTCCCCAGTTTTCCTTACCTGCATTGTTTCCGACAAGAGGTCTAATGTTAACCTGTTGGGATACCTTTTTTAGTAACTTGATGTTTCTCTTTTGCCAATTTTAGTATCTTTTCTTTGTCTATGGTTTTGGCCAATCTAGTTTTGATGTGCTTTGGAGAAGATCTCCTTGGGTTGATCCTATTTGGGGTCCTTTGTATTTCCTGGGTCTGGATATTTGAATGCCTTTCTAGGTTTGGAAAGTTTTCTTCCAGGATTTCATGGAATAAATTATTAATTTCTTTGTTATTTTTTTTCACCTTCTGGGATACCAATTATCTGGATGTTTGAGCACTTAATGGTATCTAGTATTTCTTGTATATTGTCCTCATTTTTCTTGGTTATTTTTCTCAGTCTTTTTGATAATTTTTTTTCTAGGTCAGAGGTTTTGTCTTCTACATTCAAAATTCAATCTTCTGCCTGATCTAATCTACTTTTAATACTTTCAAGGGAGGTTTTAATTTCCTGTATCACAGTCTTCATCTGTAACAATTCCATTTGATTCTTTTATATGGTGTCTGTTTCTTTTTTCAAATCGTGAAAGGACTTCCTTATCTCCTGAGCTTATTGTCTCTTTTCTCTTGCATATCATTTAGTTTTGTCACTACAAATATTCTGAATTGTTTTCCTGACATTTCCAAGAGTTCAACTGTGTTGTCTGTGGATGATGAGTAATTGATATTTTCCCTTGGGGGAGATATTTTTTTTAGTTGTTGATATTTCTTGTGCCTCTGCAATGGTTTCTAGTCATCTGCTGATTTATACATTGCTTCCTAAATTCTTCAGGTTAATTCTGAGCATTCAAAGGCATGCAGGAGTAGGTGATTGCTAATCTCTCTGCTGCTCTACCTCCCTGAAGCTCACCAACTACCTGCACTGTTGTCATTGGTCTTGGATGATTCAAAGTCCTCCCTGTTTCTAGAGAATAGGTGTACCTGAAACTGAGTTACTAAACTTTAATTTAGAAAGATAGAAGAGATCAACACACACCACACACTTCACAAAACACTGAAATCTTAGACTTCAGAGGCCTGTGGCAGGGGACAAGCTTCAGTCCTTTTGCAGCTCAGTCTCCTTGTGCTAGAAGGGATGTCTGCATGGGGTGGGGAGGGAAATAAGGTCTTCTCAAAGTTCCAAACAACACAGAGAGTTGAAGGCGAGTGGAGGAGGAATGAGTCACGGTCTCTGCCTCACAAGTCTTCCAGCTGCAAGTGGCTTGCCTATCTAGGGATGATCTCTCTCTCTCTCTCTCTTTTTTTTAAAGAGGTTTTTGCTATAGAATGTGTGTGCTTGCCAGAAAGACAGAGACAGAAAGTGAGAAATCACCCCCCGGGGGGGATGGCCACGCCACAATTCCTTCTCTATTCTCCTCTCGAGATCTTGAGCATGTACGCACACGTGCCTGGCATGAGTGTAAGCCCCCGGGTCCGGGTCTCAAACTGTGGTCGACTATATGGGAGTCAAGCAACATAGCCATTAAGCCAACTGCTGGTTCCCCTAGGGATGATATCTTTAGGGGGCCATTTTCAGTCTATCATGCTGAGGTTAAACATGGCAGCATTTTTCATCATAATTCAAGATCAGAAATTACACAAATGCCCATAAATGAAGAGCTGATTAAATAAATTATGGCATTTTCATAAAATGGAATATTTTTATACATTCTGATATGGAAGGATTGCCAAAATCTTGCATTAAGTGAAAAATTCAAAGCACTGGACATCTGTGATGCATGTTACCATTGAAATAAAACTAGACTCCCTTGCCCCCTCCCCCCACAAACAAATATGCACATATATATATTTGAATATATAATGAATATTTTTGTAAAGAAAAACAAGAAACTAGTGAGGATTGTTGCCTATAAGAAGGGAATTGAGAAAACTGGGTGGTTGAGAATCAGGGTGGAAGGCAAAACTTATTTTTTAACGCTTTTTTTTTTTTTTAGAAAATTTGAGTTTTAAATCATGCAGATACATTTTAAAATAAGTGACAAGATTTGAAAATCTTTTAAAAAGTTTTATTCTTTGTTTGTGACAGAGTGTGTGTGCACTCACAAAAGAGAGAAAGAGAGAGATTAACATCCTCCACAGAGTCTGTCACATTACATTCTCCTTCCTCCTATTGTCCAGGCTATCAGATATTGGGCACTTGCTCATGTGCCCAGAATGTTTTAGGCTGACCAGGACAGGGATTCAAAAATTACAGTTGCTATGTGAGATCTGGCTTCTCATAAGCAGTGCATTACCATTGCACTGTGGATACTGCCCAAGATTTGAAAATCTTAATAAGAAATGAGTGTATGTTCCCAGTAAAACATTTTTTCTCCTGGCACTGATTGGCTCTAATTGTCAACCATGTGGTACACATCTCCACTGCATTGTCCTTTGCATGGGACTCCCTGCTTCGCTCAGCCCTTCTATAACTGCCCAAATCTTGGCACTTATAGCTGTATATCACTTCAGTCTCTCGCCTACCTTCTGGTAGACCAGTTACTTTCTTCATTTTCCACTTGACTGATGAAAAATCTACCTCTTATCGACAACCACCAATGGAGGGAAGGCTGCCCTCTGCTTCCTATTTGATACTTTTCCAATTCTACGCTCCCCCTGCTTGGTAAGTGGCAAGTGAGCAGATCCATTGCATACCTAAGCTCCTACTTCCAATGGCATTTTGTCTTCCTTGACCCTGAGAGAAGCTAACGTCCCACTTTCCCTTTAAATCTTTTGTTTTTAATTTACAAGACAGCACAAAGTTCCTAATTCTGAGATTTTCTTATTCCTCAATTTACCCATGTTTAAAATAGTCCCTATGACCTAGTTTCCACCCCTAGCAGATTAGAAACCATCAGTTAGAATTGGGAGGAGGCAGCAAGAAAGTAGCAACTTCTAACAAAAGAAAAGAGAAAAATTAAAAATTAAAAAAAATGATCAATCCAGCTTTGGTGGTGCAGGTTGTGAGACACCCTTATGCATTGCTGGAGTCTTGTGGGAGGACTGGGTTTGTATTTCAGGTAAACCTGAATATACCATGAGCACCCTTGAGCACCCTTGATCCTGGTCATCTCGGAGGCTGAGTGAGGGGGATGGGGGAAAATTATTGCATGATAAGACCCTGTTCAGGTGTGTCTCTCTCATGAAAGAAATTGATGAAATAAATTTTGTGGAAAAAAAAAAACCAACTACAACAAACCCAATGTAGAAACGAATTTTCCCTCAGGTCATTGCTTTAACTTAGCAAGATACCATTTTTCTTTTTTTTGCACTTTGACGCTCAGTTACACATGTTTAATATATCGTGTGTTAAGAAGGCAGAGAACTATGTAAAACATTTTTGAGATGTCTTTATCCCTCATATAGAGATTTTTTTTCATGAAAAATTGATGTAAACATCGTTTATCCACAGCAGTATGTCTCATCTGTAATAATAACAGCAACTTCTCTCTGCAGTTACGCACTTGCCACCTTGATAGGCTCCCTGCAAGCAGAAACTGGCTATTTGTTATTGTTGTTTAAATTATTTTATTTAGCTTTATTAATTAATTAATTAATTTATTTTATTTGACCAGAGAAGGACAGAGTGAGAGAGAGGAAAGTGAGAAAGCAAGTCACCAGGTCCAGGATTCGAATCGTGGCCAGCATGTGGGAGTCCAGCACCTCTCACCACCACACCACTTGCCAGCCCCTGCAACTGGCTATTTGAATATGCAACTTGGCATATGTAAATTGTAGCATAGAAAAATAGATCAAGGTGCCATGACTAAAAATGGTGTTCTATCATGGATCCTTTCAGGCTTCTAGTTCTAGCTCTAACAGGTATTTATTTTACGTAATTTTCCCAGTTCACCTTCTTTTTTAGTTTTTCTTTAGAATTACTTATTTGATTTAATTTATTATTATTATTGTTATGATTTAAATTCACTATAGAGCATGCACACTCACCAAAGACAGAGAGAGAGAGAGAAAGTGAGAAAGCAAGCTGCCAGGTCCAGGACTTGAACCACAGTCAACCATGTCAACCATGTGAGAGTCTAAACTCTTAACCACCACTCCACCTGGTGGGCCCAGTTCACCCTCTTTTGTATGACAATCCTTGTCACTTTCCACTTTGGGTAGGTCACGAGGTTTCATGTCAGAGTTCAGGCATGTATTATCCTTTTTATTTTCGAGGTGGATATATTTTGAATACATTGTTGCATGAACAATGAATGTCAGCTGAATGAAATATTCAAGTTTGCATGACTTCTAGCTAATAGCATTTTAGAGATCTTAATAAACATGCTAATGAGACACAATAATTGAGTAGGGGCAGATACAGACCCAAGGAAGAACAGGCATGGACCCCTGACATTGGTAGAAGACACACAGGAAGGTTCAATTGGTGCTAGGTGTTGAAACTAAAGAATCATAAAGAGTTGGTCATGGTAATCGAATTGTGCCATATTCAAAATGACTTAAAAGAAGTGTTCTAGAATGACCAATTATGAGGGCTGACACAAATAAGAGGATGTGCTAAAAAAACCTGTGGATCTGGAAACATAACATCCATGGTTTCCTTAATACCCCAGCTGCCTAAACATCTGACTCACAAACTGCTCCAGATTCCCTATATGAAAGCAAGGTCAAGATAACCATCTGGGAGCTATCAGATACTGGAAGAAAAGACAGTAATATTATTTCTAGGACAGCATTTTGAAACTTGAGCTAGCATTCTGCTGCTTGAAAGGACTTGGTTTTGTAGGAAAGATTTGGCAAGATATAGAATACAAATATTTGGACCAGAGAGTCAAGGACTACAATCTATCAGTGCTCAGTATTCTCCTGAGCAAACTTCAGCTATATATTTTTTTTTAATAAGCAAGGATTGAATTTGCTAAAAATTAGAAAACTTCTGTGGCTTACTTTTTCATTATCAAGGACTATGGCCTTTTGGCCGGAACCGCCATCTTCCAGTAATTAACCAAAATGACGAACACAAAGGGAGAGAGGAGAGGCACCCGATAATATGTTCTCTAGGCCTTTTAGAAAACATGGAGTTGTTCCTTTGGCGACATATATGCGAATCTACAAGAAAGGTGATATTGTAGACATTAAGGGAATGGGTACTGTTCAAAAAGGAATGCCCCACAAATGTTACCATGGCAAAACTGGAAGAGTCTACAATGTTACCCAGCATGCTGTTGGCATTGTTGTGAACAAACAAGTTAAGGGCAAGATTCTTGCCAAGAGAATCAATGTGCGTATTGAGCATATTAAACATTCTAAGAGCAGAGATAGCTTCCTAAAACGTGTGAAGGAAAATGACCAGAAAAAGAA
>NW_006159565.1:4218100-4222009 GCF_000334495.1 Tupaia belangeri chinensis
TAATTCATGGCATGATGGGTGTTAAAAAAAAACTAATCTGTGGTCTATAAAAAAAAAAAAAACCCAAAACTATGGTCTCTTTAGCAGGAGAGTAACTTTGCACAGAAGGGCTCTCTCACTTGGATGCAGAAGAGCCATTTCTTTTTGCATTTTGGGATGGTTTCTTAATCAGAGGAGGCCAAAGGTCAGGGGTAGCTGTGGGGCAAGGAGATGCAGAGGCACCGAATTAGCAACAGACACTGTGGCCCTGAGATGTTTGTGGCTAATCCCGTTTGTTTCTGCTTTCCATATTCCTTACCTCTGGTCTCCATGGACCCGGGTGCTTTTTTCTTTTTTTTCCATCTAACCATTATGTCTCTTTACAACACACAATATGGTTTTTCAAAGCATACAGATATTATATGTAAAAAAATAGTAAAAAATATTACTGTACACATCATCCTAAACAGATAACTTTCTATTCTTGAGTCTGTTAAATATTTTTGTTTTTGTTTTCCTGAGCCCTCGCAGCCCTGTATGCTGCCCCGTTCATCCACTCCCACATAGTCTCTAGTATCTACACTTTCTGTCTCTGCTATTCTTGTCCCTGGACATTTACATTCATTTTTTTATTTGAGCTACATTGAACAAGTTTTTCTTTCTTGAAACCCAAAGAGAACTGACTGGAACCTGCTTGTTTGTGGATACTCTGTTTCCAAACAAAAAGTCGACGTGTCACCTAATCTGAAATCAGGGTTTATAACATTTAGGAGGGATCAATAATATTGTTATGTGAATGCAAAATTGTGATTGTAATGATGTAAAGTTGCCAAATACTAGTAAGGGTGAAAAAGCCTATTTAGACTCAGGCTTACCTGTATTTTAACAGATGTCATCGTTTACTTGCTATGTGGTTTTGGGCAAATAAGCTTTCTGAGACTCCTTTTTCATCTGCATATGGGGAGAATTCCTCCTTTCAGGTTGCTTGGCTGAGAGAAAAAGGTAATGAGTGTGTGGTGCTGAGCAATGACCCAGCACCGACTAGAGACTGAATAAAGAACGACTGACCATCGTGACCGCCAGTGCACGGCCAGTGAATGAGTTGAGCCATCGTGGCTGTCATGGAAAATGGAAGAGTGAAATGAAAACATGCTTACATGAATAGACTAATCTGAAAATGGCAAATGCAGACTTGTCTATGACCAGGTTGTAAGATGGACTGAAGTGTTTTGGAGACAAGCAGATTCTGACTGAATGAGGAAACTACCTAATAAAGAGTAGGCTCTGAAGGAACTAACCTACCAAATGTACTTTGAATTACATGAAAAACCTATGACTAGAACAGGGAAAGAAAGAAAAAAAAACCAACTATGCTTAATTGACAAAACAATGAAAACTATTTGCTAGTGATGATGTGTATAGTAATGTCTTTGTCTTAACTAATATACATAGTAATTGTGCTGGAAAAGGAAATGTTATACACTGTAAAGATATATGTGACTAAATGTGTTATAAAAAAAAGAAAAAAGAAAAAAAAAGGAAAAACCTATGAATAACATCAACTTGTGTGGCGTATCATGACAGCTGACAAAGAGCAGTAAAAGACAGAAATTCCCACATGGAGGATAAAGAAAAGACTAACCATGGTTACTACGGTAACTACATTAACTAAGATAGATATGTACATATGGGTTAACCTCCAAATGCTCTTTGGGGATTAACTCATCTCCTGAAAATCAGAACTCCATGTCTTTGTGTTATTTCCTCTATGTGTCTATGCCCATGTAATCTGGAATCACAAAAGGTACTATTTCTCCTGAAAAAGCTGAAGTGCACATCTCAAGGCTTCAAAGTGCATAATATTCACTGGAGGATGCGAACTCTGTTAAACTGCTGATCTTGACACTGTGGTCTGAGACTGCCAGTCCACAGACTACAAGTTTGAGAAGTTGAGACTTCATGTAACAGAAGAAATCATTGCCCAAAATCATTTTTTTTAAAAGACATTTTTGCTAGAGGGCATGTGCACTCATCAGAGAGACAGAAAGTGAGAAATCATCTCCTGAGGGTATGGCCATAATGCAATCCCTTCTCTTTCATTCTCTTCTTGAGATTTGGGCATATATGCACATATACCTGGGATGAGTTTTAAGCCACAAGGTTCAGGATTTGAACAATGGTTGGCCATGTGAGAATCCACCCATGTAACCACTACATCATCTGTTCGTTCTGAAAATAATTTTAGATTTTTGCCATAGGACACATGCTCTCCCAGGAGAGAGACAAACAGTAGGAAAATGAGAAATCACCCCCTTAGCGGGGGATGACCACACCGCAATCACTTCTCCTTCATTTTCCTCTCTGAGTTTTGAGCATACACACACATGCACCCAGTGTGGTTTTCAAACTGTTGGGGCCAAGACTCCAGCTGTGGTTGGCCTTGTGGGATCCAGTACCTTAACAACCATACTACCTGCTGGCCCTGCCGAAAACAATGTTTAACCATTCTTCTAGCTTTTCCACTTCAACAAAGGAGTGCTTGCATAAAGGAGTTGAGAATGACATAGGTCTCTGAACACTGTATTTCTCAAACCCACTTCAAAGTCTTGCCATTGGAGAGGAATTTAGGGCTTAAACCCTGCAGACATCAGCTTCAGCTTCAGTATTCTATTTGGTGACAATCTGACAGCATTTGCTTGCACTCTGTCCTTTCACACCTGGGCATTTCCTCTAACCTGGCTCTGCTCTTTAATGCCTCTGTTCTCTGTAGGAAGTAGATAGATATGATTTTGGTGCAATGACAGGAAGCAGCCTACGAAATCATGTCACACCAGGGTCTGTAATCCTTTTGACTGTGACAGTTCATTGTCACTTAGCAGAAATTACTGGTTATGAATATTTAACAAATTTGCAATTAGCTCATCTACCAACATGATTACTGAAATGGAATAAGCCATTGAATAAAGCTGCTAGGATTATGTACATAATGCCTTTCTGATTATATATGCTTACACATCTGTTTTTGTTTTTTCCTCTCCTCTGGCACCAATTTCCTAATTTTTATAAAACCACATGCCACACCTCACTGCCTTCTATAGTCTCATGTTGTGCAAATGTGGATATGATGGCAATTTTCAGATTCTGGGTAGAAAATTTAGACTTAAGCTCCAGAGGTGACACTATCTGATGCAGGGTTATCTCACAGAAAGAATACCTGAAATCTTCCTCTAATTTATTCCCAATTTTATCTGTGGTCTAATTACCTAATTGGTTGACTTTGTTTCTGATCCCTGAAAGACATTCATTACATATTATCTGCTCAGTTCATCTTAACTGGGTGGTAAAATAGATTAATTAAAAAACAAACAAACAGGGGGACCAGCAGTTAGCGTAATGGCTATGTCGCTGGACTCCCATGTAGTCGACCCTGGTTCGTGTCCCAGACCCTGGGACTGAAAACACCCCAAGCATGTGTGTGTGCATGCCCAAGATCCCAAGAGGAGAATAAAGGAGAAGGGATTGCAGCATGGCCATCCCCCCTGGGTGGTGATTTCTCGCTTTCTATCTCTCTGTCTCTCTCTGGCTGGCGAGCACACACGCCCTATAGCAAAAACCTCTCCAAAAATAAAAAAACCAAACAAACAAAGTCAAGAAATCTTACAACTCACTTGTTGAGTGACTTTGTACCTAATCTCCTCACCCCTCTGGGTTCAGATTCTTGACTGTAAATTGAGTAAAATAGCCTTTACTTCCTGATATTTAATTATTAACATCATAGATTGTTCTTACTATGTTAGAATTAGTTTCTTACTACTCCTTTGGAGAAATGAAAGAAGAAAACAAAAGTGGAGACACTACATGGTAGTAAATGGTAGAGTAGGGGAGAGTCATTTTTCTGACTTCCGTTCAGTAGAATCTTTTTCCTCTCCT
>NW_006159565.1:4222040-4230302 GCF_000334495.1 Tupaia belangeri chinensis
AAACAACTTGTAGCAGCAATTTGAAGATACCTGTGTTTGATCTGGCAAACAGAAAATACTTCATCTCCTATAGTAGACATGATCGATATGCTTTGACTATTAATCAGTTTTTCTGTTAAAGAGTCTTCATATTTTCCTAAGTGTGTTTTAAACTGTCATGGAGGAGGGCAGGTCATATTATCTTTGTGCTCTTTGTGGAATTGTGCTGTCTGCATTGTTGATAAATCCTGTAGTCTGTTTTCTCTGTGCTTTTAAAGAATGATCTTGATTATTCTTTAATCAAGATCATTGCATGTAGTTTGGTCTTCTAAAAAGCTGCTGTCTCAGAGTGCAAAATATATCAGGAATATTGGAAGATACCAGAAGCTGTTGACACTAACAGCTAAGTTACTTGACTTTGTATAGAAGTATAGAGCTTTTAGGTGTACAAAATGCTTTCATGTGCTTTTTTTTTTTTCAACATTCTGTTGATATTCCAAGACACACTCTACTTTCTAAGGTAGACGTTTTTCAGTCAGTCCTTCTGTGGATGGAGTCTGCAGCCTTTGGAACCATCTCAGCACTGAATATACTCTAAGGGCCAAACCTATGGGCCAACAACCTGCTTGTCTCTCCATTTCTTTCCTATTGTTTATCATTGTTCCCCAAAAGAATATCTGAGCCTTTACTTATTTGTTCTTTCACTGTTAGTCTTTCATCTGATAATCATAAAGCACCCCCTATCTGCAAAGAGCTAGATTACAGGGAACCAGAAATAAATATGACGCTGTCCTTGCGTGGGGAGCTTGGAATAAAGGTGATGCCTGAGAGGAAAATTCAGGTCCACAGGCCACTGGGATAGGAGCTTTGCTGGAGGGAGGCATGGATGAAGACTACTCAGCCAACTCAGCCTGAGGGTGGTCAGCAAATTCTTCCAATAGGTAAGTCATTAAGGGTGAGGGTTGTTAGCCAGGAGGATGGGTAGTGGATGAGAAGATGTTTCAAAGAGGAGGACAGAAAAACAAAGATTTGGAGACCCCAAACATCACAGTCTATAAGTAATTGCAACACAGCGATGGATGTGGTATTTCACCAAAAACCTGTTGTCTAACTCATTATTAGAGCTATAAGCAAAAATATATGCAAGTAGAGGAAATGGTATAATGAGGGCTTATAGGCCCATCACCCAGCTTCAATGATTTTGTGTTATTAAGGAAAAAATAAAATCCATGTCTGCTCTCTGCTTTATAGATCCAGGAGCCCACATAATGGAACAGAAGAGAAGAGATAGAAACAAGTTGCTGTAGACATGGCAGAAGTGGCATTGCAACTCTGTGGGGGAGTAGATGGAATATTCACTGGTGATGTGATAATTATGGAAATATGGGAAAAGTGAATTTGGATCTCCCTCTGTCATCTATATAAATATAAATTCTGGGTTGGATTAAAGATCTGAAAATAGCAAATCACTGAATCTTTCTGGAGAAACTGCAGAAGAGTATTTTCATAGATTGGGGCAGGGAAGGATTGTTTTAGAGTTAAAAATAACAAACTTGAAAGAAACAGTGGTAAATTCTACTTTATTTGGTAAAAAAAAAATTACATTCCTTGAGGCCAAAATGAGAGTTTTATAAGACAAGACACAGTCTGGGAGAAAACACCTGAAATATCTATAACTGAGATTCAACCCCAGAATATATATAAAGAACTCTTACAAAGATGAATGATCGAATGGAAAAACTGGCTAATTACATGATCAGTCAATTTTAAAGTGAATTATGAATGGTCAATGATTATTTGAAATTATATTTAACCTTAGAATAATAAGAAAATACAAATTAAAGTCATAATACTCTAGGGGGATTATATAGGAAGATTCACTGTTATTTTTTGAAGTTTACTTATTTCTTCATGAGTTAGAGAGGCACAGAAGGCAGAAGAGGGAGACACAGAAAGAGACAGAGAGACAGTATCTCCAACAAGGTCCAGCTAGACCTCAATTATGGGCACACATATGCCTGATGCACTCAGGGAGGTCTCCAGTTGTGAACTTGGAACTTGTCCAGGTTGGTCAGCCTCACAGAGCTTTGTGGTTTACGTAGCTGTATCACAGTTTGGCCTTAATTCATATTGGCATTTTTCATATTTTGTATTTTAAGCCATATGGTAGATACATGGTGTTTATGATACTGTAATGCCTTGCATTTCTGAAACTTTATAGACATTTATACATATATATAGATACAAACTACATCTGAACACACACACACACACACACACACGTATGATCTTCTACAAGTTTGTGGAAAATACTTATTATATTTTTAAAAACTGCATGAATTTCAATTGTTTTGTACCAAAACAAACACATACTTTAATTTCATTTTTTTCATGAACTTTTCAAAGTTCTCTCTTAGATTTCATTAAATAAATCACCACAAAACTCTTTGCAAGGTTTAATTACCAACCCCAAACTTCTTAGGAATTGCATTGTACAGGAACAATGCAATTGAATTTGATTCTTCCCCAGAAAAACAAACTGGCAAAATTTAAGAGGCAGCCTGGGTGAGTGGAACAGCCTGAGACTGAGACATGCTCTGCCACAGCTGGATGGGTGATCCTGAGGGCTGTCATTTAAAATCTCTAAACCTCAATTCCCTCACTTGTAAATTGAAGGCATTCTACCAAAGACTTGTGAGTTCTGATTCTTGCTTTACCATTCTGTACTACTGCAGCACTTCTCAAAGTATGTTGGAAAAGATCCATTAGACGCTAATCAGGATTGCTTGAGCATAGAGCTCTGTTATCAAACAAGTTGGAAATCATTTGGCATTGTAATGCACTATCCTTTAGGGAGTGCGGATGTGCAGGAGGGAGGCGGGGCAGGAACAGAAGTGCTTGTTGATGGAGAAGGAAGCCGAGCACAAGACCTCACCTACCTCGGGAGTGTCCCACTTCTGACTTGGCAAGACGTGGAGTCATTTACGTGACTGATATTTATTCAATCCCTCTGTGTGACCAAAAATAATAATGAGAGACAGGAGGGTGAGCAGGGAGACCTTCTGCTCTATGCCTCCCCTCTCTCTTCTTTAGAAGCATGCTTAGGTGGAGGCCGCATATTGCGTTGGCCTGTGAGAAAACAAAGCCAGCTGGCTGCACCTGCTTCCTGCACAGAGCTTTCCAGATGCAGCTGAAATCAGGAGAGGCCCGCACACAGCATGGGCGCCTGCCTTTGTGAGGCTGGTAAACAGCTTCAGCCAGGGCTTTTATTTTCTGCCAAAGCAACTGAACAGTGAATAGCTGAGTATTCTTCAGCACTTCACTCAACACACCCTGGGCTTCTGATTCTCTCTGTTCTTAAAAATTTGCCAGAGGGCACATGTGCTCATTGGAGAGAGAGAGAGAGAAACAAAGAGAGAGAGAGAGAGAGGGAGAGAGATAAAGTAAGAAAGCACTCCTAACCCGAGGGAATGGTCACAGTGCAGTCCCTTCTATATCTCTCCCTCCTTTTCTGGGCATGCACACATGCCCAATGTGATTCTCAAGCTGCTGGGTCTAGGACTTGGATTGCTTGAGCATAGAGCTCTGTTATCAAACAAGTTGGAAATCATTTGGCATTGTAATGCACTATCCTTTAGGGAGTGCGGATGTGCAGGAGGGAGGCGGGGCAGGAACAGAAGTGCTTGTTGATGGAGAAGGAAGCCGAGCACAAGACCTCACCTACCTCGGGAGTGTCCCACTTCTGACTTGGCAAGACGTGGAGTCATTTACGTGACTGATATTTATTCAATCCCTCTGTGTGACCAAAAATAATAATGAGAGACAGGAGGGTGAGCAGGGAGACCTTCTGCTCTATGCCTCCCCTCTCTCTTCTTTAGAAGCATGCTTAGGTGGAGGCCGCATATTGCGTTGGCCTGTGAGAAAACAAAGCCAGCTGGCTGCACCTGCTTCCTGCACAGAGCTTTCCAGATGCAGCTGAAATCAGGAGAGGCCCGCACACAGCATGGGCGCCTGCCTTTGTGAGGCTGGTAAACAGCTTCAGCCAGGGCTTTTATTTTCTGCCAAAGCAACTGAACAGTGAATAGCTGAGTATTCTTCAGCACTTCACTCAACACACCCTGGGCTTCTGATTCTCTCTGTTCTTAAAAATTTGCCAGAGGGCACATGTGCTCATTGGAGAGAGAGAGAGAAACAAAGAGAGAGAGAGAGAGAGGGAGAGAGATAAAGTAAGAAAGCACTCCTAACCCGAGGGAATGGTCACAGTGCAGTCCCTTCTATATCTCTCCCTCCTTTTCTGGGCATGCACACATGCCCAATGTGATTCTCAAGCTGCTGGGTCTAGGACTTGAACTGCGGGGTTGGCTATGTGGGATCCAGTCACCTTAACTGCTATGCCACTGACTGGCTTGGACTTAGGATTCTCATCTTTAAGAAAAAGAGATGTGATAAGATTATTTCTGAAGCTTTTTATTGTTCATTCATTACCAAAGACATATATAAATGTGGCTGTTCAGTACTTCTTAGGACGTGGTTGAAAACACTGTGTAGAAATATTCAGCGAGGGACTGGTGTAGTAAGACCTTCATTCAACAAAATGGTTATTGAAGACCAACACTATTCTCAGTGAATGCTGGGGAAATAGAAGTTAACACAACACACATAGGCATTTCAACAGACAAGAAACAAACAAAAAACTACCACTTGCATAGGAGAGAATGCAAAGTGCTAAGGAGAACAGAAAAGAAGAGTATGTGTGCAGAGTGCAAAAATAGATGATTTTGTACAGGAAGTTCAGGAAAGGTCTTTTTAGTAATGTGCCAACTGAGCAAAACCTTAAATGGGAGGGGAGAAGAGCTGTTGTTAGGAAAAAGGTTCTAGGTAGAGAAAGTGGTATGTGCAAAGGCCCTGAGGCTGGAGTGTGCCTGGCATGTACCAGGGACAGCATGGCAGTAGGAGTGAGTGACTGAAATAAAGTGAGGGAGGGAGCTAATGGAAAAGGGTGAAAATTCTGAATTACATGCAGAATGTGATGTTACAAAAAGAGAACTGAGAGAAGAACTCATATGATCTGAATAAAGTTTTGGAAGAAAGGTTTCTCTGGCTAAGTATAGTCTGTGGGAAGTGGGGAGGCGTGGGTGTGCAGCAGGAAGACAATGGAAATATACAGAATAGCCCATTAGAGACACAATAGTGTCTTACAGTAAGTGCTGGGGCAAGACTTTTTAACTCCCAGGAAAGGTCTTCAGCTCTAGCCACAAGGACAGGATTCTACGAAGACAGCTCTTTCTTCAAAAACCCAGAGGAAGCGGGTAGAGTGCAAATTGTGGATGTGAACCACATTATTACAGAGATAACATATCACGATTCTTTTTGTTTGTTTGTTTTTTGGAGAGGTTTTTGCCACAGAGCACGTGCGCTTGCCAGACAGACAGAGAGAGACAGAGAGACAGAAAGCAAGAAATCACCCCCCCAGGGGATGGCCACGCTGCAATCCCTTCTCGTCCATTCTCCTCTCGGGATCTTGGGCACGCACGCACACGTGCCCAGCATGAGTTTTAAGCCACCGGGTCCGGGACGCGAACTGTGGTCGACTACATGGGAGTCTAGCGACATAGCCATTATGCTAACTGCTGGTCCCAATAACATATCACAATTCTAAAACAAAATAAAAATACAAAAATAAAGTCATGAGAAAAAAGAACAGAAGAGATGATAGGAAAGTTAAGAGTTGTGCTCAAAATTACTTCCTCACTTGGGACCAGCAGTTAGCGTAATGGCTATGTTGCTGGACTCCCATGTAGTAAACTGCGGTTCGAGTCCCGGACCCAGGGGCTTAAACTCACGCCAGGCACGTGTAGGTGCGTGCCCAAGATCCTGAGAGGAGAATGGAGGAGAAGGGATTGTGGCATGGCCATCCCCCCCTGGGGGATGATTTCTCGCTTTCTATCTCTCTGTCTCTCTGTGTCTGTCCGGCGAGCACACGCGCCCTATAGCAAAAACCTCTCAAAAAAAAATCACTTCCTCACATAATCATGTGGCATTTTAACAAGAACATAGGACTATAATACATTCACTCTTCTTGTGACCCAATTACTCAATGGGCACGCATGGATTACTTCTATGTGCTGAGGGCTGGATGAGGGGAGGAAGGTTCTCAGCATGTTAAGACAGAGGGAATTAATAATACTATCCTTCTTTTCTTCTTTTTCCCTCTCATCTTCTCTTTTTCTCTTTTATCTTCTTTTCTTTATCTTTTCATTTTCTCTTTTTGATTAAATGGATATTTCTTTCTTTTTTTTTATGCAAAAGAGATGCAGAGTAGGGATGTTTGGGGCTGTTGTGATACTTTGTGATCCCCAGGGACCCAGGGTTCCTTCTATTTTGCTATTCTGTGCTTATGTGCTCTCATTTCTTATTTGCAAAGGATGTATCTGATAAAGGACTGTTTCCAAAATATACAAGGGTATATTTAGCAGTAATAAAATTACCAATTCCATTAGAAAATGGACAAAAGACTTGGACAAATGCCTTCCAACCTAAACTGAGTTAAAGTATGTAAAGCAAAAAGAGTTTATTTGGGCACAAGTTTAAGGACCACACTGGAATACAACCCTAGATGAACATATTACGGTTGTCCTGAACATGCACAACAAGGTCTTACAACCCTCTGGCAGGTTTTAGAGAAAGTGGCACATACAGAAACCTCAAAGCAGGAATATGGGATTTGGGACACATTCATACACATACACCCCCTCCCCCCCACACACACAAAGTGGGAGAGTAGGGGGAGAGAGATGAGAGAGGGCATTGTATCAGTAGTCTTGGGAAAATTCTCCCTGGCTACCAGGATCAATGGCAAGAATGGATAGGCTGTCAATGGGAAGATGCCCTTGCAGAAATAGTCCTGTGTCAGGTTGTAGTGGTCCTCGTACAAGGTTCTTGTTATCAGGCAACCTACTGTGAGAAAATACTTCCTCCATGGCCTTCTTTACCTTAATTTAGTCAAAGTTTAGCACAAGTTGACACAAATGACTCCATTTTAATTCTGACAAACTTTCACATATCTCACCAAAGAAGATATACAGGTGGCAGATAAGCATATGAAAAACTCAACCTGGGAAATGCAAATTAACACAGGAATGATATCACCACATGCTTATTAAGATGACTAAGTTCTGTAACACTGACAACATCAAATATTGGTATGGAGCAATAGGAACTCTCACCCATTGCTAGTAGGAAAGCAAAATGATATAGACACTTTGGAAAACAATTTAGTGGCTTCTTACCAAATTAAACATATTTCACCATATGATCAAATAATCCTACTTGGTGTTTGCTAAAAGAAATTTAAAATTTGTATCTACACAACAACCTGCAGACAGATGTTTACAGCAGTTTTATTTATAATTGCTAAAACTTGAAAGCAACTAAGGCGTCCTTTAGTAGGTGAACATATGAACTGTGGTCCACCCAGGCAATGGAATATGGTATTATTTGGTGCTAAAAGAAATGAACTATCAAGCTATAAAAAGGTGTGTAACACCCTTAAATATTACTAGTGAAAGAGAACAATCTGAAAGGCTACTTACTATATAATTCTAATTACATGACATTCTGGAAAAGTCAATTCTATGGAGTGAAGACCACAATGGTCATAAGCTTGATTCATGCTCAGGCTAGGTCCTTACCTATAAATATGTTATTTAAAACTCTAAGAGCTGCAGAGTACAGCTTGTTTGGAAGAAATGCCAGCCCACTTATACTTAGATTCAAAATGCCTGCATTTGAAGAGGCATAAATAAAGTGGGTGCTTTCCTGGTTCCTGAAAACCTTCATTAGACATTCTTGTACATTTTAACCTTTGTATCCACTTGGACTGGAGGCAGTGCACTGTCACTCGAATTTGCTATTGGGGTCAATTTCTAAAGATTTCAGAAGCATTTACTATTTCTGTCATTTCTCCAGATCTATCCGAACTCACTATTTGAATCTGGTCTTAGATGTAAAATTAAGAAAAGAGAAACAAGACTTACTCCATTCCATACATTCCCCCAAAATGCGATGTTCTGTGAACTGACCCACATGAGAAAATTCCAAGTTCATGTCGAGAGACCTCCCTGAGGACACTGGGCATGCTTATGTATGTTATCCTGGTCTGGGTGATGCTGGGGGTTGATTGTGGTATCACAATAGTGTTAAGGATAGTGTCTTTTTCTTTTCTTTTCTTTTCTTTTCTTTTTTTTTTTTTGAGAGGTTTTTCACTATAGGGCATGTGGATAT
>NW_006159565.1:4230327-4237995 GCF_000334495.1 Tupaia belangeri chinensis
CCAGACCAGACAGAGAGAGACAGAGAGACAGAAATCAAGAAATCACCCCCCTGGGGGGATGGCCACTCCGCAATCCCTTCTCCTCCATTCTCCTCTTGGGATCTTGGGCATGCACACATACACGCCCGGGTGGGTTTTAAGCCACCAGGTCTGGGACGCCAACCGCGGTCAACTATGTGGGAGTCCAGCGACATAGCCATTACGCTAACTACTGGTTCCCTGTCTCTCTTTTTCTTGCTCATGGAAAAAATAAACTTTTTTTAAAAAAGCAAAAGTATTACTTATTTGAAGGAGCTAAAACCCACACACAAAACCAATATATATATTTCTCTACACCAATTTTTTCCAACTCCCTTTTGACTCTTGTAATTTTTTTTTCACATTCTATACTAATTAGAAGGGAAAACAGATAGAATAATATTCATGGATAAAGAAATTATACAAAAATAAAGTCTGTTTCTAATTAGTTTACTTATCTCCCTGCATTTTGCTTAAATACAATGTAATTAGGTATTTTGTCATTTGAATATTGAGCTGTGGCTATTATTGTACCTTTGCTATCTCTAAGTAGGTCATTTAGAAAAAACTAAATGGGTATTTTTCTTGTTTTTCTGTAATACACTGAGTTTGAATTATACTTTAATATTCAGAATTTCTTTGTTCGTTATCATTTCAAGTTCATTCAGCAATGTGTGGCTAACAATTACATGGTTTGTTTAGACTTCGTTCACCTTTTATTTTCAACACACCAATCATTTTAATTTCACTACAGTGACTATTATAAACTGCAAGTCTGCCTTTTAAATTCCTTAAATTATATGTAACAGCCTCAGATTTAATGGTTCAATTATCCTGAAAACCTAATATTAGTGTGAAAATATCCCAAAATGTAGTGGCATAAAACAGCCATTTTATTCCGATCATGGATTCAGTGGGTTAGGAGCTTGGGGAGGGCATAGTGGAAATGGCTTCTGCCTATTTTAGAATGTCTGGAACCATAGTTGAAAAGCCTAGGAAGCCTGAGTGTCATAATTAGTGGCACTGGGACCATACAGAGGTAGGTGCGTCACTCAAGTGTCTGATGGTGGATGCTGGGTCTTGGCTGCAGCACCAACACATGGTTTCTCATGATCTTCCGACTGGGCAAGTTTGAGTTTCTCCATTACTTGGTGGCTGGATTCCAATAGGAGTATCCCAAGAGAACTGCTGAGAGCTGTCTCACCTTTTATAATCCATGTGGCTTTGTAAGTCACACACAAGGGAACTTCAAAAAGTTTGTGGAAAAATAGAATTAAAGTACAAGTTTATTTCAGTGGGGGAAAAAAAACCCCATGAAATCCATACATAGTTTTCTCATAATACATATTTTCCATGAACTTTTTGAATACCCCATGCAGTAGCACTATGGTAGTCACAGAAGTCTACTCAAGGCTAAAGAGAAGGACATAGACCTGGCTTCTTCATAGACATTTGTAGGGGAAGCAAGAGGAAAGGAGATATTGATGTAACTATTTTTTGGAAATTGCAACCTGCCATGCTCTTATAGTTTATATTGATATTTTCTTTCACTAGTCTGAGGACTAGAATAATTTGTTAATCTTTTCTACTTCTTGCTTGTTTCAAAGATATTCTTTCTTATAGGTGATGGAGTAGACTACTGGATCTGTCACAAAAATCATTATTTCCAAAATACATGGAGGGTTGGGCCCAGGAAATTAGTAATATATACTCATGAGTGTTTTAAAAAGAATACATTGTTGGGGGCCAGTAGGTGGCATGGAGGTTAAGGTGATTGGATTCCACATGGTTGACTTCATGGTTTAAGTCCTAGATCTGATGACTTGAAAATCACACCAGGCGTATGTGTGTATGTGCCCCAAATCCAGAGGAGAATGGAAGAGAAGGGATTGTGGTGTGGTCATCCTGCTTAGGGGGTGATTTCTTTCTTTCTTTCTTTTTTTCTTTTTTTGGAGAGGTTTTTCGCTCTAGGGCACGTGCGCTCGCCAGACAGTCAGAGAGAGACAGAGAGACAGAAAGCAAGAAATCACCCCCCATGGGGGCTGGCCACTCTGCAATCCCTTCTCCTCCATTCTCCTCTCGGAATCTCGAGCACACACGCACATGCACCCAGTGTGAGTTTTAAGCCACCCGGTCCAGGACACGAACCGCAGTCGACTACGTGGGAGTCCAGTGACATAGCCATTACACTAACTGCTGGTCCCCTTAGCGGGTGATTTCTCACTTTGATTCTCTTTGGGTCTCTCTGGCAAGTGCACATACCATACCTTATAGCAGAAACAAAACAAACAAAATGATAATATTGTTTTTTTTTCTTCATAATTCTAAAACAGTGGACTTCTCAGAAGCCCTGAGCACATCTGTCTTGTCTTAGGAAGATACTGGATGCTTTGTTAGAAAAGAAAAATAAATTGGTGAATTTTATCTTATAAATCTCCCAGAAAGGACAAAATTCTGTGGTCACTCAGGATCTGTCAGCTATTCATCACAGTGCGAAGGAAAAGAATACTCAGCCATATGTGATTTCTAATCTAAATTCTGTCACCTCTCAGCTGTGTGACCTCGGACAAGTTACTTAAGCTCTCTGAGTCTTGATTTCTTCACTTTTTAAAAAAGAATTATTTATTTAATTTTATTTATTATATTATTACTAATTATTATTTATTTGATTTTATTTATTACTATATTATTACTAATTTGCTATAGGACATGCACACTCACCAGAGAGAGACAGAGAGAAAGAAAGAGAGAAAGTGAGAAAGCAAACCACCAGGTCTGGGACTTGAACCAGTTAGCCCTGTGGCAGTCCAGCACCTTAACCACCACACCATCTACGGGTCCAGGTTTGTTCATTTGTAAAGGAGGATATTGGCAGCCTATCCCACAGGCTACTGTGAAGATCAAAGATAATATGTGGAATATATTTGTAAATGTATGGATTTGTGCAGAATAATCTAGAAATAATGGCAATATCTCTTCAATATAGTTAGTGGGAGAGTTAAAAATAGATGAATGTTGATTACTCAGTACAAGATAAATATCACTTATTATGCAAAGCTTATGTAGTATTCCTTCTATAGCTTGTATGCTGGGGTTTGGGGCATCTCTGGTTAACATTTGCTCTCTCATAAGCAGTCCAGTGTTTTATATATAGTAAATGTCCAACAAATTATTTTAAAATGTTCAATGGCTGAAAGATTTCTCTTCTTGGTCTGTTCAATGAATCCCATAATTATGCAGATCTTTGCTGGTTTGCAGCTTGATAATAAGCTCTAATTCAGTCAATTCAAGAACTATGTCGAGTTCAACATGTCTAATTTTTTACATAAAATTTGATATTCAAGTTGCTCTTTGCATTCCCGAAGAATCTCTCCAGGAAGGGTCAGCCTTCCTCCAGCCCTCCTACACAGCAGGCATTGACAATGCGCACAAATAGTGAAATTTGTTACCAAACCAGCTCTCTGCAAAGCATGGCTGCTGGCTCTCAATTCAAGTGCTATTTCTCCAGGAGATGAGTTTGGAGGACCAGGGTTAATGTAACACTTGGTCTCTATTCTAAACAAAGAACTTGCTCATGCCTTTGAACTCTCCAGAGTGGATCGATTGCATAGGGCAAATCTTGTGGAATGATGGTCTCATGGTATCGGGTATTGAGACCCTCACTCAGCACACAAACTTAATAAGTGAAGGGAAGAAAAAAAAAAAAGGAAAGAGGAACTGAGGAACAATTCTGAGGTTAGAAAACAAACAACAAATGTCAGCAGATGTTTGCAAGAGGACTCCTCCACATGTTCTTTGTCAAGCATGTCACCTTCCAAAGAAATGGCTCTTAGCCTCAGGTGCACAATGGAATTACCTGGAAATTACTTCAGACAGATCCAATCAGAGCCTCTGTGGGTAAGACCAAAGCCCGAGTATTTTTCAAGCTGCTTATATGGTTAGGAGTGTCACCGTGGTTGAGCATCAGTGTTAGAGAAGACCCTCCTTCATATTTGTTCATTCCTGTTGCACTCACTGCTCCCCAGACTAGCAGCTTCAGCGTCAACTGGGAGCTTGTTAAAAATGCAGAGCCATAGACCTCACTGCTTCAGATCTGCGGAATTAGAATCTGCGTTTCATAGTATCCTCAGGGGACTCTGAGACAAGTCAGGTTGGAGGAGCACTGTTGCAGTAAGTAGTTCTTGAACGTGACTGTGCTCTCAAGTTATTGGGGGAAGTTTAAAAAACCCAGATGTTCATATCTCACTGCACCTAGACCACCTAACTCACAATCTCTGGCTAGGTAGGCTCCAAGGATAATTTTGCAAATGGATCAGTTGACAATCCCCAGTGCTCATGTCTGCTTAGTGCTTCTTGCATAAAATATACTCTGACTTACTTATGAGACCCTGTTTTTTCTTTCTTTGCAGAGGAAAGAGAATTAAATTACAGTGACAACAGCAGGAACAACGGGGAAGTAATGAGTGTAGAATCTTTCTATTGGATTGTAGGAAAAGTCACGCTATGTTTTTGCATAGAAAAATATGTCACAGCTTTTCCAACAACCCAATAGTTTCAACACTTTCCTTCCCAGCCTTTCTCTCTCTCTCTCTTTTTTTTAAAATTTCGTGATAAAGAGAGAGAGACATCTCCAATAGACTCTTGATGCTATGATTATACCCCTGGACTCAGCCAGCCCAGATCACAGGCAGATCCAATCAGAATGTCTGTGGGTAAGACCTACCGTCTTAGTATTTTCTGAGCTTCTCAGTTGATTAGAAGGATAACAAAGATGAGTTAATCTTGTTTCAACACCCAGCATGTACAAGGAGACTTCGGGACATGAACCCAAAACCTCCACAGCTGGCCTCAGCATTACTGTTGTGCCTTCACAGCTGGCCATCCCCAATCATTTACAGTCATGCCACTTTTAAAAAATACTTATTTATGGGACCGGCAGTTAGCGTAATGGCTATGCTGCTGGACTCCCATGTCCAGGGAAGTGATTTCTTGCTTTCTGTCTCTATGTCTCTCTCTGTCTGTCTGGCAAGTGCACACGCCCTGTAGCAAAAACCTCTCCAAAAATAAATAAAAATAAACATAAATAAACATAAAAATATTAATTTATCATTATTATTTTTAATTTGACCAGAGAGAGATAGAGAGAGAAAAAGGGGAAGGGAGAAGGCAAACTGCCAGATCTGGGACTCGAACCATGGTCAGCCATGTAGGAGGCCAGTGCCTTAACCGTCATGCCACCTGCCAGCCCCTAATCATCCTATTTTTAATTTATGGCAATTTTTTAGTTATTTACTGTTATTGAGATTATCCAAAGTTATTTTTTTTTAAAAGAAAGAAATCTCTTTGCACTCATATTTCATCATCTATGTATGACATCTAAAGAGCTTGCATAATTTCAGAAATTGGGACAGTGACATAAGCAAGTTTGAGAGCAAACATAATTTGCTCTTCACGAGGATAGGATTAAACTCTTGGAAGCAAGAAGGAACAGACTCTTTAGAAGATACTCTTTAATAACACATGTTGGCCCATAAGAGCAGAAATAAATACAATTCTCTAGGCTAGCCAGACTCATCATTTTCCATTTTCATTTGAGAATTGCCTTACAAACAAAGACAAGAATGAAAAGAAATGACATAATCTATTATGCAGGGACAAAGCTGACTGCTCACATTTTTTTTTATTCCTTTTTTTTTTTGGAGAGGTTTTTTCTATAGGGCGTTTGTGCTCACCAGAAAGACAGAAACAGAAAGTGAGAAATCACCCCCAGGAGGGATGGCCACATTGCAATTCCTTCTCCAGTGTCAATTTTCCAGATCTTGGGCATGCACACACATGTGCCTGGCATGAGTTTAAGCTGCTGGATCCAGGACTCAAACCGCAGTCGACTACATGGGAGTCCAGCGACATAGCCATTACGCCAACTGCTAGTCCGGACTGCTCACATTTTATGTACTAATATGTTGATGTCTTCAGTCATTAGCTCATAACAAAGGTAATGGCTTTAAGTTTCTAGTCTTATATACCATTTGCAGGAAAATAGAGACTGGAGAAGGAATTGCAATGTGGCCATCCCTCCTGGGGGTGATTTCTCACTTCCCCTCTGTCTGTCTCTCTCTGATGAGCGTACATACCCTATGGCAAAAAAAACTTAAAAAAAACTTTAATTTTTAAAGATTAATATTTATAAATGGGAGGATTAGAGAAAGATGTTGTGGGAAGATTCATAAAGTCTTGCTTTGACACAGAGACTACTCAGAAATCTGGTTTAAATGTAGTTAGCTATTTTCAGATCAAATTTGTTTCCCAAGCAAAACTTGTTCTAGGCAAAATTCAAAATTCCTCTCCAAGCCTTTTGGGAAATAAAATACTTGCATGTATCCCTTTGTGTACAGTCCAAACCAAAAACAATGCTCCTGCCAGTTCCTATAGTTTAAACTATTGTGGTGAGTAAATGAAACAGTGACAGAAATAGAAACTCCAATTAAAAGATAATGCTGGACAGAATCCTTCTTGTTCCACACTGACTCTGCATCCGTAAGCTGTGTGGTTCCCACAGAAGACCAAACAAGAGGGTAGTGCATATGAGCTCTGCTGCTTGTGTGTCTGCTCTCTTCACATGTTTAACATCAGCAGATCAGTTTCCTCCTTATGGGGCCAGCAGGTGGCGTGGTGGTTGAGGTGCTGGACTTCCACATTGCTGACTGTGGCTCGAGTCCCATACAGTGTGACTTGGAACTCACCCTGTGTGTGTGTGCACCCAAAATCCTGAGAGGAAAATGAAGGAGAAGGGATTGTGGCATGGCCATCTCCCCTGAGCGGTGGGTTCTCACTTTCTCTCTCTCCAACTTCCTGTCTTCCGAGAAAGCACACATATCCTATAGCAAAAATCTCCTTGACCAAAAGAACCCCCAAAAAACAGAAACAAAAAAACCTCCTTATGGGATTTGGGAAGACTTGATGTAAGTGAAATCAATAGTTACACTACAGTGATTATATGTGACTATGGAATATACATTTAAATAAATATGCAGTCAAGAGATCTGCATGTATTCCTGGAAATTACAAACACAATGAAAATATGAAATGTTGATAAGCCATCTCTTTCATCAGTAACTGAAGTCAACTAGCTTTTTAAAAGTTTACTTCTCTCTTTCTTTCATGAGTGAGAGGAGAAGAGAGATAGAATGAATGAGAGAGTGAGAGAGAGGGGCATCCCTAACAGGGTCCTCACCCCATGATCTGTCTCAGCCTCAGCCAGGCTTGGATCATGGGTGAGCATGTACCTGGAGATCTCTGGGCACAAACCCAGAAACTTCCCGTATGGATCAGCCTCTCTGAGGCTGTGGTACCACTACAGCACCATTTTGCCCCACAAGTGGCCCAGTATTCTCTTATTGTGTGATGGAACACATTCACTGTTTTTAATATTATAGCTATATTTTTGCCACCAATCGGTTTACACGCACAGAATTTTTAAAAATCTATTAAATTTTTTTTTTTTGGGAGAGATTTTCACTGTAGGGCGCGTGCGCTCGCCAGACAGACAGAGAGAGACATAGAGACAGAAAGCGAGAAATCACCCCCCAGGGGGGATGGTCACGCCACAATCCCTTCTCCTCCATTCTCCTCTCGGGATCTTGGGCACGC
>NW_006159565.1:4238647-4266467 GCF_000334495.1 Tupaia belangeri chinensis
GCCTTGACGTCCGCATTGCTGCCTGTGGCTCGAGTCCCATACAGTGTGACTTGGAACTCACCCTGTGTGTGTGTGCACCCAAAATCCTGAGAGGAAAATGAAGGAGAAGGGATTGTGGCATGGCCATCTCCCCTGAGCGGTGGGTTCTCACTTTCTCTCTCTCCAACTTCCTGTCTTCCGAGAAAGCACACATATCCTATAGCAAAAATCTCCTTGACCAAAAGAACCCCCAAAAAACAGAAACAAAAAAACCTCCTTATGGGATTTGGGAAGACTTGATGTAAGTGAAATCAATAGTTACACTACAGTGATTATATGTGACTATGGAATATACATTTAAATAAATATGCAGTCAAGAGATCTGCATGTATTCCTGGAAATTACAAACACAATGAAAATATGAAATGTTGATAAGCCATCTCTTTCATCAGTAACTGAAGTCAACTAGCTTTTTAAAAGTTTACTTCTCTCTTTCTTTCATGAGTGAGAGGAGAAGAGAGATAGAATGAATGAGAGAGTGAGAGAGAGGGGCATCCCTAACAGGGTCCTCACCCCATGATCTGTCTCAGCCTCAGCCAGGCTTGGATCATGGGTGAGCATGTACCTGGAGATCTCTGGGCACAAACCCAGAAACTTCCCGTATGGATCAGCCTCTCTGAGGCTGTGGTACCACTACAGCACCATTTTGCCCCACAAGTGGCCCAGTATTCTCTTATTGTGTGATGGAACACATTCACTGTTTTTAATATTATAGCTATATTTTTGCCACCAATCGGTTTACACGCACAGAATTTTTAAAAATCTATTAAATTTTTTTTTTTTTTGGGAGAGATTTTCACTGTAGGGCACGTGCGCTCGCCAGACAGACAGAGAGAGACATAGAGACAGAAAGCGAGAAATCACCCCCCAGGGGGGATGGTCACGCCACAATCCCTTCTCCTCCATTCTCCTCTCGGGATCTTGGGCACGCACGCACACGCGCCCGACGTGAGTTTTAAGCTACCGGGTCTGGGACATGAACCGCGGTCGACTACATGGGAATCCAGCGACATAGCCATTACGCTAACTGCTGGTTCCCAAAAATCTATTAAAATTTGAGACTATAGATAGACTCATTTGCAAGCAGCCTGGCTCATCAATATCTTTAAAAAATGGTCAAGGATATAATCACATGCAAAACTGCCTAAATTAGAACTGAAACCAAATTACAGCTAATAAAAGCACACTGACTGCCTTTCATAACAGTAAACTCAAGCAAAATGATGTTGATTGAAAGACCCCACATTTGTCAGAGAAATACATTTCATCTCACTGAAAACCTGTTCTTTGCACTTTAAAAGGTAAAACTATTCAATGGAAAGAAAAATCAGAAAATGTAGAAAAGTACAAAGTAGAAAATGACCCATACTCCTACCATTTAGAAATGACTCTTCTTAATATGTGTTTATCATCTCACATAAGAACAGGTCACACACAATGTTACGCCTGTCCAAGTTCTAGCTTGCTTTCTTAGAGAAAGATATGTTAGTGCTTTTGTCCTGTTACACACATCTTATTCTAGCAGCATCTTAAAGCTAAAGTTTCTAATGAGAACCAAGGTATAATAGAAATGAAATTCCAAAGTGAGGCGCCAGGTTATCATATCCAGCATTTACAAGCAAAATCAGTTTCCAAGTTTGGGGCACCACATCAGAGGTGTAGAGAGAAGGCTTTGTCAGTATTTTTAGAGAAAGCAGTGCTGCTATGACCTATAGACCCAGGACCTTTTCCCTTATTCCTATCTCAGGTTTTGGGGGAAGACCTCAGTAGGTCCACCCAAAACTTCAAATACATCCATTGAGCTTTCAGACCCAGGAGCTAACAGTGTCTTCTACCCCAGGAAGCTTAGGGGTGAGGGAAGGGCATCTGATATCCTTCAGTGGGTACCTGCAAGTGGCTGGGAAGAGAGCCACTAAATTGTATATGGGTCTGTTAAATTCTACTTATACTATATATACTGACTATCCACACTCTATGGTAGAGAGTGAAATATTGGAGGACATAAAAGCAGTGAAAGTACTTAACGAAAATAAGACAGTGTGGAATGGGGGGGTGAAGAGAAGAGGATAGAGAAAGATAGCAAGAGAACAAATAGAGAGGCAGGATGTTAGTGGGAAACAGATATAGCTCATTACCTGTTGATGATGACATGTATAGTATTCTCAACTGGTTTGGTCTGAGAAGTATTTCATGATGGATAAAGTCTTTTTACAAGCAAAATGAGAAATAGTGATTGTTTAAAAAATAATTAGAATAATAGTAATAATGATTGGGAAAAACACTGAAAAGATGTTGAGTGATGAAGTGAGGAGATTAATGTCTCTGTATTGACTGACATGCATGGCATTCCCTTTTGAGAAAGCAATGTAATACACTGTAAAGTTATATATAATCCAATGTAATATAATATAAACAAGAGTATGATGATAATAAAAAATTATATATATATAAAAAGAAAAATTCAGCTTGTAGGAATATCTCTGGTTTTCCTTCCTAACTTTTCCCTGATGCAAATTCCACAGAAAATATCTTAGAATGAAAAAAAGGAGGGATACAGGAAGGTTGTGAGTAATGAAAAATTCTTCTGAGCTAAGTGGTCCCTGTGTGCCTGAATCAACAAAGAAGAATGAGGGAAGATCAATGGTGGATGCTCCACTGTTTGTTCAAAGCCCAACCCCCACGGCATTCTAGAGACTTCCTAATCAATAGAAATTGTGTCTTTGAGATCCCTAGTTGGCCTACACAAAACAGACTGACTGCCCAGGTGAACCTATCTCAGATAATCAGCTTACTCAAAAATTGAGAAAACAAGATTCATTGCTCCCAGACTCTCCTAGGTGCCTAGAATCTCAGAATATGATCTTATTTGTGTGTGCTCCTTTCCATCGTGGGTCACAGTGTGTACGTGCACCTTCTGTGGACCAGTTGTTGACTCCAGGAAAAAGAGAGTTTCTGAAGCCATTTCTGGCCTGGGCAAGAGGACCATCAAAAAGGTGATGAGCTCCTAAGAGTGAGCATTTGAACCATGGGAGGACATGGAATGACCATTCAGAGGACAAGCATGGTTTACGTTACAGGACCTGTTTCTGGAAGCGCCCACGAAATTATTCCAAAGAGAAAGGGAGAAAGGATGGGCAACTGTTCACCTGGTGCCAGAAGTCCAGACACAAGGTAAAGAACATCCCCTGATGTCAGAATATGACCTTTCCCCAGTCCTCACTCTGCCTGGCCAGTCCCAGAGGAAGCAGGCTCTGTAGTCAGAGGAAGGGGGGGATTTGGGAAAGAATGAGAAAGGACCATCCTATTTCCTCCCAACAAGAGATGAGACACTAAATCATGTTCAGATGTTTCATGTTATTTACTTTTTAAATTAAATTTAGTTTAATTTTTGCCATAGGGCATGTGCACTTACTGAAGAGAGACAGATTGAGGGAAAGTGAGAAATCATCCCTCAGGGGGTATGACCACACCACCGTCCCTTCTCCTCCATTTTCCTGTTGGGATTTTGGGCATGCATGCACATGTGCCCAGTGTGGTTTTCAAGCTGCCAGGTCTGGGACTTGAATTGTGGTTGGCCATGTGGGATCTAGCACCTTAACATCCACATCCCCAAAGTTTTATTATGTCATGGACTGTCCACTCTAACTTCCACATTGAGGCTTTATATGCTAAAAGGCCACATTATTGTCTGTTGTCTAATGCACTTCACCTACTCATACTTCATTCATAAGTAAGACATTTACATTAAAGGGAAAATGGGAAAAAATTAAATCTGTTTTAAGTATATGCTAAGGATGGTGCATGTTCAACAGGCTACTCGCTCACCTTTAGTGGCTTCCCACTGAAAACGTTGGAGAGCTGCTGCAGATCTGGCTGGTAACAACACTGACCAATGAGGTGTGAGTGTGACTGTCACTTAGAGCCTCCTATGGGTCATTGAAAAGACCACTAAAGGCAGGCTGCAAACTTAAGAAGAAAGCTAGAATACATGGTAAACCTCACTTTCACTTGGGTAGTCACTGTGAAGTATACTTTACGTGATAGGGACAGAAAGAAAGGATATTTCTAGTCGAAGAACAATTTGGAGACATTTGTTAGTTATTTTTGCATTATGCTTATTAGCTTATTTTGCAGGCAGATTGTTTAGTCACATGAGAGGGAGACAGTTTGGAGACTGAGCCAAGAAACAAAGGTAAAAACAGGAGTTATAAGATGGAGGGGAGAAAACAAAACTGTTGACAGTCTGGGAACAGTGAATTTTGTTTGCTCGATTTTTGAGTAAGCTGATTATCTGAGGTAGGTCCATCTGGGCGGTCAGTCTGTTTTGTGTAGGCCAACTAGGGATCTCAAAGGTACAATTTCTGTTGATTAGGAAGTCTCTAGAAAGCCTTGGGGGTAGAGCTTTGAACAAACAGTGGAGCATCCGCCATTGCTCTTCCTTCATTCTTCTTTGTTAATTCAGCCACACGGGATCACTTAGCTCAGTAGAAATTTTCATTTTTCACAACCTTCCTGCATTCCTCCTTTGTCTCATTTTAAGGTGATTTCAGTAAAATTTTCATTAGGGAAAAAGTTAGGGAGGAAAACCAGAGATATTCCTACAGGCTGAATTTTTCCACTGTAAAAAGGGCAGAGAGCTTTCTTTCTAAGAAAACTGCATTTGGGAAGGGAGGAGGAAAGGAGGAGACAAAAGAAACAAAAATAAGCTCAGATCATATATGGGGAGAGAGATATAGGGAGGGTTTTAAAAGAGGATGACTGAGGACCAGCAGTTAGCATAATGGCTATGTCGCTGGACTCCCATGTAGTCAACTACGGTTGAGTCTTGGACCTGATGGCTTAAACTCACACCAGGTGCGTGTGTGCGTGCGTGCCCAAGATCCCAAGAGGAGAATGGAGGAGAAGGAATTGCTGTGTGGCCATCCCTGCTGTGGGATAGTTTTATTTCTCACTTTCTGTCTCTGTCTCTGTCTGTCTCTCTGGCAAGCACACATGCCTTATAGCAAAAAAAAAAAAAAAAAAAAAAAAATAAGAAGAGATGACTATAATTTGGTGGCAGCAATGTAAAGCTGTCAGTTAACTTTGAAAAAATGGGCGAGGATTTCAGGGGAATTTTTACTGTATATAATGCAGTATATTTTCCCAATACTATTTTTCAAGGGCTTTGCAATAAAGATTTAAATTGCTGTTAATTCTATTATAACTTTCCTGAATGCAGTACTGTACTGACAAATAACTAAAGTGAGTCAAGTATATGCTGGTTGTACATGCTGAAGATTTGATAAACCTTCAAGAAAGACACTTAAAATCGAGCGTTCATCAAGCTTTCTGACCACACTATTCCTATTTTTAGAGAATGTGATTTCAAATATAATTATTTGGGACACATTTTAGGAAATGTGATTCTGAGCTTACAGTATCTCAAGATAGGTCAACACACAAACACACACACACATTTAATTTACTCTCCCTTTTCCTAATTTAATTGAATGGGACCACATACAGTCTAGTGGGCAAAGATGACTGTACTTGGTTGGATAGTGCATCACCTCCCTGCCAAATTCACGTCCTTCCTAGAACCTCAGAATATGATTTTATTTGGGGACCAGCAGATGGTGTAATGGTTATGTTGCTGGATTCCTATGTAGTCGACTGCGGTTTGAGTCCTGGACCCAGTGGCTTAAAACTCATGCCAAGTGTGTGTATGTGCATGCCCAAGATCCCAAGAGAATGGAGAAGAAAGGATTGCGATGTGGCCATTCCTCCCCCAAGGTGATTTCTTGCTTTCTGTCTCTCTGGCAAGCACACATGCCCTATTGCAAAAAATCTCTCTCTCTCTAAAAATAACAACAACAACAATAATAATAATAATAAAAGAATATGATCTTATTTGGAAATAGGGTCATTATCGATATATTAATTAGTACAGATGGAGTTATAATGGAATAGTAGTATGGATCCTTAATCCAATATGGCTGGTGTCCTCAGAAGAGACACACAGAGACAGAGACACTCAGGGGAGAATGCCATGCAACAATGGAGACAGAGCCAAGGAACACCAAGGATGGCCAGCAATACCAGAAGCTAAGACGGTATGGGACAGATTCTCCCCTAGAGCCTTCAGAAAAGGTGTGACCCTGTTGACACCTTCATTTTGGATCTTAGCTTCTAAAAATGTAGAGAATACATTTCTGTTGTGTAAACCCTCCCAGTTCCTAGTAATGTGTTAAGGCAGCCCTAGGCAACTGATATAATAACCACATTTCAAAATTAAAGAAGTATTTGATTTTGCAATCTTGAAGACACAAGAGTCCCTCAGCAATGAAAAGTAATGAACTATTAATAGACTTAAAAAAAACAACAACACAGGAATCTGAAAATAATTATGGTGAGAAAGAAGCCAGATAAAGAAGAGTACATAAGGTATGGTTCTATTTACATAAAATTCTAATAATGTAAACGAACTTATAATGACAGAAAGAGGTGGTTGCCTGGGGCAGGGGACTCTCAAGAGAGCATTTAGACAAAACACAAAGACCATTTTAGGGTGATGTTTACTATGTTCTTGTAAATAGTGGTTGCATCATGCAAGGTCTTCGAAGAGTTCATGAAAAAATGCATATTATAAAAAAAACTATGCGTGGATTTCAAAGTTTTTTCCCACCAAAATAAGTTTGTAGTTGAATGCCATTTTCCCATTCAGTTCCTGATGTGTGTGTGTGTGTGTGTGTGTGTGTGTGTGTGTGTGTGTGTGTGTGTCTATATATATATATATATATATATATAAGAATTGATCAAAATTGTATACTTTAAGTATGTGCAACTTGCATGTTAATTATACCTTAACAAAGTGGCTTAGAATAAAACAACTTGAGGTCTCATTAGTTCAAAGTAACCAGGAAAATATTGTACAAGTTTGCGTGGAGGAATGGAGGTAACATTAAAAAAAAAAAAGGCATTCCACTGTGTGCACCCTCTTTATTTCGCTCACTCTATTCTTATCCTTAATTGAAAGTGTAAAGCAAACACATTATTGAAGCTCCTCTAATTATTTTCTCTGGACTAGTCTCCAGCAAATTAAAAAAAGGAAGCTGAGAAAGTCATTTCAGCCCTGAATAACACCACGGGATCTTTTCTTCTGAGGCAATCTCAGCCGACCACAAACCCAAGCTCTTCAGCAAGCATTTATCTGTGCTCTGGAGACATCCCCACGGCCATGTTTAAAATGAACGTGGGAGATGCCCCTTCCCCTGTACACTATTGGTACATTCATTTCCTCTCGCTCTTTTCTCCTGGCTTTAATTAAACGTCACAGCTGAAAGAGGTTACTAAAACAAATTATGTGAAGAGTTTTGCTAATTCCTATCTGTTCTTTAAGACATGGGTCAAAGCTAGTCTTTCTGCCTACAGGCTTTGCTTATTTCTGCCTTGTTGATTCCCCATAGCACTTACTCTCATTTACATGGTGCAAATTGGTACACATGCTGGTTTCTGTTTTTGTTGTTTTGCATGCTAGTCTTGGCTCCCAGTCACAGTGGTAGTCCTGGCCTCTTGAACCATACATCTTTTTACTTTGACGTGTTCGTTTACATTCTAGACTCTAAAGGGCTTAGGACACAATAACAGCATGCACACTTTTCTCTTAAGCTTCCCTTTATGGTACTCCAAGCCCAGATGCATTATTTGTTTGCCTAGAACTCTGCTCTGTCAGTGTGCTTCTGACAACTTCAGATGCCTGGCTTCTGCATCTTTGCGACAGGAGTCTTTTCAACAAGGTTGTTCTCCACATAGAGACCAGTAGTGTTTGGGTATTAAACATCTCCTAGGAACATTCTCAACGTATGAGTAATGAAAGTGGGTGTATGACCACTCAGCTCTCTCACTCCTCAGGTGAGCTGGCTCTGAGGTGTGTTCCATACTGTTTCTTTTTTCTTTTCTTTTAGTTCTTTTTCTTTCTTTTGGAGAGGTTTTTGCTATAGGGCATGTGCACTCGCCAGAAAGACAAAGAGAGTTAGAGAGACAGAAAGTGAGAAATCACCACCTGGGGGGATGGCCATGCCACAATCCCTTCTCCTCCATTTTTCTCTTGGGATCTTGGGCACGCATGCACATGTGCCCAGCATGAGTTTAAGCTACTGGGTCTGGGACCCAAACTGCAGCCAACTACATGGGAGTCCAGCATTGTAGCCATTATGCCATCTGATGGTCCCCTGTACTGTTTGTTCATGCTCTTCCACAGGAAGAAGTTTCCATTGACACACCTTCTATAGGTTACCTTTAATTCCTTATGTCACACACCCCACCCCTGCCCACCTCCCTGCCAGTGTTGCCAACCTTCCAGCTAAACTACTTGCCTTGAAATTCTTCTCTCTCAGTGTCTGATTCTGGGAGCCTGAGACTAAGACCTTCTGTGAGAGCCCAGTGGGTACTCAAGTGTTTTCTCAGTTCCTGACCCCACACCTTTCCAATTGCTGTCTTCCACTCTTCTCAGGACACCATTTGCTATGGCCAGGTCCCAGTTGAACTTCTACCTACTGCCATATGCTTGAGTTCTTCAGGCTCATGTCTTACTTTTTTCCCCAGAGTGCATCTTTTGTTTGATTAGAGATGCACCTTCTTTGCTCAAGAGAGCTGGAGGAGAGAGAGGCCCTACAGGGAACATTTTTTTTTTTTGAGAGGTTTTTGCTATAGGGTGCGTGCGCTTGCCAGACAGACAGAGAGAGACAGAGAGACAGAAAGCAGGAAATCGCCCCCTAGGGGGAATAGCCATGCCGCAATCCCTTCTCCTCCATTCTCCTCTCGGGATATTGGGCACGCACACACATGCGCCCGGCATGAGTTTAAGCCACTGGATCCAGGACTTGAACTGCGGTCAACTACGTGAGTCCAGCGACATAGCCATTACGCTAACTGCTGGTCCCACCTACAGGGAACTTCTAAAGAAGCATGAAAGGATTCTTTATCCATTGGTTATGCCAATGAGGGTGAAGCCCCACAGCCCAGTAAAGACTTCTCTACCTTGTTGTCTTTCTTGATCCTGCGGCTTGGATTCTGGCATCTGGAGAGTGGGAAGGGGGTAGGGGTGAGAAAGAGTAATTAAAAGAAACATCTCTTCCCATTTTCTACTTCAAGGCTTTCCTACAGCTTGGACTGCTAACTTTGTCCCTAAACTGTGATAGATCCCACTATGGTTAGCAGAATGAACCCCTAGCTCCAGGCCCCCAAGATGTCCATGCCTTGATCCCTGGAACATGTGAACGTGTTATTTTACACAGATGGCAAAAGGGACTTTCCAGGTGTGATTAAGCTTACAGAATGTGAACAGAGAACAATATCTTGGATAATCAAAATGAGCCCAATTTAATCATGGTCTTTAAAAGTGGAGAATCAGGACCAGCAGATGGTGTAATGGTTATGTTGCTGGATTCCCACATGGCCTACTATGGTTGGAGTTCCAGACGTGGAGGCTTGAAATTCATGTCAGGTGCATGTGTGTGCATGTCCAAAATTCCAAGAGGAGAATGGAGGAGAAGGGCTTGTGGCATAGTCATTCCCTCTAGAAGGTGATTTCTCACTTTCTGTCTCTCTGGTGAGTGTGCTCTATAGCAACAATCTCTCTAAAAAGGCAAATACATAAATAAAAGTGGAGAATCTTCCCCAGTTGGAGGAGAGAAAGAGAAGATGGAAGAAGTAGAGAGATCCAAGGTGTAAGGAGAGAGCTCAACTAATCATTAGGCTTCAAATATGGAGAAAGGAGGCCACAAGGCAAGGAATGTGGACGACCTCTGAAGCCAGGGCTGGCTCTTGGATGACAGGACATGGGAATCTTGATGAAAAGGAATGAAAGTCTATCAACAAGCAAATGAGCAAGGAAATGGGTGCCTCCTTAGAGTCACCAGCAAGGGAACATAGTCTCGCTGACACTTTGATGCTAGCCCAGGGAACCCGCTTTGAACTTTTGACTTCCAAGAACTTGCAGATGTACATTCCCATTGTACGAGAGCCACTCCATTTTGCAGTTATTCATTATGGGAGCACTAGTGAACAAATACCCTGACCATCTGAGGAGTTTCTCTACCATGCTTGGGAGTCCTCCAAAAGAAGAAGTGCCTCTCTGTCAGCTTGTAAAATAACACACACTTTGCCAACTCTCTGAACTCACTTTCTGCTTGTCATTATCCATTCTCACTGCTGGGCTGGACAACACCAGAACATGCTTTCTGTCTTATTTCATTTTTCTCTTCTCTTCAAGATTTTATCCCACAAAGCTGCAAGTGCATTCAGATGGTTGCTCAGAGAGAGAATTTAGAAAGTTCTGATCCATTAAAATACTATTAGTTGCATTTTACCTTTCTGTTAAATCCACTCTCTCATTAGACCAAAAAACTCACCTCTTTATTGGATCCTGTAACCTCAATTGGTACCTTGGCTTGGGATTTTCCTTTGCACTTTCAGACAAGTTATTTTCCAAGTATCAAAGCAGAGTGGAGAAGCCCAATTAACTGAGAGGACTATGGTCACCTGTAGTGTATTCGATAATGAGTATGACTTGGAATACTGATTCATTAAAATACTTCCTACCTCACAACCAAGATTAAGGAGATCTAAGGAAGACCAATTGCCACCATTCATTCTTTTATCTTAGGAAGGTGATGAAAAAGCTTGTATCATACTTGGGACTTGGCAAATATATTTGCGTATATTACAATATATTATTTTTGGCATCGTACAAAAATTCAAAAGTTTTGTCTGTATTTTTTTTAAGAAGCATTCTAGGGGCCAGCAGGTGATGTAGTGGTTAAGGTGCTGAACTCCCACATGGTCGACTGCAGTTTGAGTTCCAGACCTGGCAGCTTGAAACTCATGCCAACCACATGTGTGATGAGAAAGGGATTGCAGTGTGGCTATCCCCACTGGGGTGGGTGATTTCTCGCTTTCTGTCTCTCTGTCTTTCTTTCTCTCCCTGATGAGTGCACATGATCTATAGCAAAAATTGATTTCAAAAACAAAAAAGGCCATTCTAATAAAAAAATCTAGAAATATGTATTTTTGTCATTAATTTTAATGGTTTTTGTTTTTTTTTTGAAAGAATTATCTACTATTTTTTAAAATTTGCTATATGGCATGTGCACTCACCAGACATACAGACAGACACACATGCACACGCACACGCACACACACACACACACACACACACACACACACAGAGAGAGAGAGAGAAAGAGAGAAGAGAGAGGAAAGCGAGAAAGCAAGCCACCAGGTCTGGAACTCAAACTGTGGTCATCCATATGGGAGTCTAGCATCCTAACCACTGTGCCACCTGCTGGGCCTCCAAAGATGGTATTTTTTAAGAGGAAGTTTTGATTCTTGCTGTTGTTCTTATCTGTAAGGTTTATCCTATGTGTTCTTTACTTTTTCCTTCTTTGTTTTTTGGCTTCTTGATCTTTCAATTACATAGAAAGGAGAACTGAACATCTTCCACTAGGAAGGTCATTTCATCAATTTTCTTCAATCTTCTAATAAATATAAATATAAATATAAATATAAATATAAATATAAATATAAATATAAAAATAAATATAAATATTTCAGAAGTTATGCTATTTGTATTATACAAATTGAAAATTCTTTTTTTTTTTTTTGGAGAGGTTTTTTTGCTATAGGGCGCGAGCGCTTGCCAGAAAGACAGAGAGAGAGAGAGAGAGACAGAGAGACAGAAAGCGAGAAATCACCCCCTAGGGGGGATGGCCACGCCGCAATCCCTTCTCCTTCATTCTCCTCTCGGGATCTTGGGCATGCATGCACACGTGCCCAGTGTGAGTTTTAAGCCACCGGGTCCAGGACTTAAACCATGGTCAACTACGTGGGAGTCCAGTGACATAGCCATTACGCTAACTGCTGGTCCCCAAATTGAAAATTCTTGTATTGCTTATGCAAATTGAAATCTTTACAAATTATTAGTGACCCATTTAGCATTTATAATACTTTGTTCAGAAAGTCTATTTTGCTTAACATTAACCTCTATACTAACTCTTCTTTAGTTAGGATTTACATAATATCTCCCAACAATTGTTTTAGGTCTTTATTAGGTGCTTGACATTTTAAAAGATCCAGACTGTAACTTTTTGTCCTTTAACAAAATTTATGTGGATTTGATTGCAGCTATCTTTAGACTCCTTCGCTGTGTATTTTCTTTTTTCTCTTACCATTTTTACATTTTTTAAAGCATTTCCTATTTTCCTTTACCTTTTATATTTTTATCTTCTTTTTGATCATGGGTGTGTATCTCTAACTCACTTTTCTCCACTCTTGATTTGAAAATGACATCTTATTTTTATTACTTCAATAGTTGCCCTCATGATTTCTTCTACGTAGTTTAAATTTTTACTAAAGTATAGTTTATGTAAAGAAAAAAAATGTATGTTTAAGTGCACAGCTCACTGGATTTTCACAAAACGAACCCCACATATAGCCAGATTAAAAAACAGAGAACCTGCATTTCTTGAAGGCCACCCTAAAAAATGATACATTTATTTAATACAAGTTTAAAAAGGCCTAAAATTCAACATAATCTTTATGCTTCTCCCAAATAAGATAAAATTTTACTTTAGAATGGTGTACTTCCTTTTGTTTGTTTGTTTCATTTTGCTAGAGGATGCATGTTCTTGCTGGGGAAGGTAAAGAGAGAGTGTATGAGGAAGAAAAAGAAAGCAGAAAGCACCCCCTTTTTCCCCCACAGGGCATGGTCCTGCTTTAATCCTTTCTCAATTTCTCCCTTCTGGGATTTTGGGCATACACGCATTCACATCTGGCATGTTCTCTGCCACTAGGTCTGGGATTTGAACCATGCAGTTGGCCATGCGGCATTCACCATGCTTCCACAGGCCTCTGATTTCTATATTACTGTTGTGGAGAAGTGTAGTTCAGCTTTACTTTTTCTTTTTTGGAGAGATTTTTGCTATAGGGCGCGTGCGCTCGCCAGACAGACAGAGAGAGATAGAGAGATAGAAAGCGAGAAATCACCCCCCAGGGGGGATGGCCACGCCGCAATCCCTTCTCCTCCATTCTCCTCTCGGGATCTTGGGCACGCACACACACGCGCATGGCGTGAGTTTTAAGCCACCGGGTCCAGGACGCGAACCGTAGTCGACTATGTGGGAGTCCAGCGACATAGCCATTACGCTAACTGCTGGTCCCTCAGCTTTACTTTTTAACTTCACACATTTCCCATGACATGCTTGTCATTTTTTGTGCTTACTACTGAGTCTTGCATCTTAGATTTTTCAGAAACCATTTTTTTTCTTTGTCAATTTTATCTTTCAGAAGTTTCTGTCATTATGGGGCTGGCAGGTAGTATGGTGGTTAAGGGGACTGGACTCTTACATGGCCAACCATGGTTCAAGTCCCAGACCTGGCCGCTTACTTTCTCACTTTTTCTCCCTATCTCTCTCTCTCACTCTCTTCCTTTCTGGTCAAAATAAAATTTAAATAAATAAATAAATAAATAAAGTTAAATAATTCTTTTTTTTTTAAAAGAAGTTTCTGTCATTATAATCTATTGACAAAAAGTTTTCCAATTTGTTTGTTTGAATATGTCTTTATTTAATCTTTTTACCCCAAATGTATCTTTGCTATCTGTACAGTTCTAAGCTGACAGCAATTTTCTCTAAGCACTTGGAAAATTTTATTCACAGTCTTTTGCTTTCTGTTGTCATTTATACCACAGTTCTAATTGTCATATATCTGTCCTTTTTTCTATTTTAAAATTTCAAAATATGTGTGTGAGATAATATAGTTTTACTAGGCTATATCTATATACGAATTTCTTTTTACTTATCCTGATTGGGATCAATGTACTGTCTACATTTTGGATTAATGTAGTTCTTCAGCAGTTCTGGAAATTTCTTAGTTATTATCTCTTCAATTATTGCTTCTGACTCATTGCATCTTAATTTTCTTTTTGGAACTTTGATTATACATGCTAGGCATTTTTATTCCAGGCTCAATCTCACTATCTCTCTGGACTCAATCTTCTGTATCTTTCTTGGTCTGTTTTTTCATGTATTTTTCCATTCATGGACTCTCAGCTCGGATTTGTCTCCTCTGCTGCTTCTCCCTTGCCCTGAATTTCTAACTGTAATTTTGGCAGTTTTCTTCGGAAGTTTCAGTTGATTCTATATACCTTGTCAGTTTTGAGTGTCATTTGTTCCTTCATCATATTTCTACCTCTCTTGTATGTGTCCACTGAACAAACCTAATTATCTTACCACATGTCTGTTAATTCCACCATCTCAAATGTGTATTATTGCTTTATGTTGTGTATACTCAAGATGCACTGTTCTATTTTGAAGTGTCCATGAATCCTCTCCAACTATCACTATTCTCCTGTATCATAGTTCTCTAGAACTCAATCCACTTTTCTACCTGTACTGTAATATTTGTCAGCCCAGTTCTCACTATACCGTTCTACCCCTTTCATTTCCAACATTTCCAACTTCTTGTATCCATCGTTACATTCTCTAGCAGGGGAGTGAGTGAGAACATATAATATTTGTTGAGAAAAACGTTTTATTTAAAAATTAAAACTATACATATATATTCATGATAGAGTGTATATCTGAACACGTGAGAATGAGAGAGAGAGAGAGGAGAAAGAGAAGAGAGTGAGAGAAGCGCCCTCCAAAGGGTTTGGTCATGTCAGAATCCCCTTTTCCTATCCTACTGTATCCTGGACATGACAGGCATACTTCAGGTTGATCTGGCCAGGAGCTCAAACCATAGTCGCCCCGTGGGGTCCAGCGTCTCTTGAGCCACACCTCACTGCACCATTGGAGTTAGCCTGAGAAAAGCTTTTATAAAAATCAAACAGAATCAACCAAAATTTCTACAGCTCTGGAAAGCTGACTAAACCATCGAACAGTATAATCTTTTTCTTTCGTGCTTGTAGCAGAAGGCAGGAATGGGCAGACGGCATCAGATTCCATGTTACAAGAAGGATGAGGTAAAAGGAGTAAAGTCACAATTACCAGAGAAGGATAATGACAGGCCTGATGCCCTGACTCATGAACTAGCCTTTTGTAGAACAGAGCTGATAGTAACTGGCTCTAGCCCGTTGGACTTCCTTCTAATGGGAGACTTATTGCTTTACCCTTTAAAGGTCAAAGTCTGTTTGGAAAACATCCGTGGGTGGCTATGAGAGGCAGTAGTGAAAATGCTGTGCTCATCCCCAGGATATAACTGGGTGGTAAGTGCAGGCTCACTGTCTCGGTTGCTGAGTCTCTATTTATGGGAACGACTCTGTCCAAATTGCTGATGTCCATTAACCAATAGTAATTGAGAAGACTGATAGAAATTCCCCCTCTATTTTCAACCTCATTATTTCATTGAAGCCCAATGGGCTAAGTTAGGATTCATATGGAAGAGTTTGTTTATAAAAGGCCAAACACAAGTGTTGACCTGGAGAAACAAAGTCTATACATTGAAGTTACCATTTTCTAGCCTCAAATACTTGAATTTGTCCACACTCCTTGCTCTTTGATGAGGAAAGTAGACACATCTAAGAAGGAAAAGCCAAAAAGACAAAGAAGAAAAGGAAAAAGCAGATTATTGTATGAGAAGCACAACATGTTTGCTGCTAATTAGTAGAGATTCCTCAAAACTTAGACCCAATTTGCTACCTGCTCAAGGATATCAGCTTCTGTAGTACCCAAGATTTTGAACGACAAAGGAATCTCTTAATGATTCTTGAGATATGTAATACATTTCTCATCTTACATAAATTGCAACACACTATATGTACCATCCTAAGTTTTACTTTTCCCATTTAATGTTAATTCTTGAAGCTTGCTCCGTATTAGTACATGAAATGTCACATTCTTTTTTTTTTTTTTTTTTAAATTGCTAGAGATATGTGTGCTTGCCAGAGAGACACAGAGAGGAAGGGAGAAAGAGAAGGAGAAAACATCCCCTGCAATGGAGTGTAGTCAGCTTCAGTCCTTTCTTTTCCATTTCTCCAACCTGTTGGGATTTTGCCATGCATGTTCAATGTGGGTTTCAAGCCACTGGGGCTGAGATTTGAGCTATAGCTATCTATATGATTGGTGGTTCTCATGGTAGTGAGGCTATGGGGCCGGCCCCTAAAGCCACATTTTTTGTGTCTACATGGTTTTGCATTCTATGGATAAGTCACCAAGCTCTTATTTATAGGCATTTAAGGTGTTTTTAATCTTTCTTGATTAGAAACTATGATATCATCATTAACTTCAAGCACATATCACTTTGCATTTGGGAAAATATATATGAATTATATTTCCTAGAATTAGGAAGATATTCCTAAATGGAAAGATGTGCACATTTGTAGTTTTAGTAATTTTGTCAAATTCCTCTCCGGAGAGGCGGTATCAGCTTATCTCTCCACTAGCAGTACAGGAGAGTGCTGGTTCCCCCACATCCCACATGTTCTTGAGTACAATGTGCTGTCAGATGACGTTTACCAATTCCATAAGAGTAAAATGGTAATCGTAATTTTTTTTTCATTTTGCTAGAGGCTGTGTACATTTGCGGGAGGGAGGGAGGGAGAGAGAGGGAGAGAGAGAGAGAGAGAGAGAGAGAGAGAAATCATTCTCTATGGGAGAGAATCTTTATCTCTCCCTTCTTTTAGGATTTTGAGCACACATACATGCCTCTCACGTTTCTCAAGCCACCACATCTGGGACTCAAACTGTGTAGCGTGTAGTCGACCTTGTGGGATCCAACTCCTTTATCACCAGACTATGGAGCTGGCTCAGTAATTGCAATTTTGATATGCATTTCTTTTATCGTAAACAACACTGAGCAACTTTCCTGATCTCTAAGAGCTTTGGCTTTTGACTTATTTTTTTTCTTTGAGCCATGATTCTTCTTGGGTTCCAGAACTCAGTAGAATTGTGTCTGGAACAAACTGAGGTTAACCTTATAGCTAGAAGAACTTCAGGGCAGGCCCACTTTGAGAGTGAAGCTCATTGATTCCGCATATGTGAAAGCTATTATGATGGGCGATGAACGGTGCTGATGAACTGATAGTGTAAATTCATGTTTAATGACACAGAACACGTATTTTCAAGTATTAAAGAGAAAGAGTAGCTTAAAATATAATACAGTGTGATCTCTCTTCCCTTTTTAAAAATACAAGATATTCTGTAGGAAGGTGCTTAAAAGGAAATATATTTCTATGTGTGTGTGTATATATATGTATATATATGAAATGTAATGTCAGTTATTTTCTCTATCATGTTTCTCTGTATTTTTGAATTGTTAGCAATTATTAATTGCTACCTTAGATAATTAAAAATGGTATCATATTTAAAAATATATATATTTCCTCATTGGCAGAGAGCCATAAATACATACAAAGTGATAAGATGAGCACTAGTCTAGGAGTCAGGACCCCAATTTCTCATCTCAGTTCTGCTGTGAATATATTCTGAGACATTGGGCTTACCATTTATTTTTCTGGGCCCTAGTTTCATCATTTGTTGAATAAAAAAATTAGACTCATTATTTTTTTTTTTAAATCTTACAGCTCTAAAATCTTATATATTGAAATAAGATATTTAAAAACGACTACTCATTAAGATAGATGTCTGTACTTTTGAATAGTTGTACTTCATAAAATCAGAGTGATTCTGTGTGTGTTTGTTGTTTCTTATGTAAATGTGTGGTCTGTGAAGTGCATTAGTGTGCAATGCAAAGCAAAAGTCTTCACATAGAGTAATTATCTTTTCAAGGCTTATTGAAAGAGGTTACCTTGGAAACAAGAAATCAAATGCACCCACTTTATCTTAGGGGTCAGAACAAGGTTTTCCATGTAATTATCATTTCTGTTCTTCAGGTACACACTGTGAAGAAACCTCAGTGAGAATATTCAAATATTAGTAACAAGTAGTTTTGCACTCAATGACACACTGCATCAAATTATGTAATTGGAATTTAGGAAAGTGTTCAAGGACATGGAAATCACTCTTTTTTAGTGTTTTCTCACCACTAAAGACAGTAATAGGTATCGTCTATCAAATATTTATTATATGCCAAATACAATATTGATGATTTGTGGACCATCTCTCTAATTCTCACAAAAATTCAAAATGTATTAGTTAGTTTTAGCTTTGTAACAAACACCGCGCATTTGTTGGTCTAAAACAACAGCCATTCACTTAGCTCATAATTCTGTGGGTTTCATTTTGGGATAGGCTCAACCAAGAGTATATTCTAGTCTTAGATGGGCTTCCTTATATTTATGAAATAAGCAGTTAAATTGGCTGGAGTCTGGCTGGTCTAGAATGGCCTCCTTTGGACTAGGTCATTCTTCTTTCACATGGTTGCTTATTGTTCATCAGGTTCATGTGAGGTTATTTATACAACAATTGCAGTGTTCTAACAGTGGCAAGAGATTCTCGTATGCAAGAATTTTATCTGTGTCATGCTTGTTAATATTCCTTTGGTCAAAGACAATGGCCAAGTAAATGGCTTTACATAGGCAAATCTAGAGTCAGTGTGGAAGGGGAATATCAAAGAGTATAGAAAACAGAGCTCTTATTGCAACAATCTACCATACAGATAGTTTGATACTAGGTATTGATAAAAAGCAAAATCAATCAAAGGCCATAAGACTAAGCCAGTGCCTAAAAAAGGAGTGGTAGAAAGTGTGTAGTTGTGGGGAGCAGGAAGAGAAACCCAGTGAAGGTCTCTTACATAGGATGCTGCTCTCCAAAGGTAAATTATTGCCCCAGTGTAGGCTTGTTGCCTTGGCGGAAATATAAAGAGCATATACTTTAATTTCCTGAAGTTTTCTATTATAGTTTGCTTGATAAACCATTGTAGTCCTTTTTGCCCCTTAGTTCCATGTATAGCTCTTACTCAATTCTGTGTACCACAGGACATTGAAATCTCTCTCTTGGCTTCTCTTAGCTTACCCTACTGATCAAGAACCATGACATGTAAGATTCAATGGAGATTAGGCAACTCTTCTCTGTGATTTCATAGATGAAGAAGTTGTGAGGTTAGAACCAAAGCTTCTTAGTCCAGGGGTCTTTTCATATCAGTAGTTCCATCAAGGGAAATTTTGTCCTTGAAGGCTCACTTATATGTAAGCCTTGCCTCCCCTTCACACAGTCATAAAGGGTTAGCTTTGAAATCCTTTCAGAATTGAATAGAACCTCTCTTTTCTTTCTTTTTCAAACCGAGAGCACACAGTGTTCACCATATAGCCTCCCACTCACTTCATGGAATTGACAAGGGAAAATGGTGTTCTGCTGAGCCAAAGTATAAAACGAGAAAGTAATTTAAGCAAGGGTGAAGTCTGGGACAAGAACCTAACTGGGAACTTTCCCTCACTTTAAGTTCTTTTTCCACGAGGCCAAAGCTGATGACACCTGTCTAGAAAAACCCAACCAAGGCTCCCACTGGTGCTGGGGAAGCCCTGATGAATCAGTAAAGAGAATTTTATCAGTGAAACACTTTCAATCTGTTGTTGAATAGATTTTAATCAACAACCTAGGGATGTCCCTCTCAGGGTTTGGAGGAAACAAAGCCAGGAGAAGCAGACTCTGTTCAAAGCACTAAGTAGGTATCAAAGGCAGCATAAATTCTACCAACTGGAAATTCACTTCAAATAAAAACACAATTCGATACTACCAGTGAGCCTACCTTGGAAAAACAGTTCCTCTACCCCCCATAACAGGGCTTAATTTTATTTTCTTCACTAAAGGGAGTCACAGAAATGACCATTTCAGTGTCTGTGAATAACTCAAATACAATCAATAAATTTCAGCTATCTCTTGGTTACTCCTGTGTTTGAAGAATACCTAAAATGAGATGCTCTTCCAGTCTGATGAACTCCCAAGAATTCCACCAACATTTCCCCAGAACTCCTCTGTCTCACTCTCCTTAGAACTGACTGTATTTAGAATATCTGAAATGGGGGCAATCAGTTGGGTTCCTTGTCCAACCCATTCATTTTTATAAGTGCAGAAAACTTATTTATAAATACAGAAAATTTGCAAATCTCCGAGGTTACATTATTTACTGTCTCATATTTTACTGCAAATAAAAGCCTCTACTGCAGAATGGTTGAGAAGTGAGATGATCATCAGATCAATTGAATCTGCAAGTAGTGAGCCCTGACAACATAGCCAGTGCTCAGTTCAGGGATGAGGAAAGGTCCCAAGAGACTGGCCTACTGGGGTCCTGCACCTATACCACATGCACCTACAACCATGTTACCTCTAAAAGCCTTCTGCTACTCTCCCCGACGAATGTGACTGTTACTCACTCACCTTTTCCATCCTATGTTCCCACACTTACCCCCTGACCTGGACCACCACACTGGAAAGGGTATGATTTCTACCCAATCTTGCCTCCATTACCATTCCATCAAGGCATCATCTACACTGCTGCCCAAATGAGCTTTCTACAGACCTCATGGGATCATGTCCCGATTAAAGCCCTATAACAGCTGTTTAAATCCAAACTCCTGCCTAGTATACATCTTTCTTCTGGAGGTGGACTGTGCCCACTTTATGCTCTGTATGCTGAGCCACAGTGAACTAATCATTGTCCCTCACACATGGCTCCATTTCCAGCTTTCATGGCTTCTTATTATGCTGCTTTAGCTGGGAATCCTTCTCCCTGCCTCTAACTAGTGAAGTTCTACTTAGCTTCACAGGAAAGTATCTTTTCTCTTGTGAAGTCTTGGTGCAAAAGTCAAGGTCAAGGAAGGCTGAGAGGCCAAACTTGGGATGGGAAACAACCTTGACAAGAGTGGTGAGGTATAGTGGGAGAGAATGTGCCATGATCTTGGCTGTCATTTGGTCATTTACATTGACCAGTAAGAAGCTCATTTAGCTATTTGCAGGTCCTTGCTCATGTTCTTTTATTATACTGTGTCATCATTCATCCCAGGTTACTACAGGTGTTAGACTTAAAAAAAAAAAAGATAACTCTGTGTATGTGTGTGAACACATACATGCATGCTCAAAGTTTCACAGCCTGATTCCCCAGATTCACCAACTAGCAGAAATTACTTTAAACATTCTGGCTTCAAGAACATTATGCAGCCATTTTTTTTTTCTTTTAGTGTTTATCATCAGATTCTTTAAAAGATTTTGTTTCTCAGTTTCTGGTCTACCTATTTGCCCAGCAAAGAGCAGAAAGGTAATTAAGGTAAGCTCACATATATGTGTAAATAAAAAAAAAATTTCCTCCCATTGAAGTGGGTTTCTTGCTTCTAATTCTCTTCAGGGAAAGCTTGGTGACACCAGAGGTTAAATCATTTCAAGAAATGCAAGTCTTCCACATTATAAGCAGAGCTGAGCCGTTTCAGTAATTACCTTTTGCAGTCATTGGGGGCTCTGGGAGGAATGACATACCTCTCCAGCAACCTACAATTATGAAATAAATCAGCATGTGTGTAAATTAAATGCTAACTGGATCTTATTATTATTAGAGCTGGCTTCTTCCCTGGTGTTCTCATTTCACAGTAAAACACATGGCTTAGCAAATGGCAACCTGCCCCAAATTATCATTCAGGGAAGTTCGAGGGACAGAAGTTTTCTCCCACAGGACATGCTAGCAAGGTTTGACCCCAGAAGATCAGGTCTAGAGTCACATGCTGACTGTGGTGCTCATACCTTCCTGCCTCTGAGATTTACTTCTTAGTACTGAACAGAAAGGACACTTTTAATTGACCATTTGACAACGTTAAGTTTTTAGGAAATGTTAGATCATCCCCTAAAACTGAGTAGAGACTGGGTTCAAAAATACAGTGACATTTATCAAAGCCAACAAGGTATTGTAAGAAAGGCTGCTGTCTTAGGTCAGATTCCCTAAGAAGCAGAACCTGAAATAAGAATTCACATATAATGTTTGATGAGAGAACTGATTCCAGAAGGACTCAGTAAGGGAGTATAGGAAGTCTTAACTTGAAATAAAGGATCTGGGCTTTCATATTTCTGCACCAATAGTCAGTCAGTCATCATCTAAGGGCTACACTGCAGAAGGTAAATTTCAAGGAACTCCCAGGTCTCTGTATTTGCTACCCATCTGCTCCAGGTGGGCAGTGTGACTTCAGTAACCTCTGGGCATCCTGTGAAGAGAGGCACTGAAGCAGGCCATTAGAGTCAAGCATTTAGAAGCCAAGGGAGGGCCTCTCAGGACTGGTGAAAGGGAATCTAATGAGTATACTATATTTGCAGTTAGTGATGGCTAATTTCTTGTGTCAGCTTGACTAAGCCATGGGTGCCCAGATATTTGAATGCTTTGAGAGAGTGCTTTGTGAAAGTGTTTTTGGATGAGATTAAAATCAGTAGATTAAGTAAAGCAGATTGCCCTCCCTATTATAGGCAGGGCCTTATCCAATCAGTTGAAGGTCTGAATAAAATAAAAGGCTGACCTTTCCCCAAGTAAAGAAAAATTTTCCTGCCTTTTTGTTCTGAGGGTCCAGAGTCAATGCAGTGAGTTCTTACATTGTCAGACCTTTTATGATTCTTTGAATGCAATTTGCACAGTAATGCAAGTACTCTGAACAGAGGAAGAGGAGGAAGAGAACAAGATACTATGTAGGGCTGGCAGCATAGATTTGATGATCAAATATGGCAGCATGGAGTAGTTTCTGGGATTTGGGGGGGTGGAGGGATATCTTTCATTCATTTCACAGGATCTGCCTGAGTCATCTTCCTTTGAGGTCATAGTATGGACTGGAGTCTGGGGACTCTGAGATAAAGTCCTCCTCATTCCAGGAACATAGGATTGGCCATGATCACGTGAGTACCTAAAGGACAGTATTGGTGATGAACCACTGAGTTTACGGGTGAGAGAGTTCACGTTCTTAAAGATATGATATTTGAGTTGGCCTTTTGTACACAGATAGAGAGCAGGCACAAGTAAAGGCAGCACAGGAGAGAAGGATAGTCTTGAGAAAGCTAACCACATGCACTCAGGTAGAAATACTGGGGAGGGAAGGGAGAGGAAATGTGACAGAAGTTTAGGCTGGAGCTAAAAGATGCCCCCTGAATCTCCAAGCTAATTTTAGGCTTAAACGTGTAGAAGCCAGTGAAGACTTCTGAAAAGGGGGGTGGCACATGGCTTGAGTATGCTGCCTTTAGCTATATTGCTCTGGAACTACTAGGAAAGGAATCAGCAAGAACTGGGAGTTTTCTTTGAAGGAATCATTCATGCTTGTTTAGGTGAGGAAAGATGAAAGCACATCAGTGAGGGTGAAGAAACATAATCTAAAAGAAACAAGAGATCTTAGCAGCCAATCAGATGAGGGGAGTGAAGAAGACTACAACCACGAGGACGTTGACTCTGAGGTTCCTAGCTTGGGAAACTACAGATGGGAATGCCGTTCACCAGAGAAAATCCAGTGGAGGAAGCAGGTGTGGAGGGGAAATGGCAAATTAAAGAATGATCTTGTAATATTTGAAGTGTTTGCAGGATTTCAAATCTGAGGTGTTTATTAGGTGATAGGATATGTAGGTCTATAACTTAAGATTGTTTTTGGTATTAGATGAAAATATGGACATCATCAGGGTTGGGCAATATTCAACTCATTTGGCAAATATTTATTGAACTTGTACTATATACTGTTTAAGGGACTGGGAACACAATAGTGGACAAGACAGATGAAATCTCTGCTTTGAAGAACTTACATATTAGCAAACATATACAACATGCACATCTAGAGAACAGACACATACAACTGCCAGATAGTGGCTGTAGCCCTTGAGAAACATTAAACATGGGTCAGTGGCAATGGGTAGTTTGGGATGAATGTGCATCTTTAGAAAGAGTGGTTAGCAATAGTTTCACTGGGAAGGAGATACTGAGCAAAGACCTGAAGGAAGAGGAGGTGTGATTCGTGTGCATTAATGGGGAACCAGGAGTCCAGGTAGAGAAAAATTCGAATGCAAAAGTTTTAAGGTGGACTATGGAACCTGCTTGAAGAACAGCAAGGAGGTCATTGTGGTTTGAACAGGGAATAAATCATGAGAGAACATGTTGATCATTGAAAGTTTTCAGGCTTTAAACCTTTGTACAGTAGGATTTGATTAAAGGCGTGAAATGATCAGCCAGCTGTGATGAAAACAGACCATGGTGGGGGGTGGTTAAGGAGACCATCTGGGAGGCAATCATAATGACCTAGGTGGATGATGATGGCAGCTTGGGCCAGGGTAGTGATCAAGAAAGTGATAAGTGGTCAGACCTGGCTATGTTTTCTTTTCTTTTAAAAAGTTCACATATCTCTTCCATGAGTAAGAGAGACAGACAGACAGAGACAGTATCCCCAACAGGGTCTTGATACTATGATACACTCCCAGCTTCATCCAGTCTTGGATCACATTGTGTGTTTGGGATAGTCAGGGAAGTCTCTGGACATGAACCCAGAAGATTCTCTTGTGGGTCAGCCTTACAGAACATCATGTTTCTCGGCTGTGCCTCTGTCTAATCTCTGGACAGATTTTTAAAGTAAAGCTATGAGGACTTCTTGACAGCTTGCAAGAAAAGTATAAGTCTAAGATTTTTGATTCAAGCAAACTGGAAACATAAAATTTCCATTTATTGAGATAAGAAAGATCGAGAGGGACATTTTCAGGGTGGAAGAAGATCAGAAGACCAGTTTTGGACATTAAATTTGAGGTGTACATTATTCATTCAAGTATTGAGATCAAGTAAGCACTATGGTGTGGAGTTCAGGGTAAGGTCCAGGCTGGAGATAAAATGTTAGTCTGCAGCATAAAAATGGCATAGATCTATGTGATTAAGTGAAATCATTGGGGAAGCAAGAGTAGACAGAAAAGTTGCCTCACAAATGCATGTAAAATAATTCAGACGGAACATGAGAAAAAGGCTCACACATCATGTAGGGAATTTCATTCTTTGTGATAGGAGCAGGGGACCACAGGAACAAGTAGAGTCAATCAAGATTCCCTCCTCTGGTCCTGAACAGAAGTGGCTTTTCTCACATGATATGAGTGTAATCCAGGGACCACTGGGACTGGGGTCATAAACAAAGAACGAATGCAGGATTCTTGTAGTTGACTGGCAGTACAGGGCTGCTCTGTGAGTTACGTTCTCTCTGCTTCTTTTTTGTTTATTTGTTTTTGTATTTTCATTTTTTATCCATTTCTTTTTTCCATGAGAAGAAGAGAGTGAGAATGAGAGAGAAAAAGAGAGAGGAAGAGGGACAAAGAGAAAGAGAGTCACCTCCAACAGGGTCCTCACACCACAATCCACCTCCAGCTTCAATCAACTCCATATCATGGCACACGTGGGCCAGGTTCAGACAAGGACCTGGAACCTTTCCGTGTGGATCAACCTCTCACATCTTACATCACCATTGTGCCACCGTTCAACTTCTCAGTTACCTATTGTCACGTGAAGAACTTCAAAACATAGTGACTGGGAACCAGCAGTTAGCGTAATGGCTATGTCGCTGGATTCCCACGTAGTCGACTGCGGTTCGTGTACCGGACCCGGTGGCTTAAAACTCACGCCGGGCGCGTGTGCGTGCGTGCACAAGATCCAGAGAGGAGAATGGAGAAGGGATTGCGGCGTGACCATCCCCCCTGGGGGGTGATTTCTCGCTTTCTGTCTCTATGTCTCTCTCTGTCTGTCTGGCGAGCGCACGCGCCCTATAGCGAAAATCTCTCCCCCCCCAAAAAAAAAACAAAACACAAAAAAACATAGTGACTTAAATCAATGACAGCATTTATTTTTCTCATAAATCTATAGCTTGGTTATGACTAGGTGAGAAGAGCTCATCTGTGCTCCAATTGCCATGACTGAGAGAGGCTCAAAGCCTGAAGCTGGAATCTAAAGACTCTTTGACTCATGTCCCTGGCGTTGATGCTGGTGGGAGGCTTGGAGTTTTAGCTGGAGTGCTCATCTAGAATGCCCACACACAGACTTGTCCAGAGGCCTGTGCTTCTTTATAATGTGGTGTCAGGTTTAAAGTACAAACATCCCAAAAGATTGAGGGCCAAGAGGAAAAAATGTTGTTGGCACAACCATAGTGTTGGAAGTTACACAGAATCATTTTTGTTATACTCTTTTCATTAAAGCAGAAACAAAAGGCCACACAGACTCACAGGGAGGGAAAATTCACTTTCATTTTTTGTTTTTACTTTTTTTTTATATCCATTTAGTCACTGTATATAATTACAGCATGCAAAATGAATTTTCCCAGCAAGAATACACTGCATATGAGTCCAGTCAAAGATATTGCACACATTATCATCCATAGGTAACTTCCCATTTGAGTGTCCCTTAAATGCTTTGCTTCTTTCTTCTTCTCTTGTAAAAGTCTGGATGGCTACATGGAACCAGAAATCCTTCTGTCATCATTTTTGGAAGATTTAATCTGCTGTACATCTTGATGTATTTGTTATGAACAGGGTTTTGTGCTCTCAGACGTGCCGATGGAGAAATTTACCACTTGTTGATTTTTTCTTTGTACCAAGATTCTGATGGGTAAAACTGGAATGCCCATTTATCATTTACAATGAGAAGCAAATGTCACTGGCATGGGACTACTCAAATTCTTTATGCTTTCCATACACTCAGTAAGCTTGGCATTAGCACAAGGGTCTGAGGGACCTGGGCAGATGACCTGGTTAAAATGAGTTGAAGCTTTATCTTGTCACAAGGATGTGAATTATTGATATCCCCTGACCGGGACATCTGAGGTCTCTCTCAGTGCTTCCCACTGTCATTCCTCTGTGCGTAGCTTCCATAGCTAATCAACGGCTGCTTTGGCAGATTCTTTTTTTGGGGGTGTGGCCCACTCAAACTCATTAGTGTAGGTTTGCTGAGGGAAGCCATTCCACTCTGGAAAGTGTAACTTTCCACTTTGCTTTCTATTGGTCATGTCTCAATTTTATAGCTTATTTCTCAGAAAGCACTTTTTTTTGAGAGAGAGAGATTTCTTTTTATTTATTTATTTATTTTGCTGTAGGGCACATACGCTCACTGGAAAGACAGAGAGATAGAAAGCAAGAAGTCACCCCCTGGGGGGAGATGGCCATGCCTAGTCCCTTTCCTCCATTCTTTTCTTAGAATTTTGGGTATATATACATCTATACCCCATGTGAGGTTTAAGTTGTCAGGTCTGCTTCTTGAACCATGGTCAACTATGTGAGAGTCCAGCGACGTAACCATTTTGCTATCTGCTCGTCCCCAGAAGGCACTCTTGATTCTCCTATTTCTCACTTCTTTTGTGAGGGAGGAGTATAATTGTGAACAAGAGTAGTCCTAGTTAAAAAAAAAGGTGATTCGGAGTAGGCTAATGTAGATTGAGGTAGTGAGAAGTTCATGTTGGTGTATAATTTTTTTTGACAATTTTACAGTATTTATTTATTTTTTTTGTAAAAGATTTTTTCCTTTTGTTTATTTATTTTTACATTTTTTCCACATTTACTTTACATATCAAAAAATTTTAGCTCATACTCCATAGTTCTTGACAGTTTACAAACAACTTTCAAAATTTCAAAATACTGAATTTTAAAGATAATGTTCAAAATATTTCTTATAATTTTGTATAATTTTATGACTCTATAACAACAGAAGCAGTATGGTTTCAAATATATATTAGAGTGCAGACACTCGGTATATATTAAGTGAGAACATACAATGCCTCTCCTTCATAGCATGGCTTGCTTCACTCAGCAGTAAGTGCACAGGAAGAAAACTTACTGGTCAATTCAAGTAAATAACTGGCCCAGCTGCCACTTTCATTTCCATGTTTAAA
>NW_006159565.1:4270826-4275057 GCF_000334495.1 Tupaia belangeri chinensis
AGTTTTTGATTTCCTGTATTACAGACTTCACCTCTAATAGTTCCGTCTTATTCATGCTTAGCATGTCCATTTCTTCCTTCATATCGTTGAAGGACTTTCTCATCTCCTGTAGTTCATTGTCTCTTTTCTGTTCCAGCTCATATTTTTTGTTCAACACGAATGTTCTAAACTCTATCTCGGACATTTATGTAACATCCTCTATTTTTTCAAGAAAAGGAAGGGAATTACTGTGTTCTTTTGATGGAGACATATTTTCTGCTTTATTCAGACCTGAGGTTCTTCCTCTACTTCTAACCATTGGGAGATGTGTTCCCTTTGAAAAACCTTTCAGGAGAATGTTTCCTCGAATAGGAGCAAGTGTGTTTCCTTTTTGATGTGGAATGGAGACAGCCAAAGTCTCTCTTCAATTGTGTTTAGTAATGTAATCCAAGAAAAAGTAGTCTCTTCAGGTGTACAAAATGTATCTCCTTCTTTGCAGGTGGTTCAGAGAAAGGGAGGATTCCAGAGCATCTTAAAATACTAGAATGTTTCAGAATTGTAATTCTAGACCTATCTAAACAGCCAGGGATGGTGTAGATAAAGGATGTGAGGACTGAATAAGTGGGAAGAAAATAATACGTAGAATAAAGAAAAAGTCGCGCACCACACCAGTATGGCATGCGATTTTGCCAGGGGTCAAAAGATGGGAGTGGGGTGTAGTAGGATTGAGGGTGTTCCTATGTAGTAATCAGAAGAGAAAAATTTGCAAATGAAAGAAGAGGGGAGGGGGAGAGAAAAATAAAGGAACAAAAAGTGTACCTGGCTGAAAGAGGGATGTCTGGTTTGGGGGTCCTGGGGCTGAAGCTACGGGGGCCAGCCCTCCCTTGAAGTTCCTGGCCCAGGGGTCAAAAGATGGGAGTCGGTGTATAATTTAAAGGTAGAACTCTCCAGATTTGCTGATTGGTTGAATGTGAGGTAGCATGATGAAAAGAATACAGAAATTCCAGATAATTCCTTCTCCAGGTTGGTGCACTGATACCATGGCTGTTGGGATTGTAGTCTGATAATGTCTCTCAGCTGTCTCTTTGATTAAGAACTGACCTGTTGATGGAGCCCATACAACTAGAAATGTTGGGGTGGGAGAGGGAAACTTGTAAACAATCACTCACTGCTGTGGGGTTATCAAAGCACGGCCCCGTACTTGGAAGAGAAAGACAGCCCATGCATCAGGCAGATGCCAGATTCCAGCTACACCCATGCCTTTGTCAAACTCCTTCTGCCCTGTCCAGCTTTCCTCCTAGGCTTCTAGCAGCAATCCCCAACCTTTTCTGGCACGTGTATTCAGTTTTGTGGAAGACAATTTTTTCCATGGACTGGGGTTAGGGGGATGATTTGGGGATGATTAAGGAATATTACATTTATTGTGCATTTTATTTTTATTATCAATGCATTATAATAACAAAGACCAGTACCAGTCCATGGTCCAGAGGTCAGGGGCTCCTGTGTTACAGGTTTTTCCCAAGGGCTCTCTCACAGTGCATGACTCAGGCAAGAGTTCTTGTCTGACTCTGCTTCTAAGTAACATAACTCTAAGGTTTAGGTTTCAGTTACTATGTGAACAGTGATGCTATTTACTGAAATGTGGAACACCGAAGGCACACAGATTTGAGCGGTTTATGAAAAGTTCAGCTTGTACTTTCTGATTTTGAGGTGCCTACTGGACATTGGATGGATATATCAAGTAGACAGATGAATATCAGAGTCTGAAATTCAGAGGTTTGGGCTACAGGCTTGAGGCTTAAATAAAAGTATATAATTTAGATTGGAGGGTCAGAGCATACTTCTTATTCTTAACTTGAAGCTGAGCAAGAATTAGTGAGGCTGTGAGTAGAAGACAGAGTCTTCTAGATGGAGGGAACAAAATGTTTGAAGTCCGATCCATTGCTTATTGATGTTAGGGGCAGGAAAGCTCTCTCTCTCTCTCTCTCTCTCTGTGTGTGTGTATGTGTGTTTGCATGTGCATATATGGTGTTATTGGGTCATCAGGGAAGTCATGATATATTTTTGCATAGAAAAACATTTTTATAAAGTCATGACTTTCCTGACAACCTAATATTTATTTTTGCTCTATATTGAAGTTTCCAGATCAACCAAATTCAGATACATCATTTAATAATTTTCAGAGTGGGCACATTTTCTTTGAAGCTAATGAGTGTAGGGGGTATTTGTTGCTAAGTGATTTCCTCATTTCCTTTTCCTGTTGTTTTCCAGGCAGACCCACCTTCGTCAATGGAAAAATTCATTAGAAAGACATAAACCAAAAATAAACAAATAAGTACATAAAAAGACATGTGTTGAAGAGTTCATTATTTCATGCTATAAGGTGACACTGGATTATAAAGCATTGTTCCCAGGAAGTAAGGAAAATTCAGAGCTGAAGGGACCCTGGGAGAAGTAAATGGTAATTTTGACTACAAAATTAAAAAAAAAAAATTAACAGTAAGAGAGTTAAAAGGGAGTGAAAGTGAGCAAGAAAGGTAAAAAGGAGGTAAGCACCTGGCAATGGAATAATGGGGCTGAAGAAAATGAATATTGACTGAATTGGAGAGAGCTTGAGTGCAGAGAGCAAACCTCCCAAGAGAAAACGTGGACAGAACCTAACCCACAAGAAGAGATTCTGAATACAATAAACAGAGCCAGCTGGCCACTGATTGAAGCCACAAGGCACAACCTTGCCAGGAGCCAGGAGCGTCGCCACAGAGAGGCTACCCTACTGTGACCCAGACAAGGGGCAGTTAGCATGGTCACGGTCCCATCACAGCTCAAAAGCTCATCTTCACTGCACTAGAAAGGGGCTTGTTACTTAAGAAGGATGTTTAGATATGACCCATCACCAAGGGAGAAGTCAACTCCTTATGCAAGGAAGAAAAGCACCCAGGGAGGACAAATCCTCGTGAAGCATGGGGTTGTGGCTTTTACAGATAGGACTAAGGAAGACAGAATAATCACCTGTTCTTGCTGCACCTATGCAGGTTGAAAACTGGAATTGTTTTCGTGTGTGGTGCTGTGGCAATGAAAGGCCCAAAGGAGGAATAACAAGGGATTCAAAGGGCAGCTTCACTAAAGGGAAAGTGCTGGAAAGAAAACTTATTCCAACTGCCCTCAGACCCTTCTCCCTGCCTGCTGATCAATAAAACATATCAGGAAAGTTCACATAGAAGTCACTCGATGTTCTGGTAGGTTGGTTGGTGAGTTGTTATGAAAGAAAAATGGCAGCAAGGAGAAATGAAGTGAGGTAGCATGGCATTCCCTCAGCAAATGAAAAATAGGCCTTCCAAACGGTCCAGGAATCCCATACTGGGTATACAGCTGGAGGAACGGAAGTAAGTACGTTGTAGAGACAGCTGCACCCCAACGTTCACTGCAGCGTTATTTGCAATAGCCGAGATTTGGAATCAACTTGAGCCTAGAGGGCCTTGTGTTAAGTGAAATAAACCAGGCACAGAAAGAGGAAAAATGGCTTATTCTCACTCATATGCAAAAATGGAAAAGAATGTCCTCAGAGAAAGTGGAGAGTACAGGAGTGATTATTAGTGGCTGAGAAGGATAGAGCATGGAGAGGGATAGTGATCTTGGTTAACCAAAACAAAATTATACACAGGTGAGAGGCAATTTCTAGTGTTCTGAAGTATGGTAAGGGGACTGTAATTAACTATCATTTACTGTAGAGTAGCTAAAAACAGTGGATTTTTGAAAGTCCCTATCGCAAAGTACAGACAAATGGCTAGGATGATGGATATATTAATTACCCTGGTTTAAACGTTACACATTGTATTCCTGTGCTGAGGAAAATTGTGTTGCCCATCCATAAATATGAACAACTAGTATAAACTAATAAAAACATTGTGCTGGGTTTGCATTTGCTCTGGCAGGATGATCTAGGGCAGGTCATTTAACTCCCACAGAACTAGAGCTGTATCTTTCAAGAAATGAGTAAGAAATATTTTATCTCTAAGGTCCTTTCTAGATGCAAACTAATTAAATTCCAGAAATCATTTCACTTGCGTAATGTCACATGTCCCAAAATTAGGGAATTCAGGAAGTTCCTGGTAGGTGGAAATCAAAGAAAAGAGCCCCAAGAGGGGAGGAGTGCAGGGGTGCGGCTGTGCATGTCAGCCTCCTGCAGTGTCTTTCTCACAGATGACTCTCCACAGACTACATAACCTTTGCTCTTTAAAAATTTCTATTCCTG
>NW_006159565.1:4275488-4285161 GCF_000334495.1 Tupaia belangeri chinensis
AGACATAAAGAGTTTTTTTTTTCTCTACTCCTGAAATGTTTTCATTTGTTGGTGCTCCAAAGCCAGTAAATACAATAGAAAATGCAAGAGCAATTTCAGTTCTTCCTTTTTTCTTTGAAGTGTTGGGAGTTCAGTCAACAACATGTTGATAGTTTGGGTACAGAGAGAATTCCCAGGGTCCCTTTCCATGTGCATGTTACAAAATAACTCCAAAGCACATACAAAGAGGTTCAAAGGAAAACAAAATTTCCAAAATAGAAAAGCCTATTGTTTCCCACCTTTTGTTCCACATTATCATTTTTCCCCCTAGTATTCAGTGCAATGGCAATGAAAGACATAATGAATAGAAAGCTAGTTTTAAAAAGGTGAGGCATTGGAGCCAGTCGGTGGCATAGTGGCTAAGGCACTGGACTCCCATATAGCCCACCACAGTTGAAGCCCTGGACCCAGCGGTTTGAAAATTATGCTGGGCACATGTGCAGGCATGCTCAAAATCCTGAGAAGAGAATGTAGGAGAAGGGATGGTAGCATGACCATCCTCCAGGGGATGACTTCTCACTTTCCCTCTCTTCTCTCTCTCTCTCTCTCTCTCTGATGAGCGCATATATCCTTATGGCAAAAACCTAAAACAAGAAGAGGTATATTTCATAGGTACAAAAATATTATTTCTTCTTTTTCTTTTCTTCTTTTTGTTTGTTAATTTTGCTGTGTGACCACTCAATGGAGAGAGACAGAGGGAAAGTGAGAAATCACCCCCAGGAGGGATGGCCACTCACCAGGATTTTGGGCATACATGCCCAGTGTGTTTCTCGAGCTGCCAAGTCCAGGATGCAAGCTGCACATTGGCCATGTGGGATTCAAACGCCTTAACTTCTGTGCCACCTGCTGGCTCTATTTCTTTGTTTACAATTCAGTCTTGCAAATGATCAGGTAAGTCCATTGGATGTCATTTAACTTATTAAATCCCCATGGCTTTTCTCAAGGGAAACTCTAGTCAGGCTTTGATGAGTAATGAAACTTTTCTTTAAAGAATGTTCTGCCTGAGCATGTCAGGGTTTACGTTGAATACATACCCATACGTCTTTATAGAAATTATGATTTCCTAACTGCATTTCTAAAAATCTCTGCATAATTTCTTTAGCAAAGAGAAACAACTATTAATACAGTTTGTTGGTTACGTTCACTGTATTGATGAACATTGTGGATTCATATAGTCAATCACACAGAACAAAAACCTTTGATAAAAATCTAGCACTTATTCATGTTAAAATCTCCCAACTAGAAAGAAAAGGAAACTCTGAATTTGACATGAAAATAATTATTGCTTAATGATAAGAAACCAGACACTTCTCTAGAATTAGGAACAAAGTAAACATATCTTCTCTTACTGTTTCTACTCAGCATCATTCTGGAAGTTCTAGCTGTTGCAGTAAGGCAAGGCAAAGAAATAAAAGGGATACATATTGCAAAGCAAGAAATAAAAGCCTTGATTCATAGGTGACATGATTCTCTATGTAAAAAAAAATCCTGAAGAGTTGGAAAAAAGGAAGGAAAATAGAGAGGCAAAGCATTAATGGGACAAAGAAATGTGGTATTGTCTGTTGAAGATAATTTTATAGTTTTATCAACTAGACAAGGAAGAAATGTTCACAAGTTGGAATATTCACTTCATAAGCTAAATAATGTGATTGAATGTGTAATAGAAAATGAAATTAAAAAATATTTTTAAAAAAGGAAGCTCATGGAGGAAATAACACTAAATGAAATAAGCCAGACATGGAAAGACAAATACTGAATGTTTTCACTCATTAGTGGAAACGAAAACATTTGTGTAGACTCGGAAAGTGAAATGGTAGATACCATAGGCTCAGAAAGGGAGGCATGGGGAAGACGGGGAGAAGAACTTGTTTAACAAATACCAGAGAACAAGTTCATAAGTGGAATGAGTTATAGATAGTTACTGGCTATTCAATGTATATTTCAAAAGAGAGGAGAGAAATTTCAAACTTTCACATCACAGAGTAACAAGTGTTTGAGATGATGGCTATTCCTATTGCTCAGATTTGATCACTACATCTTGTATACAGGTATTCAAAAGCCACCATACCACACCTCATAAATATGTATAACAATTATGTCAATTAAAAATTACAGAATGGGACCCAGCAGATGGCCTAGTGATTATGTTGTTGTACTCTCTGGTAGTTAATCGCCATTCGACTCCCAGACCTGGCAGCTTAAACTCACGCCAAGCATGTGTGTGTGCATGCCCAAAATCCGAAGAGGAGAATGGAAGAGAAGGAATTGCGGTGTGGCCTTCCTTCTGATGGGTGATTTCTCATTTTCTGCCTCTCTGTATCTCTCCAGTGAGTGCATGCACGCTATAGCAAAAATCTCTCTAGGGACAAAGAAATGTGGTATTGTCTGTTGAAGATAATTTTATAGTTTTATCAACTAGACAAGGAAGAAATGTTCACAAGTTGGAATATTCACTTCATAAGCTAAATAATGTGATTGAATGTGTAATAGAAAATGAAATTAAAAAATATTTTTAAAAAAGGAAGCTCATGGAGGAAATAACACTAAATGAAATAAGCCAGACATGGAAAGACAAATACTGAATGTTTTCACTCATTAGTGGAAACGAAAACATTTGTGTAGACTCGGAAAGTGAAATGGTAGATACCATAGGCTCAGAAAGGGAGGCATGGGGAAGACGGGGAGAAGAACTTGTTTAACAAATACCAGAGAACAAGTTCATAAGTGGAATGAGTTATAGATAGTTACTGGCTATTCAATGTATATTTCAAAAGAGAGGAGAGAAATTTCAAACTTTCACATCACAGAGTAACAAGTGTTTGAGATGATGGCTATTCCTATTGCTCAGATTTGATCACTACATCTTGTATACAGGTATTCAAAAGCCACCATACCACACCTCATAAATATGTATAACAATTATGTCAATTAAAAATTACAGAATGGGACCCAGCAGATGGCCTAGTGATTATGTTGTTGTACTCTCTGGTAGTTAATCGCCATTCGACTCCCAGACCTGGCAGCTTAAACTCACGCCAAGCATGTGTGTGTGCATGCCCAAAATCCGAAGAGGAGAATGGAAGAGAAGGAATTGCGGTGTGGCCTTCCTTCTGATGGGTGATTTCTCATTTTCTGCCTCTCTGTATCTCTCCAGTGAGTGCATGCACGCTATAGCAAAAATCTCTCTAAAAAAAAAAAAATTACAATTAAAAATCCATGAACTTAAATTTCATGATAAGCATCATAAAATAAATATAATAAAATCTTAAGAAAATTCATGAAATTAATAAATGAATAGAACAAAGCCATAGGATACAATGATGATAGATAAAATATAGTAATAATATACAGTATATCAAAGTCATTTACTTTCCTTATGCCAGCCAAATACAACTAGAATTTGAAATTTAAAAAACAGTATCAATCACATAGCACCTGTACAAAAAAATACACTCAGGTATACTTCTAGCATCATATATACAAGGTTTAGACCCATCACCAAAGGAGTAGAAAACAACAAAACAATGATGAAAAAAAAGAAGGTTCAAGGTCATGCATTGGAAAATTCACTATTTCAAAACTCTTCATTCTTCCTAACATTTTTAAATAGCAAGTGGTTTTGTAGCTATGGACAAGCTAATTGTAAAGTTTACATGGAAGAATAAAAGCTCTAAAATAACCAAAACAATATAGAAGAACAAGTTGAGGGGACTAATTGCCTGATTTCAAATTTTACTAAAATCTCAAAGAATTGACAAAATAAATGTCACGGAGGAAATAATACAAAGTGAAATAAGCCAGCCACTGAAAGGCAAATATGAATGTGCTTGCTCATCAGTGGCAGCTGAAAGAATTGATTGCACAGGGGTGGAGAGTGAAATGGCAGATTGAGAAACTGAGAAAGAGGGGAGGGTTACATTAATCAAGACAGCAGGGAACTGGTGAGCAAATAGACACAGATCAAGACCAGAATAAAGAATCTAGAAATAAACCCCTGTAACTGATTCTTTTACAAAGAACAAGACATTAACGTGACACAAGCCTTACATATTACACAAATATTAACTCACAATGAAGAGTAAACCTAATGTATAAAGTAACCTTATAAAACTTCTTGGAAGAAATTATCACTGAATAATCGACATAACCTTAGGTTAGGTAATGCCGTTTTAAAGGCAGCAGCAATAAACGGCATGACCTACAACAGAAAAATGGACTCCTCAGACTTTATTTAAATGAAAAAACTTCTTTATGAAAGAAACTGTCATGCGAATGGAAAAATAAGCCACTGGCTAGGGGAAAATATCTGTAAAACGATTATCTAATAAAGAATTGTGTTCAAAATATATGAAGATTTTTTTAACTTAAGAAACAATCCAAGTTAAAAAATGGGCAAAATATCTGAACATGTACATTGTTAGAGAGCATTTACACAGATGGATAGTTAGCATATGAACAAATGCTAACTAGCATTTATCATTAGGAAACTGCTCATTAAGAAAACAGTAAGATACCACTAACCACTAGAATGGCTTAAGAAACCAACCAACCAAACAAAAAACCTGACAATACCAACTATGGACAAGAATGTGGGGCAACTGGACTAGTCATCCAATGCAGGTATAAATGCAAAAAAGGCACAGAAACTTTTCAAGACAGATTGTTACAACGTAGCAATGAGATTCCTACCATATCTGCCACTGATTTGTAACTTGGGTCTACACTAAACCTGCATGTGATTGTTTTATTCACAACAACCTCCACTGAGACCACAGATATAAGATGTGCATTTTGCATGAAAATAGATTTTTCTCTCCCCAAAAACATATTACCATAGTTTAATGATGAGAAAAAACATTAGAAATATTCCAAGAGAGTAACATTTTACAAAATATCTGAAAACTATTTTTGAAGAATTATTTATTTCATTTTATTATTATTATTTCTAAATTTACTATAAGACACATAAGTGAGAAAGCAAGCTGCCAGGTCTGGGACTGGGACTTGAACTGTGGTCAGTCATGTGAGAGTACAACACATTAACCACCATGCCACCTCTTGGCCCCTACCTGAAAACTTTTTTTTTTTAATTTAAGAATTATTTTTAATTTAATTTAATTTATTCATTCGTTTATTTTAATTTGACCAGAGAGAGACCTGGCGCGGGGTGGGGAGCAAGCCACCAGGTCCAGGACTTGAACCATGGTTAGCCATATGGGAGTATCCAGCACCTTAAGCACCACACCGCACGCTGGTCCCGCTACCTGAAAACTTTCAAGGTCATAAAAAGCAAGGAAAATCTAAAACACTGTCACAGCCAAGAGAAGCCAAATGAGACATGAAGACTCAAAGTAATAGAGTATCTTGGAATAACAATAACAATAAAAAGAAGACGGTAGTGGGTGAAAACTAAGGAAGTCTGAATGTAGTATCGACTTCAAATAGTGAGCAGCAATATTGGCTCATTAACTGTGACAAATACACTGGAGTAATGTAAGATGTTTATAATAAGGAAAACTGGGTGTGAGCTATATAAGAACTCTGTACTATCATTGCAATAATTCAATAAATCTGGGACCAGCAGTTAGCGTAATGGCTATGTCACTGAACTCCCATGTAGTCGACCACGGTTTGAGTCCTGGAACCGGTGGCTTAAAATCACTCTGGGCGTGCATGCGTGTCCAAGATCCCGAGGAGAATGGAGGAGAAGGGATTGCGGCGTGGCCATGCCCCCTGAGGGGGTGGTGATACCTTACTTTCTATCTCTCTGTCTCTCTCTTTCTGGCAAGCACACATTGCCCTATAGCAAAAACCTCTAAAAAAAAATACTAAAAAAATAATTCAATAAATCTAAAACTGTATGATACTGTAATGGTAAATACATATCATTGTATATTTATCAAAACCCATCAAATGTAAAACATAAAAGTGTATTCCAGCATGAACTCTGGACTTTAGTTAATAACACATCATAGGCTCATCTGTTGTAACAAATGTACCACCCTAACTCAAGACAATAAAAAGAGGGGAAACTGAGGCCAGCAGGTGGCACAGTGGTTAAGCTGCTGAACTCCCACATGGTGATCATGGTTCAAGTCCTGAACCTGGAGGTTTGAAAATCACACCAGGTGCATGTATGTATGCCCAAAAGCTCAAGAGGACAATGGAGGAGAAGGGATTGCTGAGTGGCCATACTCCCTGGGGTCGAGGAGTGATTTCTAATTTCCCTTTTTTTTCCCTGTCTCTCTCTTCAGTGAGTACACACACCCTATGGTAAAAAAAATAAAACTGAAAAAAAGGGGGAAATTAGTAAAAGACAAAGGGGTATGTGGAACTCTGTAGTTTTCACCAATTTTTTTTCTGCAAACCAAAAATGGTATAAAAAACTACTACTTATAAACACATCCACAGAGCCAAAAAAATTTTTTATTAACTTTTAAACTGAAAAAGCCCCCAAAACTTATAAATAGAAAGATTTACTCTTACAGGAGAAAAATAAATCATGAAAAGAATGGGGGGGGCAGGAAATGGCATGGAGATTAAGACAGCTGGACCCCACATGGACACTTGCCAGGTTCAAGTCCTGGACCTGGTGGCTTGAAAATCACATCTGGCACATGTACATGCATCAAAATCCCAAGAGAAGAAGGAAGGAGGAAAGAGCACAGTGTGGCCATTGTCACCGGAGGGTGATTTCTCACCCCATGCCCTTGTCTTTCTCTGGTGAGCACAGATGCCCAATGGGAAACTTGAAAGAAAGGAAGGAAGGAAGGAAGGAAGGAAGGAAGGAAAGAGAGAGAAAAAAATGAAATGGGCTAGTTTTCCTTGGTCTGAAAAGTTTAAAGGAAGGAAGGAAGGAAGGAAGGAAGGAAGGAAGGAAGGAAGGAAGGAGAGAGAAAGAAAGAAAGAAAGAAAGAAAGAAAGAAAGAAAGAAAGAAAGAAAGGAAGGAAGGAAGGAAGGAAGAAAGAGAAAAAAGTTAGGGAAAAGGCTGAAATGGGCTAGTTTTCCTTGGTCTGAAAAGTTTAGCAAAGAGCAAAACAGAACACGGTGCATCATGGGGCATCTCAGGATAGAGGAAGGTTACCATCTGGGATGCTGTATTGGCTATTTCTACTCCCGAAGTCCTATTCTCAAATAAAGTGGTATTCTGCTGACTCATGCTTTTACAGCACCAAGTCAAAGAGGCTACCCACATTTCTGTCCAAACACACACCATCTGGGATTTTAGATCCATTAAGCTCTTCCAAAGGATTGGTAATGAAGAGCCTCCACGGCTTTTTAGCAGAGGCAAATATTTGACTTTATGAAGAAGCAATGTCCTGTTGATTCTAACTAAAAGAGGCTTTGAGTCATGGGACCAGCTGTTGATGCCCGTAGGAGTCATGGACTGACCTTCATTTCTGCATAAAAAAGATTAACTGTCTCCTTTCTCAGAGGTCTGGATGGCTTATTCTATTTTTAATTTTTTTTTAAAAAATAATTATTTATTTACTTAATTAATACTCATTTGGACCAGAGGGAGACAAAGAGAGAGAGAAAGCAAAGCCTCGAGGTCCTCCAGGACTCGAACTGTGGTCAATCATGTGAAAGTCCAGTGCCTCAACCACCATACCACCTGCTGGTCCAAGGCATATTCTATTAAGAGGTACCTTTTTCTATTAATAGGTATCACAAACTATCCCATATTCAATGGTTAAAACAAACATTTTGCTTATGATTTTGAGAGTTGGGAATTTGGGAAGAGTTTGATTGGGTGGTTATTCTGGTTCACATGGCGTCAAGTGACACATCAGGGGCTTGAGGAGCCACACTGGTGGCTCAGGGTAGTCATGCTTCCACTTCTCCGACAGCAGCAGACTGTCTTTGGGAATAGCAGTGAATGCTTCAACAGATAAGACTGCCACTGGAAGCTGCCAGTCTTTTACAGGCTGAGCCTGGGGACGTCTGGTTCCAATACAGCCATATTCTATTCGTCAGTACAGTCCTCCCAAGCTGCCCACCTTATAGAGAGTACTGCTCAAAAATGGCCCTACTCTGCTAAGCACCCAGCACCACAGTCTTCATAACATCGTACTTTGACAAACATGTTTTCCTGACTGCTTTCACGGATGTTCATTAACAGCTTGACTGCTTTCCAGATCTGCCTGAAGGGCCTGCCTGAACCTCTCTGATAATCTGCTATTGCCACAAGCCATGACAGGCTGATAGCCAAAACTAGCCACAAAGATAAGAATGCATGGCACAGGGCATTGCCTTGGTAAAGGGCCATACGAGCTGGGCACTCAGCGAGCTCCATGCCACTTGGTCTTCGGCCACTTTTCCTATGTGACCCGGAGGAGCTGCTATGCTCAAGCACTCAATTTCATATCTCTCCTCGCTAAAACTTGGAGGCACTGGGGCTCTGGTAAGAGTGAATTAGATCGGCTGTCCCTGCAGCAGCAGCTTGAGGAACATCTGGCTCAGAAGTGCAGTGACGGGACCAGCAGTTGGTATAACGGCTATATCGCTGGACTCCCATGTAGCTGACCATGGTTCAAGTCCTGGACCTGGTGGCTTAAACTCACACCGGGCATGTGTGTGTGGGTGCGTGCCCAAGATCCCGAGAGGAGAATGGAGGAGAAGGGATTGCAGTGTGGCCATCCCCCCTCGGGGGCTGATCTCTCACTTTCTGTCTCTCTGTCTCTGTCTTTCTGGTGAGCACACGTGCCCTATAGCAAAACCTCTCAAAAAAAAGAACTACAGAGACTCCATGTTGCTAAGACAATGTTAGACAAAGGATTTGAGCTGAAGGCTCCCTCCTGGCCTCTTGGTGATGGTCTTAGATGGACTCACGGAGTAGAGGACCCTCGTGGGGTTGGTGCAGGTCCTGGCCTGGAGCAGGCTCACTGCTCACTGTCCTTTATCCTGCTATGCTTTCTTGTGTGTTAGGAAGTTTGATGTGAATAAAGCCTTGACATTGTGGAAAGGCACACCTCGAGTCGTACACTCATGCCCCATACTCTTGACACACCTCATGGGAAGATTGTCAGGGAATGAGTTGTCATCATTAATCTGCCACACTGCTTCGGAGACCCTACCTAGCTTTGACCATGGTGGTGTTTGTTCTAGCTGGCATATATACCGTAACTGAAATAAATATAATCAGAAAACAAACCAATAGAAATACTATGCTCTCTGCAGAACACCCCACCAAGTAATAAAAGCAGCAACAAACCATCCAATACAAGAAAATGGTGGGGAAAAAATTGTTACACCCGGATGAGACACCTGACGGTACTTCTGTCTTTGTTGTTTGTATTTTGTCATAATTACACGCATTTAGCAGAAAGAAAAACGAATTATTTTAGAATAATAAACCTCCAGAGTGAGTTGCTTTCTCACTACTTTGTTACCATCTTCAAATCAAGGTGTGGGAAACTACAATATGTTCTAGAAACTTCTATCTTCTACACATGTTGTTTTAGAGTGGTAAACAATGTGTGTTGTATTTAATATCCCTTCCCTTCTTTTACACTTGAGAAAACTGTGGCCAGACTCTTCCTAGGTCCCAAAGTGATTTAATGCAGTAACCAGAAAAAAATATTGGCAATCAGTTCTGCGCTCCGTTGTCACATCAGGTACCGCAGGAAAGAG
>NW_006159565.1:4285192-4300064 GCF_000334495.1 Tupaia belangeri chinensis
GGGCCAGTTTTATTTACAGGTATGGGGAAGAGCTTCTAGTCCTTCATTTCTCAAAGACTACTATTGATGCCTGAAATTCTTCCCTTAAGGACCCATTTGATTACTCCAGATACATAATCATTGCATTAGGAGACTGCTATTAGGTATGAGGGAAACATGAGGGGTTCAAATACATGATACTGACAAGTCAGGTAGATCTGTTTCTTCATCAGATCTCCCCTGCTATCTGGACCAGTGCAGATTAGTGTGAAGCTCACAGTAGGTTTTGAAACAGAGATAATGACAGAAAATATCAGAAAAGGACATACAGAGCAGGGAAGACTGCAGAAGGATGGGCCCTGCTGACCCTTCTTCTTCTTCTTCTTCTTTTTTTTTTTTTATATGACTAATAACCACGTTTAAAACGTTATTCCCTTTGAGCCAGCTCAGGACCTGGTGGTTAAGTTGGCTGGGCCCCACATGGGCTGACCACCTGGTTCGAGTCCTGGGTCAGGCAGCTTGAAGAATGTGCCTGGTGTGTGTCTAGGCACGTGTGCCCAACATCCTGAAAGAAAGGAAAAATAGAGGAGAAGGGATGCGTTTTCTCATTTTCCTTCTCTCTCTCTCTCTCCAGTGGGACGTCAACTTTCTGGCAATTTCTTTTTTTTTTTAAGTCATGTTCCTTAAAGAAACGAGAAAGCAATACACCTCATCTCCAGAGCCCTAAAAGTCCAGGTGAGCACAAAGGTGCCCATTAGGAAAACCGAGACAAAACAACAGGATGAGAAACCAGGAGCTATCACATAAAGTTGAAAGCAATTCAGGCTAGATGCTGCATAAGTGCTACTGTATATGGCACTGTATCATGTGATTAAAATAAATTAGCAGTGTCTTGTCTGCTTTTTTTGATGGTATGAAGAGAAACGCTGCACGCCACAGATGTTCCCCATAGAAATATGTCAAACCTGGAATGATAGTGCGAGCAATCAGAGACATTGTACATCAGAGAATGCAAAACGCGACGAATCGCCATCCACCAGCGGTACATTTTATCTGATTGCGGTGCCCATCTTGCTCCCTCCCCAACTGCCGAATCTTAAAGATGAGATACTGTATCACAGGCAACCCAATTTCCTGGGAGCTGAGTCTAGACCCTTTGCCAGCCTGCACCATTTGAAAGACAGGTAGGTTAGAAAGGCCATTCAGCTTAGGATAGCACAGAAATTAAACCTCCTTATATAAAATATCAGCTTAGCTGTATTAAAAGCAGTCCTAGTTTGAGCCTTGCCAAGTTACTGGTCTGTGAACTGGTCTTTTGGCCTCTGTTGACTGAATTGTATTATGGGTCCAATTTGGATAGCCCCACTTGTGTTTATCACATGTAAAGATCCTTGGGGACAAATATCCAAAAGGATATTAGAAACCACTTGGGACATAGGATTTGAGAGTCATGAAAGCCAATGAATACCTTGGAAAGACCACATTGAGCATACTCAATTTGATGCAGTTTAACATAGATCCTTCTGCTACCATATTAAAGGTCCCCGTCAAGCTCTGGATACATAAAGAAGTTAAATACAGCCCAATGCCTTTAAGAAATCTCCATTTATTGAGAAAGAGTGACAAGTAAATAAGCAATTCAAATTCCGTATGATAATCTCCATGCTAAAATACAAGTAGAATACTATAGGGGATTGACAAGTGTTGCGCTCAAGGAGTCCTATCAGAAAGTATCATGGTTGGTCTTAAAAAGCAAGGGGGAGTAAGTCAGATGAGGGAGATGATAGGTGGTGGGGATTTTTCTAGCAGAGAGAAAGGACCAGTTCAGGTTCACAAGGCAAATGTATGCAGTTTCTACTAAAGAAACCAGACAGCACCAGAGAATTGTATCTGAGAGTGAAGCTGGAGGGCAAACCAGCGGGATCTATGTGCTGCAGAGTGAAATCCAGAGCTAAGAATTTGGGCATTGTTTGGAAAGACAGGGAGAAGTGAATCCCAAAGAGGTTGGTGGACAAAGGTAATGTGAGTTGGCTGAAGAAAAGGCTATGGAGCAGAGTCTTCAGTGTGGGTAACATTTTATGATGCAAAAAAGAACATCCTAGGGGCTACCACCCTAAAATATTTTCATTTTTCTTTGTTGGCAACAATCAGTGGAACCTGTGGAAAGTGATTTCGTATTTGCTTTACCTTCTGACTCTTCATCTCTCTCCCCATCGCCGTCCAAGCAAAAGTCCTGTATTTACTTGGATATTTGCTTTCTCTGCCTACCTCAGCAGTTTTCTTCTGTTCTTTCTGTTCCACATTGCCAACACTAAAAACACCTGTTTTGCACTTCTAAGCATTCAGCCTCAATTTTTATCTCAAGAACTTTTCAAATATGACATGTTAACATATGATTCTGTTTGGGGGCATTTATTAACACAGATTTCTCTCTCGCTTGCTTTGGTCAGTATTTTTTTCTATAACATTTTAAATGCACTTTAATTTTAATACGAAACATGAAATTTTGCTTTTATAATAAGTACCCAAGGTGTATTTGCTCACCATACCCTACTACCTAATTCTGACTCTTTTGGAGAACTAACGTATTACTTCAACAGCATGGATTAGAAAAAGCTAAACCTGAGACCTTTGGATCTCATAACTGTTTTCTCACATGTGGGGCTTTGTCAGTTCTGTTGGGCAACAGAGAGCAGAGTGGAAAGGCGTGGACAGTGGATCTGCGGGAACAATGGAAAGACACACAGCCCACCATGTGCAGAATGTCATGATAACAATATTTAATTACAGTTTCTTTAGTTGGGCAGCCAAGTATGTATGACCTACAAAGCAGCAACTGAACTTGTTTTGTGACACATGAGACAGAAATGAAAAAATACTCTGTGAAGATATAAAAACTGGAACATCTGTATAGTAAGAAAGGACAGGCAGGTTCTAGATATTTGTGTTCCTACGTGATGTCTGTACCACCTCCATGGCCCATCAAGTGCATGGCAGTGTGGAGTAGTAGGAATGATCAAGTGTTAAGCAAGGCTGAATCAAATTTTTCTACTTACTAGTGGTATGATCTTTGGCAAGTACTTAACTACTCTGTCTTTGTCCAGCCGAGCTGCTACAGGGGGCTTATAAACAACAGAAATTTACTGTTCCTCATTGTGGAGGCTGTGAAGCCTAAGATCAGGACTCCAACAGATTCAGTGTCTGGCTTCCTGGTTCATAGTCAACAGTCTTCTCATTGTATCCTTACATGGTAGGCCAAGGTTTGAGGTCTCTTTTATTTAAAAATTAAAAAAAAAAACTAGTTCATTTATTTATTCCAAAAGATGTGGGGATAGGAATCACCCTCAACAAGGTCTTCATGCTGTAGTCTACCCACAAACTCAGCCATGCTGGACCACATGCACTAAGCATGCTTATGGAAGTCCTGAGATGGGAACCTAGGGCCTTTCCCAGCTGCATTACCAGTGCACCATCACCTGGCCTCCTCTTTTATAAGGATATCTCTCATTCATGAGGGCTCCACCTCATAAATTACCTAGTAGGTAGGGGGTGTTTGAACAGTTGTTCCTTTGACCGACACAATTTTTATCTGCATCCTACAGAAAGCACAAAATGAACAATAACTGAAGGTAAAATCTACCTATTCATCTGACTTGTAAACAGACCTTAGCACATGTTCCTTTAAAGTTTTTCTTTTCCAGAAAGGTGGAAGAATAAATGAGAACGTGGACTAGAGTGCTATGCAATAAAGTAGAAGAGGATAATGAAGATTGATGGTGTAGTGAAAATAGTAGTGTTGATGAAGAGGACAATGTTGAGGGAGTTGATGGTGATGACAAGGTGTGTGAGAATGAGGGCATGAATGAAGATGGAGATCTGGTAACATCACTCCTAGGTCAAAAGGAATTTGTGATGGGTTTCAATTACTTTTTCCTACTCTTTCCATTGTGCTTATTGTTATTTCTTTTTTAAAATGAATTTATTTTTATTATTATTCATACATTAAATTGCTGTACATAATTTAGATAGCGAAGATACTTTACCCAGCATGATATACACCTCAGTCCAGCCCAGCAGAGACCACCATACACATCCTCGTCAACAGAAATAAATCTTATCTCTGTCCCACAAGTGTCTTACCTCTCCATTTTCCTGAGACGAAACATAAGGAAAAATATAGTTCATTTCTAGGGGTGGAGAGTTCTCTATAATAATAATAATGATAGGGACCAGCAGATGGCATAATGGCTATGTCGCTGGACTTTAATGAAGTCAATATCAGTTTGAGTCCTGGACCCAGTAGCTTAAACTCACGCTGGGCATGTGTGCATGCATGCCCAAGATCCCGAGGGAAGAATAGAGGAGAAGGGATTGTGGTGTGGCCATCCTCCCTGGGGGGATGATTTCTCGCTTTCTATCTCTCAGTCTATCTGGTAGTGCATGCACCCTATAGCAAAAAAACCTCTCTAAACAATAATAAAAAAATAAACTACTAATACAAATATAGTTAGGGTCCCTGGAACTTAAACTTCATTCATTTTTACAGTAAATGTACTTCTGTCTATCATACCTTTGTTACTAAATACAGTGCCTGCCTCAACTTTAATAATGAATAGCCAGAAGTTTAACAAATGTTCCCCGTGGATGTGTTTTCCACATTTTATTTTATTTATTGCTTTAGTACACTGGACTCCGAAAATAATCCCAGAGAGGAGATATAATTATTCCCATTTTAGAGACAGGAGTTTTCCCAAAGCCTCATGGATGGCACAATAGGGGCTGGGATTCAAATCTAGGCACGCTGACCACAGATGATGAGCTCTCTACCACCACCCTCTTTGACTTCTCAAATGAGGAAATGAAGACAGGAGATGTACATGTGGACAGGTCTCTGAGAAAGTAGCTTGTTCCTTGCTACTTGCAACCTTCCCTCCCCACCCAGATTTTGATAGGCTTGGAGAGATTGGGGTGAGGGGGTAAAGGAGACGTAAGCCTAGTTCTATGGGCAGAACTCAGAGAATAGCAAACATACACCATTCCCCATGCCCAGCACAGTGCAGGGGAGAGAATATGAGTGCCTGCTGTGTGCCATGCCCAAGTCGAGAAGACACTGCTCCAAAGATGAGAGTAGGGGGCCTCGTGGAGATCTGGGAGGAATGGCCATGCATTGTTTTTCTGTCCTACCCAGATCTCTTTGGAGCCTTTCTCTTGTTGAGTGGCACCTTCCTTCAGCTTCAGTGTGCTTGTAAACCTAGCAGGGGTCCTCTTCAGAGAACCACCCTTAAACCAGTAGAGCTGTTTTGCTGTACAAAAAGTCAGGCCTCCTGAGTTTAAGTTCCCCAGGGGGGAAGTTGCAATGCCTAACAGTGTGCTAACAGGAAAACCCGGCTCCCTTGAGAAACTCTAAGCAGTAATTAAGACATCCAGGTTCCCTCAGGGACCAGGTTCTGCAGGATTTGTGTGGAATCATCTACTCTTGCTTGGCTTCCTCCCCTAGTCTGCTCTGCTTCCCTCACTCTCCTACACATTACTCTCAGGAACAGTTCCTTCATAAATCACTTCCACAGGAATCGTCATCCCAGTGTCTGTTTTTCGGTATCATGATCTAAGGAGGTCCAGATGCTTAAATGCTTAAAAGTGCTTATGATCTGCACAGGCTCTGTATTATACACATATTGAAACAAGTTAGGAACTTTTAGCACATAAACAGGTATCTGTCACAAATAAAATTCAAACTAAATGTGAGTATATGAGGATTGGAAAGATATAGTAACCTACGTAACATGCAGATGTAAGCAACAGGGGCTTCCTGGAGGAGGTCTGCTGCTGTGGTTTGAAAGTGTCTCCCCAAATTCATTTGTTGAAATTGTAATGGTGTTGAGAGGGTGTAACTTAATCAAAGTATAGTATTAAGAGGTGAGTCTTTGGGAGCTGATTAGCATGAGATAGGTCATGGGGGGGGGTCATGGTTAGTTAATTACTCTTGGCAGCTTACTAAGAAAAGCAGACACAGAGTAAAAAACATGCTAGGTCTTTTCTCTCACCATATGATATCCTTTGCCACCCCAGGACTCTGTAGGGAGTCTCCAATCAATAGGAAGACTCTCATCAGATGTGGCACCTGGACCTTGGACCTTCAAAACCTTGAGCTGAAGGGACCAGCTGACAATGTAGTGGTTATGTCACTGGACTCCCACATGGCTAGTCATGGTTCAGGTCCCATATCCGGTAGCTTAAAAATCATGCCAGGCGCATGTGGTGCATGTCCAAGATCTCAAGAAGAGAATGGAGAAGGGATTGTAACATAGCCATCTCCCCAAAGGATGATTTCTCATTTTCCTTCTCACTGTCTCTGTCTCTCTCTGCCAAGCACACACACCCTATGGCAAAAACCTCTAAAAAAAAAAAACCCAAAACAAAAAAAATCTCCATTCTTTATAAATTACTCAGACTCAGGTATTCAGTTATTAAGCAATAGAGAATGGATTAAAACACAAACTTTTGGGTTTATAAAGTTAATGTCATGAACAGATGGAGAGACATAAAATAATTCATGCCAAGGTGCTTTTGTAGGTTTATGTTTTAAAACCTTCAGAGTAGAACTCACACTTCAGGGATTTTTGTACTACATAGACACGAGCATTTGAAACCTAAATAACTGTATCGTGACTGTCATTGAGCATGTGGATTGAGCTACCTTAACACGCAATGATTCTGCCTCAAATTTACAAAGTGCTCTCCAAACAAGTAACAGTCAATCATCCTATCTCTACATTAGCCTAAGGCATGTATGAACCTAGGTGAATACTCTCTGCTTATATGAACTAAATATTTAATTCTACCAACAGTACTTTAGGATTAAAATCAGATAATTAAAGAAAGCTTTTGAGTATGACCATACATATAATAAAGTGTACAAATCTTAAGTATATACCTGAATACATTTCTGCAAAACAAACACGTCCTTGTAATCACCACCCAACTCATGAGGTAAAACACTTCCAGCACCTATTGGGCTCCCTTGCACTCTCTCCTGGTCAAGAGTCCCTGCCAAAAATAGCTTCAGTCCTAACATTTATTATGAAGTAACTTTTTTCCTGTTTTTTGGCTTTACATGAATAGGATCATGCATTATGTACCTTGAGTCTGGCTTTCTTCGTTTAGCAACATGTTGCAACATGTTGATGAACTTATTCACATTGTTCATTCTTTTCTTTTGGAGAGATTTTCACTGTAGGGCGCGTGCGCTCACCAGACAGACAGAGAGAGACATAGAGACAGAAAGCGAGAAATCACCCCCCCAGGGGGGATGGTCATGCCGCAATCCCTTCTCCTCCATTCTCCTCTCGGGATCTTGGGCACGCATGCACACGTGCCCGGTGTGAGTTTTAAGCCACCGGGTCCGGGACACGAACCGCAGTTGACTACGTGGGAGTCCAGCGACATAGCCATTACGCTAACTGCTGGTTCCCTTGTTCATTCTTTTTCATTGCTGTGCAGTATTGCATTGTGTGACTATACTACCACTTATATAACCAAACTATTACTGATAAACATGTGAATACTTTCTAGTTTGAGACCTATGTTGGTTTACCAAGGCTGCACAACAAATGACCACAAACGTAGTGACTTAAGACAACAGCAATACATTCTCTTGTAGTTTTGGGGGCCAAAAATCTAAAAGTAAATTGTTGACAGGGGTATGTTCCCTGTTATGAATAGCAGTGCTGTAAACAGTCTCATATGTGTCTCTTGGTGGGCGTGTGTATGCATATCTGCTGGTTTTGTATGTGACTGATAATGTAAATCATTATGCGTTGGTTTAGCTTAACATATGCCATGAAATAGTCCAAAGTGATTGCAGCATACCTTAGAGAACACCAAAACTAATCACATCATTTTTACAAATATAAAATTGAAAAAAGAAATGAAGGTCAGACATATTCACTAATTACTCAAAAATTCATAAGCATGAATATGAATAAACATTTTTAAATGGCATAGGACTCTGCATAGCAATGCTAATATCTGCTAGTGTTTTCCTTGACTTCCACATTTTACATAGAACACAATTACCCGATGTGCTCATTAGCCCAGGTGCCAATATGCTGACATTTCTTTCCATATGCACAATGTTGGCTTCCCAGTGGTTCTCATTTTCCCAAAGGAGAATGCCAACAGGGGAATGACAATCCAATCCTGTCAATTCGAAGACTGAAAAGCTCAAGTACTAAGATGGGACATATCTTTCTTACGGCTACAGTACAGAGATAAGTATTGCATTAGCTTGCCAGATGCATCGAAATTTCAGTCAGGTACAGAACTTTTTTTAACACCTTATATTTGGTGGAGATTGACAACAAAATAAATTAATAAAATGCCCTATAGAAGAAAATGGCTAGAAAGATCAGCAGGTGGCGTGATGGTTAAAGTTCTAGACTCCCACATGGCTGGCCATGGTTTGAGTCCTGGACCTGAAGGTTTACTCTCTCACTTTCCCTCTCTCTGTCTCTTTCTGGTGAGCGTGTATGCCCTGTAGCAAATTTTAAATAATAACAGTAATGATAAATTTAAAAATTAGATAAATCTTTTAAAGAAGAGAAGAAAATGGGTAGAAATCCAGTTCTTTTTGGAAGGAAAAGAGAAGAGAGGAGAAAGGAGGAAAAGTTGAGATGATTAAGAGAGGGCTGGAAAGACTCTTGGATTATCAAGAGTCTAAAGCATGTCAGAACGGCTTATCAAAAAGACTTCATGGAGACAGAATACATAATATGTTTCTACATTGTTAGCTACTTGATACATAAAGACTTTTCTAAAAATGCTTAGTAAGAGGAATTTTTTTCCACTTTTTTTAGAGAAGTTTTTGCCATAGGGCACATGCGCTCACCAGACAGAGAGAGACAGAGAGACAGAAAGCAAGAAATCACCCCTTCCCCAGGGGTGAAGGCTACGTCGCAATCCCTTCTCCTCCATTCTCCTCTCAGGATCTTGGGCATGCATGCACACATGCCTGGCATGAGTTTAAGCTACTGGGTCCAGTACTGGAACTGAGGTCGACTACATGGGAGTCCAGCAACATAGCCATTATGCCAACAGCTGGTTCCAAGAGGAAATATATTATGTGCATGTTGAGGAAGAGGCTAAATTTTCTCTTTTGGGTGGAAAAGTTTAGATAATGTATTGAAAGACCAACCCAGATCAGAAGTACCATGAGAGCAGTTGTCCCCAGGAATTCACAGAAAACTTGGGAACCTGTGAATATCTCCAGCATATGGAAAAGAGAAACTGAGGCAATTGTATATAGGCTTCAGTGGGCCAGGAACCCCTAGTGGAAACCAAGGGTCTATCATATATGGGCTTTTTATAGCAGAATTATAGTAACAGATATTTTAAAATCAATTAATATGTTTATATTGACAGATATACTGCATACGAAATGATGTTTTGAAGTATGTGTGTATTATGGAATGACTAAATCAGGCTAATTAATATGTGTATAATCTCACACAGGTGTAATTTTTGTGGTCAGTGGACTTTACATTCACTCTATTTTTATTTTTTAGATATTTTTGCTATAGAGCATGTACACTTGACAGAGAGGCAGAGAGAGACAGAAAGAGAGAAATCATCCCCCCTCCCCACCAGGGAGGATGGCTGTGCCTCAACCCTTTCTCCTCTTTTTTTTCTCTTGGGATTTTGAGCATGCATGCACATGTGCTGGTGACAATTTCAAGCTACCGGGTCCGGAACTTGAACTGTGTTCAACCATGTGGGAGTCCAGCACCTTAGCCACTATGCCAATCTACTGGCCCTCTCTTTACATTTTTTTTAAGAATACAATATATTATAAATCATATTCACCATGATCACTTTATTCCTCCTTTTGTCCAGTGTCCCTGTTTTGAGTTGTTGATGTCACAATTTACATCTTTTTTTGTATATCCTCTAACAAATTACTGTAGGCATTATTATTTTAAATAGTTATGTCTTATAATCTTCGTACTAAACATACAAATGTCTTGTACATTATTGTTACAGTATTGGAGCATATTCAGTCTCACTGTGTATTTACCTTAGCAGTGAGTTCTATACTCTCACACATTTTCATGTTGTTCAGTAGCATCCTTCATTCTTTTCTTTCAGCTTGAAAACCCTCTTTAGTATTTATTATAAGACAGGCCAATAGTGGTGAGCTCCCTTAGTTTTTCTTTGGGGAAATTTTTCTCTCTTTTTCTCTGAAGGACACCTTTGCTGGCACCATATTTTTGGTTGGCAGTTGTTTTCTTTGGCATATTAAACATATCATCCCACTATCTCCTGACAGGTAAAGTTTCTACTGTGAAGTCTCTCCCTTAAATGTTATTTTCTGCTTTCAGGATTTTCTTTTTGTCTTTGATAGTTTGATTATATTATGTCTTAGAGCCATCTTATTTGGATTAAATCTGATTGGAATCTCTTGACCTTCTTCTACTTATTTACATTTTTCTCCAGATTTGGAAAGTTTTCTACTATTATTTCTTTAAATATGCTTTCAATCTCTTTATCTTTTCCTTCTTGAAATCCCATGACTTGAAAACTTGCTATCTCATAAACCCCATAGGCTTTCCTCATTCCTTTTTGTTCTTTCTTCCCCTGTGTATTTTCAAATAACTGTCTTCAAATTCACTGATTCTTTCTTCTACTTAATCAACTTTGATGCTCTCTAGTGCATTTTCATCTCATTCAGTGTATTCTTCAGCTCCAGGATTTGTGTTTGACTTCTAAATTATTATGTCAATCTCTCTGTTAAATTTCTTGTTCTGTTCATTTCCTGTTTTCTTTGCTTTGTTCAATAGCTTCTATTTTTCTAAACTTCATGGAATGTCCTTAAAAGAGATATTTTGAATAATTTGCTAAGTACTTCATACATATGCATATTTTTTTAGGGTCTGTTACTGGCAACTCACTTTGTTCACTTGGTAATGTCATATTTTGATTGTTCTTGATCCTTAGGCTTATGCATTACTGTCCACACATGTGAGAAGTATGCACTTACCTTCACAGACTGGCTTTGTCTGACAAAGACTTGTGGTAGATTCAAAAGTGGGGCAGGTTAGAAACCCAGGGCACATGAAACCAACTGGTGCAATGGTGCCAGAAGGATGGGGCACATGTGGCTGGCCAGCTTAGGCTGCCAGAAGCCTGGGATCTGTTATGTAAAGGTGAAGTGCTGGGACAGACCAGAAGCCTGGGACAGAAGCCTGGAATATGAAGGCATTAGGGTCCACCTAATGCTTGGTTTTTACCGTGGTAGGCCCTGTTGAAGCCCAAGGCAAAGTCCCGTTCTTACCTCCCTCTTTCCTTCAATTGGGCGACATTTCTCTTCAGACAGTGCTGCCTGGGATTGAGAGAGGGGTGATGTGGGTCATGAAAACTGTCCTTCCTACCATCTTCCATTCTGTGCATCTGTCCTACTGTTGTACCACAACCAGGTGCCATGATTTATCACTTGACCTTCTTGTGAAATTATGATAAAGCATGAATAGTTGTTCAAATTGATGTTTCCAAGGGGGATGATCACTAGAGATTCCCATTCTGTTATTTTGCCCTTCCTCTCTCCAAGTACCAGAATATTCTGACACCTAATTCAGTGCTCTTTACTGTATATTAAACATGGCTGAAAATGAGGACTAGCAAATGGCATAATTGTTATGTCGCAGGACTCTCATGTAGTCGACCATGGTTCAAGTCCTGAACCCAATGACTTGAAATGCATGCTGGGCACATGTCATGCATCCCCAAAATCCCAAGAGGAGAATGGAGGAGAAGGAATTATGGCATGGCCATCCCCCCTGGGGAGGGTGTGTGTGTGTGTGTGTGTGTGTGTGTGTGTGTGTGTGATTTCTTGCTTTCTGTCTCCCTATTTCTCTAGTAAGTGCACGTGCCCTACAGCAAAAATATAAAACACAAAAAAACTGCCCAAATATGGCACATAGGGTGGGTGAGACCTTTGGGAGACATATTTTTGCTGCTTCGGTCCTAGACTAAGACATGCATATCTACACACCCTTTGATCAAGCACTTGGCTGAATTCAAACAGGACACCAGTAATCGATGATCAGCTTTATAGCTGATACTTTGAGTTAGTTTTTATTTTTCCTTTGTCTTAACTCTTTCCTTGACCTTTTACTCTTTCCTCTGCTCTCCCCAGGGGAGACTTCTATCTACCATGCAGGTGTCTTTTCTGCTGCTATTGAAATACTACATTTATCACATGCTTTTTTTCTCCTGCCTCTAGGACAAGTTGATCTCTAGAGTGACCCTATTTAGTGGCCTGGTAGTTTGAGGGTCTGGTATCTGTTTCCTGCTTTGATTGCTTTCTCTGACTCCTGGGGATTTGAATCAAACTGTCATTCTCAGGAACAAGTGTCTATTCTGAACAAGATGCGCTTTCCTGTAGCCTGATGCAGAAGGAAATTACATATGAGCTGTCCCCTCGGATTGTTGAGCAAAGGAAATTGAAGAGGCCTTTGCCTCGTTTGGGTTGACAAGGGGCACTTGGGTGTGTGGGCACTGTTTACCAGCAAACTCTGCAGATGTGGACTTTGGACAAGCTGTATGAGGAGTGGCTAGAATGTGGATGGCATACTGTGGGTGTCCCCTTGGCCCCTGAGATGCCAAAAAAGTAGTCTTGAGCCTTGAATCATCACTGTACCCAGGTTAGGATGAAAGTTGGTAACTTTTATTTTTCATTTTGAGATATGTAGAGAGAAAAGGGTTTATGTCAGAAAGCTGAGTGAGGAGCAGTTTCTGTTGTCCTAGGGGAAGGATGGCTGCTGCTGCTGCTGCTGCTAGTATTTAAGAAAGAAAATTGTGAATATTATGATTGCTTTCCAAGATGTTCGAAGCATTTTATTAATCTAAAATGTTAGTCAATCACGTTCTGTGAGTCTGCGTGAGAGCTTACCTCTCTGACAATGGAGACCATGAACTAGAAATAAGATGATGTCATCCTGAAGGTAGACGAAGTAGAGAAGACTCTTTGACTATGTTTAAAGGGGAACACATATCTCTGCTATGATTTAAGCATACTCCCCTTCTCCCCCCACCACACTATTACCTGCCAACATCCACCTGTTAATTTGGCTATGATGGGATTAAGAGTGAAGTTTAATCTGATTATGGTGCTGAAAGGTTGAAATATGGATCTTTGGGAAGGAGCAGCATTAAGGTTATCAGAGCGGGATTCTCCTGGTTAAGTTTCAGTGGTTTTATAAAGAGAAGAAATAGACACAGAGCTCTGCTCTTCCTGTGCCCTCATGATATGATGCCCCTCGACTCTGTAAGACCCTCACCAGATGTGGCCCCTGGAGCTGAGATCTTCAAACTGTGAGCTGAGTAAACCTCTACTCTCTGACATTACCCAGACTCAGGAATTTTCTGTTATTCAGAACAGAACAGACTAGAAATTTTGTTAAATTAAGATACAAGAGATGGTTATTTATTTAAAAAATAATTGTGTTTTAGGGAGCCAGTAGGTATCACAGTGATTAAGGTGCTGGACTCCCACTTGACTGACCACTGTTCAAGTCCCTGATTAGGCTGCCTGAAATTCACAATGGTGCATACCTGCCAAAAATCCCAGGAGGAGAATGGAGGGGAAGGGATTGTGGCATGGCCATCTTCTCATGGGAGAGGAGGCGATTTCTTACTTTCCCTCTCATTGTTTCTCTTCTCCTGTGAGCACACATGCCCTATGGCAAAAACCTCTAAAAAACGTGTTTTGAAAAAAACCGAGTCTTTGTCTTGAATCTCTTTGAGCTCAGTTGGTTCTCACTGAAATTTGCTACTTGTGGAAATGTGACTGTTTCATGGGACGTGGAAGAACTCTTGGATTGAAATATGATTTTATTTTTCAGGACTTACAGTAACCCACATCTTAGCTTTGACAATGTTCTCATACTATTGTTACATAACAAACTTCCCTGAAACATAGTGGCTTAAGGCAGCTCTTTGAGTCTGCTCCCAAATTCTGTGGGTCAGGAGTTTTCCTGGGGCACAGTAAAAGTAACTAGTCTCCTCTCTGCAATGTCTGGGGCCAAATTGAGTAAATACAAAGAGATTGTCTAAGTGGCTGGGGCTTGGATCATCTGGAGGCATCGTCATTCACATGCCTGGTGATTTTGCTGGCAGTTGGCTGAGATTCCATCTGGGTTGTTGGCTGGAATGCCTCCACATGGACTTTCCATATGGTTTCTCTCTATGGGCTAATTCAGTTTTCCTGCATGGAGCTACATTCTAAGACCAAATGCCACCAAAAGACAAGGTAAGAAGGCATAGCATTTTTATGACCTATTCTTATATATCACTTAACATTATTTCTGCCATATTTTGTTAGTTGTAGCAATGTGAAAGCTCCATCCATGTTCAAGGACAGGGAACACAGATGCAGCACTCACTGGAAGGTGTGTCAAAGTCACACTGGGAAGGAGACTGTGTGGAATGGGGGATGTCACTGTAGCCATCGTTGGAAAATACAATCTGCCACAGTCTCTGTGATGTTCAGCACAGTGTGGGAGATAGAGACATCAGTGAAAAGTAGAGGAATGGGAGAGCAGCCCAATTGTGCACTGCAGAAATAGCTGTGATTGAGGTAGCCAAGACCACAGAATTTAGCCCTGTAGGCTCAAAGCCGAGGTGTGCAAATGTGTATGACTGCTCTCAAATGGGATGGGGGGAAAATTCTGGTAGTGTTTCAGTTCAGGCCACTATAACAAAGCACTATAGATGGGACAGCTTAGAAACAACAATTGTTCACATTTTCAGAGGCTGGAAAGCCTGGCTAGGATGTCAGCATGGTCAGGCTCTGGTGAGGGCCCTCTTCTGTGTAGAGGCTGACAATTTCTTGTTGCTT
>NW_006159565.1:4300312-4306229 GCF_000334495.1 Tupaia belangeri chinensis
GGAAAGAGTAAGCTACTTTCTGGTCTATTCTTACTACAGCACTAAAAACATTCATGAAGGCTCCAACTTCATGATCAAATTCTCTCCCAAAGGCCTCATCCCCAAATACTATCATACTGGGATTAAGGTTTCAACATGTGAATGGAGAGATCAGGGGGGAGAGGAAAGTCAGGAAATATAAATATTCAGTACATTGCAGGTAGCATAATGAAAACTGGTTTCCACAGTTGACCAATTAGGCAACTTGCTCTTCTGTCTGTGAGTGGCAAGGTGGTCATTATTTTTTAAAATTTCCAGAGGGTGCATGATTTTGCCAAAGACAGAGAGAGAGAGAGAATTCCCTAGCAGGGCATAGTCACTCTGCAATCATTTTCCCTCCATTTCTCTATCCTGTCAGGATTCTGGGCATGTATGTACACATGCCTGGGGTGTTTTTCAAGCTGCCAGAGCTAGGATTCACACTGTCATCAGTCATATGAGATCTGGCTTCCTATACACAGCACTTAACTATTGTGCTATGGTCTGGCCCAATGTGCCAGTCTTTATACAGAAAGGAATTTGTTGTAAAGGTCTCAAAGTCAACAGCTCTTAAGACCTCTTTGCTTGGTGGTCAGCCTTCTGCAATGGAGAATTGATTAACCCCCAAGTGCTGAAGAGTGTACAGGGCATTTCAAGAAGTTTGTGGAAAACTAGAATTAACAAATGTGGAAATGTGACTGTTAAGAAATGTGTTTATTTTGGTGCAAACATTTTTCAAAATCCATGCATAATACACATTTTCATCATATACATTATCCATGAAATTTTTGAAAACACTTAACTTCCCTAGGAAGTACAATTCTGCATTGTATTTATTTACTTAAATCATTGGCTAGATGACTTTCACGTTTTTATTATGTATTCATTTATTTTTAAAGTTCACTAATCTATTCCCTGAGAGAGAGAGAAAGGTACCCTCAACAAAGTTTTCACACAGCTATCCACCCCTCAGCCCAGCAGCCAGCCAGAATGATAGACAAGCCTGTAGGTGAGCCTAGAACATTCAGGAGGATCAGGGATGAGAGCTTCTCACACGGTCTCCAGGATCACAAAGCAGCACCCTACTGCCTGCAGCACTGCTACTGGGCCTCATATTTTTAGAATAACTAATTTTGGGCCTGGTTCTCTGGGAAATTCAACTCACAGGTTACACCTTATGTGAGAATTACCAATGAATATTATCACCTGTAAAAGAGCTTCTAATTATCTTTATTTTTATTAACATTATATATCCTTTCATTATTATATAGCCTCTTTAGAGAGGCTTAAAAGTCACATGATTCATTTCAGGTACTAAAAAGGGTCCTGTTCAGTTAGCTTAGTTCTTAATAAAATCATTAGGAGGTGCAAAAGGTCTGCTTCTCAACAGTAATAGAGGTTTTCAAAGTGATAAAAGGCTCTTTCATGTCCTAGGGTCCCTGTCTTTTGTAAGAAGTGCACTTGTGAGACTGGCGATGACAGCTTCTTCACTTCTCAGTGTGTCTGAGAATCTGTCAGCATGATCTCAGAGCTGGATATGTTCTACTTTTTAAAGTACCATAGACCCGGCTCTGGCCATCTCAGTCCAGATCCTATGCCACCTTCATGTGTGATAGTATTGGCCCTATAGTTCTATCTTCAGGCCAACAGCTAACTCTCACCCAACAGGTGCACAAGTGCTGAAAGGAACCAGGCTTTCTGCCAGCCCATGTGGCAATTGCATTTGTGTTCTGAGAACAATCAGGACGAATTATCAACCAAGCGGCTGTTGAAGATCTTACGAAATCTTAAACTTTTTCAAGATGCCTTACAAAACACAGTAGTGGCAATTCTGGGAAGGGGGAAGATGGAAGAGAGAGCTCATGAGCTCACAGTGCCACAAAATGAAGTCTCAAAGCTGTTTTACAAGCTTCCAACCGGAGAACCCTAAGAATGAAACAGATGACATGGCCTTCGCTGTGCCCCGGAAAGTGACATGGAGGTTCTGTGCCTGATTGTTCTTTGTAAGCCCACATGTTTCCCAAGTGTTTATTTTATATATGCATGTATTTATTTTTCATTTTATAAACCATTTAAATTTATTTTTTGTGCAAAGTTTGTTTCCATTGAACTATTAGAAAACAAAGGTGTTCTATCTTTAGCTATTACTGTGAACAATCTGTGGTTGTTTGGTATCGCCACCATTTCTTTGCTGCTGATCATCAATCATATCATCACTTTGCTGCTGATATGCAATAATTTTTCTTACACTTATTCACTCATTAATACTTAACAGTAAAAAATATGACATGCCATTAATACAGTGGAAAAGATTAATGTGCTCAGGATAACTAAGCAGCATGTTAGCATCAGCAGAATATATCTACTGTTCAACAGCAGCAACAACACTATTTTAAATTTTTAGACAAGATCTTGCTGTGTTGCAATCCTCCTGCCTCACCCTCCTTAGCAGCTGGGATTAAAGGTGTGCACCACTGAGTAGGCTCTTCCAGCCAGAGTATTGCTAGATTGTCCATGAACTCATGATCTGCCCACTTTAGCCTCTTGAGTAGCTGGGACACAGGTGCTCATCACAGTGCTTGGCCTTCAGGATGGGCTGACAAGTGAACCAGAGCCTCCCCTGTGGCCTCAGCCTGCCAAGTAACAGCGGCTACCAGTGCCTGCTCAGGGACCCCCAGGTGCTTTCATAGCAAGAGAAATAGAGTGGGGGAAGAGAAGAGTCAGACTGCAAGGGAAAAGCTTTGGAAACCCCAGAATCAAGCAGTGCAGATAACTGAAATATTTAGATTATTTCCTTTACTATTTTTTAAATGTTCTTCAAATGAATTCTTGCAACCATGTTTATTATCTTCCCTTTTAGAAAGATATTTTATGTATATATCTCCAAAAAACTAGTAGAACGAAAGCCGAAGATGCACAATATAATGTAATGTTCTTTGTTGAAGATGATGAATATGGTCATTCCCTTGATTTGATTATCACATACTGCATGCATGTTTTGAAAAAACATATTGTACCCTACAATTCAATGTACAATAATTAAATGTAAATAAGACAGTATAAAAATATTTTAAAAAGTGGATTTATACAGTAAAGGTAGTTTTACAGAAACACATTTATACATGTGCACATGATCACATGTGTTTCTTAAATGTTTTTTGACAATCATCCTTTTGGGAAAAAGATAAAACAAAATCAGAAAAAGAAAAGAGACTTCTAAGGGAAAACAAGCAGGATCAATTCACAAGTTCAACCTGTGCTGTATGAAAAGCCATGGGTTTTGCCATCTGCTTTCGAGTCCAGGAGTCAGCAGTGATGATCAACGTCAGCATCACCCTGTCTGTGTGCAGAATGCTTCATTAAGTTTTCCCAGGTGCACAGCAAACATGACATTTTACAGCAAACACAGTTTGGCTTGTCCAATAGTGTGAAAACCCAGAGACATGTTGCCTGCCACAGAGAGTATGTTCCATCTACAGGCTGAAAAGATCCCAGAAAGCTGGCTGCCAGTAGGTTCAATCCTGGACACTTGAGTGCATGAGGTCAGTTCACCTGCTCATACATTTTAATATTTTTAAAGCTTATTTCTTTCTTTCATGAGACTGGGAGAGATACAGAGGAACCCTCAACAGGGTCTCACACTACAGTCTTCTTCCCACTTACCCCTAGACTTCCCAGCTAGTCAAGATCAAAGGCACTCATGCTTTGAGTGTGGAGGTCCACTGGGGAACTGAACCCAGTACCTTCCACATGGACTCAGCATTGCTTGAGCAGGGTGTTAACACTATGTCGACTGAGCTGGCTTCCCCATTCATTTTACAAAATAAATGCATTTTGAAAAGGGACTTTGCTATAGATAAGACTAGTTCTCATGAAAACAACAAACAAACAAACACTAAAGGACATAATATTCCTTTCTTTTCATGGTTCCTAGGACAGCTTATCATTACTTTGCAAGATTCTGAAAAGTTGCATAGTCTTATTATTCTCAAATCGAACTGGACCTTAAAGACTCCCAAATCTATACATTTAGCTTCAAACTAACCTCTAAACTCATGGGCAAAATGGAGATGATAAATCTCATCATGATGTTGAAAGAATTATGATAAAATATCTGATATATTAACTGTATTATATAAAGCATCTTTAAATAAATTGGTCATCACTGATCATCACTACTTAAATATGAGATAGTTCCATTATTATGACTTTGTAATTAGTGCATGATCTGCATTTGGAGAGATTATAAAAAGGAGTTAGTACTAGTTTGCTTACATAGTTACCAGACAAAGCTCTCAAATATTCTGGCATGATTGCACACACATATGGTTTGGAAGGTGCTGTATATGTTGCCTGGGTATTTTTCTGTGACATGCATTTGCTTATTGTAGTATCAGTTCTCTCACTTTCACGTGTACCCCCATAAACTAACTATGAAGAATCCTAGTTTATGCAACTATTTAAAGAATTGGTCCATTTTGAAAGTTGCAGTTATTTTTTTCTTTTTTTTCAATTTGTCAGAGAGCATGTGTGCTCCCTAGAGACAGAGACACAGAGAAAAGGAAGTGAAAAAGTGCTCCTCACAAGGGATGGTCATGCTGCAATTCCTTTCCCTCCGCTTCATTTTTATTTCAGGATTTTGGGCATGCATATATATTTGCCCAGCATGTTTTTCTCTTTTTATATAAATTTTTATTTTATTATTATGAATATTTTATACATTAGATCACTATACATCATTTGGCTTGCAAAGAGAATTCACCCAACATGAAATACACCTCAGACCACTCCAGTTGAGAATACTATACACAGTATCTTTTTCAAGCTGCTAGTCCAGGACTTGAACCACACAGCCGGCTGTGTGGAGTCCAGCTGTCTTAACCAATAGGTGGGTCAAAAAAATTACAGTTTTAAATCACTGGCCATATAAGGAAGAATACTTATGTTCTCAAGAAAAATATATATAATCTGTGAAAGATTTGAAATAAATTGGATATATGTGGATTATATCCTCTCTAAAACTCAAGCCATTCATTATTAATAAACAGAATAGTACTTCAATTTCGATGCTGCCAAAACGTCAGTAGTGAGTTCAGGGACATTGATTGATTAAATAGAATTAGAATAAATTTGACTTTATGATCCCAAAATAATCAATTGAATTTTAAAATATTAACTGGTAGCAGAACACCAAATATAGAAACAAAGGACCGATGAGACTCCATCAACCTCAGAGCAGTTCTATGGCAACTCTATGCTCATGCAATTGGTTCAGGTCTACAGAAATAGTCCTATTTTGACCATTAGTAAAAATAGAATAAGCTTTGGCTTATTTTTGCTATTTATCATTCCCTTTTTCCTTGGTATGATCTCTAGGTCTGAAGAACAGAGAATAGTGAAAGGATAGCAGGAGTCAGAAGAGTTAAGAGAAGCTGAAAAAGTCTACCATAACCTCTATATTTCAGGATACTTATGTGGTCAGAACCAAGGCTTCCATAGAAGTTATAACTATTTTTTGATCAGCTTCTACCTACAGACATCATGGAAATACGTGATGTGACATCTCAGGACAAAGTGCAACACTCTTTACAATTATCCACAGGGTTCATTTTACTTTATAGCCACGTCAACCCATACCCCATACTAAGAAGGGGATAGTCATTAAAAACATGGGAGAAATGCACTCATTTCTGACTCATTTTTATGCACATAGTTAACAGATATTTATGATGGAGAGACTGTTTTATTTTGTGACTTCATGAGTTCTTTATATACATGGGCCAAAAAATACTTTCAAGTCAGCATATGGGTCCATGTAATGAAGACTGCATGGCATCAGCATGGCAAAGCTAGGATGCCTACATTAGTTAACATCCAAATTAGAACTCTTTAATAGGGA
>NW_006159565.1:4306239-4323016 GCF_000334495.1 Tupaia belangeri chinensis
AAAGAAGATGTTATTACTAATTATTCCAGGAAAATATACATAAACCAAGATGATCTTAGGCATGTAAGTAAGGTGCTAGGTAAGGCCTATCTAGTAAGTAATTGGAAGGTAAAGAATTACTACTCTAGGGCCAGCAGGTGACATGGTGGTTGAGGTGCTGGACTGCCATGTAGTTGACTAAGGTTTGAATCCTGGACCTGGTAGCTTGAAACTCACACCAGGCACATGTGTGTGCCCAAAATCTTGAGAGGAGAATGGAAGAGAAGGAATTGCAGAGTGGCCAGTCCCACTGGAGGGAGATTTCTTCCTTTCTGTCTTTCCATTTCTGTCTCTCTGGAGAATACGTACACCCTATAACAAAAGAACTCTCAAAAAAAAAAAAAAAAGAAAAGTAAAAGAATTCTCACTCTAACACTACTCCATTCATGAAAGAAATGTTAGAATATCCTAAGACTGGTGGTAGGTCGTCATTTATATAAAAGCGTCCAATATCTGATCTAGGGGAATGGATCAAAGTAGGAACACAATCAAAGAAGGACAAATTGCTCTCCTTGAGTGTGAATATTCATGGAAAATTACTTCATTTTCTTACATAAAGAACATGATTTTCCAGACAGCTCACCCTCATTCCTTCAGAGCATTCTCCTTTTTAAATTTCCCTCTCTATTTCTTTCCAAACTCCAGATACAGTGTAAAAACTTACAACACAAAGATTATAGGTTCATGTTTTGATCATAAATGATATTAACGAGTAGGTGGTTGAGGGAAAGCAGATCAAAATGGCCTTGCTCTGCCCTCCAGTAATTCCAGCTACAAGATGATTTCCACTGGCTAAACTAGTAAATATCTCAAGCTTATTGTCTATTTTCAAATGTGTTGCAGACATGAGGCTGTCTGTACCACATCACAAATAAATATGAGCTCAGACAGGACCAAGAAGGGTTCAGGGAAAACACTGATTTCTTCATGTGAACCTGACGTGGTGTTCACCAGCCTGAGAATGATAAACTTCCCAGACAGCCTTTCATTTTGATGCCCTAGACACAGGCCAAAAAAAGTAACAAGATGAAGTCAGACATGTCACCTGAAGTGGCCAAGAGTCCCAGGTTCTTCCATTTATAACAGAGACAGCACTTTTGGAAAGACAGAGGGGTGTGTATACAATTAGAGAGCACACTGATCCAGGACTGAAAGAGAGGCAGGGGAAGAGGCTAACTGTCTTAGAAATGAAGGGCTTTATCATTCAGGTGTATGGTACCCACAGGCATCTCTGTATGTGGAGGAGCTGACCATGGCAACATTTCACATAGTCCATGATATTTTTCTTGGAAAATACAGAAACCTATGCACCTATCCAGTAAGAAATACTAGTGCCTTCAGGATAGAGGTAAAGCAATCATCCCCTCAAAGATTATAAGGTAGATGAATAGAAACTACAATGAACTCTGTCATCCATTAAAGCAATTAGTCCCATTAAAAAAAACCAAACAAACAAGGGGCAGCAGGTGGCATAGTGGTTGAGGCACTGGACTCCCATATGGCTGAAAGTGGTTCGAGTCCTGGACCTGGTAGCTTGAAACACATATCAGGCGCATGTGCCTGTGCCCAAAATCCTGAGAAGAGAACAGAGGAGAAGAGATTGAGGGGTGTGGCCACCCCTCCTTGGGGCTGATTTCTCACTTTCTCTCTCTGCATCTCTCTCTGTCTCTCCAGTGAGCACACGTGCCCTATAGCAAAAATTCCCCCCCCCCCCCAAAGAAACCCCGAATCAAACAAACTTCATTCAACTATCAATGAAGTCCATGTGTTGATTCAGAATCCCAGCATATGGCTTATGATGGTATGTCTACAGAGCTCAGGCTGGTCTCTCTATCCTTGATTAAACAAGAGCAGTCCCCAACCTTTACCTGCTCCAGCTCTCTGCACTGTCCCTCTGTACCAAAGGTAAGGCAACTGACCAAAGGGCAGAAGGTGATCCTTCTGACTCTGTGTGAGGAAGGTTTCAGACTTGCTTAACCACGGAAAGAAACTCAGGCTCAGAATTCAGTTCTATAACATTACTGGCAATCACCTTAGAATGCTAACTTCACTGTTTATTAAAACTAGAAAAGCTGATTTTTTTTCATTCAAGCTCTTATTCTACAAATGGAAAAGCCAAGCCACAGAAAAGTGATAAGATCAGTCCAAGGACGTAGACTGATGGCATGTCAGGGAGTAGAATCTCCATCCAATGCTGTTTCCGTGTGACACACTGTCCTCTGTATTATGCTGTATGTGCTTCCCGAGTATTTTATTTAAGAAGTAGAAACAGGTATAGTGGCACACACCTGCAGTCCCAACTACTCTGATGATTGAGGAAAGAGAATGATTAGTTCAAGGCCAGCCTGGGCAAAATAGCAAGATCCTGCCTCTAAATAAGTAAATAAATTAGTTGAAAGGTTGGCTGAAACCATGTTTAGCATTTCTAAGAAAGTCCTGGAGGTTGCGTAATGCTTTCTGGCAGTTTTTCTTTTGATAATGCACAATGTAAGCATTTAGGTGGCCCACTTACAAACTTCTAGGGAGTCCACAGATTGGTATGTGAACATTTGATTAAGAACAGTAGGTGGCATGGTAGATAAGGTGTTGGATTCTCACATGGTCGACTGAGCAGTTCGAATCCCAGATCCAACGGCTTGAAAATTATGCCAGGTGCTTGTGCATGCTCAAAATCCCAAGAGGAGAATGGAAGAGAAGGGACTGTGCTGTGACTATCCCCCAGGTAGGTGAATTTTCACTTTCCCTTTCTCTGGTGGTGAACGCATGCACCCTATGACAAAAAAAAAAAAAAAAAGAGAGAGAGAGAGAGATAGAGAGAGAGAGAGAGACAATTAACCTCTTTCTAATTTTCTATTTGCAATTCTTTTTTTCCCTATTAAAAGCCTACTGGTATCAGCTAACAAAAGTTAAACACTAGTGCCACATAGCCTGGGAAGGCTAAGATTCTAGTTATCATGCAGAGCTTTCTGCTAGTAAGAAATGTATTCAGAAGACATCAAGAACAGATGAAAAAGAATCTTAAAGGGAAAAGAAGAAAAGAAATAAATGGCACTATTAATGTTGTCCAAAACAAAAATAAGAAAATCTCCTTTGAATAAGCGGCATTATAAAGATATGGGAAGTGTCTCTTTGGCTAAAAGGAGAATGTTTTGCATCTGATTTCTCTGACAACAAAATTTTCAAGTTGAAAAATGCTAAGGGTTAAGAGAGAATGCCTGCTTCTCAAAACCTTATGTTTATGCATGTTTTGAGGTATTTTTAGGAATCTGAAGGTAGACACAGATTATGAGGAACAAATTTAGATGTTTTGTTTTACATGAAGAGTAAAGCGATTAGAACTGAAATTAATAAGTATGGAGGTGGAAGAGGGGGTGTTCATCAAATCATAGAAGTTTCCTGATAGATTTTACTATAATCTTCCTATTAACTTTAAGAAAATGACTGATATTCTCAGGCACCAAGGTGAAGAACAAGAGAAGATCGAAGTTGGAAGGCACTGGGTTCAAAGGAAACCATCCCTGGTAGAAAGAGAAGAGACCCAAAGTGTCATTGTAAGGGTTGTTATGCTGTCACTGCACTGGGGAAGAATTGATTGCACCTGAGGGGAAAAAATCCCTGTCAAATGAAGCACGTGTGCTATGTCTCTCAAAACATGTACTTGTACTTCCTGAACAAGTCCTGTGGATACAAGAAGGGGAAAGCAAAATGTTGAATAAACACGCATGGATTGAACCAAACCACCCTGTCTCTCTCCCTTCTCTCTCCCGCCACCACCCCTGGCAGCTTTCTTGGTTTTTGTCCATCAGCTAATTCCTTCTCTTTTCCCTGACTTGTGCTCATGTGGAGAGTATTCTTATTTCCAGGGAATTAGCTTGACTCCAAGCTGCGAAATCTCTCACAACATTCAGCACCAGGGTTTCAGAAGGTTGAGAGAAGCGAGTGTGTGGTGTAAATCCTGCCACATGAACACAAATGTATGAATGGGTTTGCATTGCTATAGATGGCTCAGCTTCATAATGAGAAATCTGTATACTTTTTTCTAGTTGCTTATTATTAGTAGGGCTCAGAGAAGGAGGAATACGTGTTAATGATCTATTGCATGGGTTGGTGACCACAGCCAACAGTAATTTACTGTGTATTTTGAAATTGCTTCAAAAAATAGATTTTTAACATCCTCATCACAAAAATGTGATGGTAGTGAGGTGACAGATATGTTAGTAAGCCTGATTGTTTCTATAATGTGTATATGGATAAAAAATATTACATTGTGCCCCATAAATATATGCAATTATTATTTTTCTAAATTAGTTTTGAAAAAGAATTTTAAAAAGACCTGTTTTATTCTGTCTTACGTTGGAGCAGGTTATTTTATCAAAAGACCCTAGTATCATTAAGAGATCAAAGGATGACTAAATCATGAAGCAAAAGAATACTCTAGTTACAGGATCCTCTCTACAGTTAAGGCTCACAAAACAGGGTGTACAATCATTATATAGCAGGTGCTTTGGCAATTCAGACAGGCACCTCAGCACAGGTAGAATGTTGACCTTCATTTCTTTCCTTGATCTGATGATACCCAATCAGGTTCCATCATTAATGGTTGGTTTCACGAATGAATATGAAACACACAGCTTTGCAGGAAATGCATAATCAACACAAATGCTGTGTCATCCCTGGATGTCTCCTGGAATAGTCTTAGTCCCCATTTCTACTAATCAGATTTCTTCCCTTCAAGGTCAACTCTTTGCTTCTCAGAAAATGCCAGCTCTGATGGAAATGAGCACCGCCCCCACCTCAGTTCTTCCAGCTTTATACTTCATGAGCTGATTGTTCAAAGAGCTACCTTGTGATTTTTTTTATTGCATTCTTGTCTTGCAGAATTAGTCCACTTATCCCATCTCCCTGTCTCATCTTCCCAGCTAAATACAAAGTCAAGTTCTCTATCAAAGAGTAGTAGTAATTTTTTCCTCATCTTTCAGGCTCTCTTTGAACACATACTTAAGGAAAACATACATGTTAAAAACATACAACAATGTAAACATTCAAAACACTTCCAGTACTTGTGTAAGCACTCTCCTACCCAAGGTTCAGTGAATCCACAAGGAGAAAAACACCCTAAATCGACATGATTCACTGGATTCACACAGCAGGGGAACCTATTTTATCCTCTAGGATTGCTTCAAAAGAGCTTGCTGAAGATAGGTGTTGCATAAATCTGAGAGATTCCTGGTATTGCATTGCAGCCTAATGAAATTCTTAACCGTTAAGAACCTTTATTGATTCCAAAGAATTCATCAGAGAAAAATGGAATAATAAGATACATTAACACTTTCCATAGTGCATAATCCTTTTCAGGAAGCTTTGATGCCCTGAAGGACCTGGAGCTAAGAAAAATAATTTGCTCTTCAGTCTCCTATGACTCTTCTCTGAGAAAGAGGGAAGGCAATTTCTCTTAGCCAGGTTTGCATTTCACTGACTGTTTTTCATATTCAAAATGTTATTATCATATTAATCTTCTGCCTGCAAAAGGATACCATTCAACATTTACAAGGGTTTATTTTTGTTGTTGCTCTTTAAATAATGCATGTTGTTCCTTCACAAAGCCTGAGACAAAAAGAAACTGCTTAGCTCTAACTGTATATGCCAACACAAGATAATTGATAAGCCCTAAATAGATCCAGTCCATACCAATTCTCCTGGCACTGGGTCTAACCAATTATTATTTACTTAGAATTTGGGGCCATATAAATCAATGGGTACAAAAGAAGTTAAACTTGAAATTCCTTGGGGCGTGATAGAGTTCTTGGACTGCAGATTGAGGGGAGGGGTCTAGATGATGGTGCAGTGGTAGACACAACGCTCTGCCAGACTGACTATCAAAGAAAGGTTCCAGGTTCATATCTGGAGGCCTCCCCAAGTATGCCAGGTATGGAGGTACCCATCACCCAGGGTTGGTTGGCTGGGGGTGGATTGGAAAGGTTCCAGGTTCATATCTGGAGGCCTCCCAAATATGCAAGATATGTGGGTACCCATCACCCAGGGTTGGCTGGCACTGGGGTGGATTGGGTGTCAAGGCCTCCCCAAGTATGCCAGGTATGGAGGTACCCATCACCCAGGGTTGGTTGGCTGGGGGTGGATTGGGTGTCAAGACCCTGTTGGGGGTGCTGTCTGTTTCTCTCTTATTGTCTCTCTCACTCATGAAATAAATAAATAAATAAATAGATAGATAGATAGATAAATTGAGGGGAGAAACTATGCATTTATTTATTCAGTCATGCAAATAGTATTTTGTTGTTGTTACCAGACTGTATCAAGCACATTGCCATAGCCATAAATACAGAAGCACAACCCAGACCTTGTTTTGCTTTTATGGTGCCTACACTGCAGGGAATCAGTCATTAATATACTTGTTATGTACTTACAGTTCACTAGGAGAGGTTCAAGTAAAAGCAGAGGCTAAGAGGATGTGCTCTTGGCTCTGTGTTCTCTTCCTAGCCTCTCGGACGGAAGCCTTAGGCATTTTGGTTTTTGGAATAGAAACCACTGTTGTGATTTGGATAATGGCTTGTCCCCAGTGTTTCAGATTTTGGAATTTGAGGTTGGAAGGTGATGGGGCTTAGTTGATGGAGACTGGATGATCCTCAGAAATTCAGATATTGGGATTTGATTTTATTGTAAAATCAGTAAGTGGAAACTTAACTCCTTCATGATGCCCTAGGGTGGAGACTTCGAATATAATAAAGTCACCGGACAGGGCTGCTCTGATTGAGTTCTGGTGGGTATGTAAGCAGATGGAATAAGGCCACAGTGAGAGAAGAAAACTTACAGGCAACTGTTCTGCTCAAGACTGCCCTCCACCATGTTGTAGCTAACATTGTAGACTTAAACTTTCCAACCACTAGCATCAGCATCATAAGTCAAAATAAACCCTTTTTTTTTTTTTTTCCATAGGGAGCGTGTACTCACTGGAGAAAGGCAGTGAGAGAGGAAAAGTGAGAAATCAACCCCCAGGGGGATGGCCAGGCTGCAACCCTTCCTCTTTTATTTTCCTCTTGGGGTTTTGGCCACTCATGAATATGCGTCCAGGGTGATTTTTCAAGCTACTGAGTCTGGGGTTTGAACTGTGATCAGTCATGTGGGGGTCCAGGGCCTTAACCACTATGCCACATGCTGGCCCAACCTCTATTATCTTGAATAATACCCAGTCTTGGGTATTTCTGTTAGCAATATGGAAAATGGACTAAGACAATCATGATGAAGAAGTAACCTTGGAAAGAAGCACTTTGGTGTTAGTGTCTGTTGGAGAAAAAGGTAATGAGTGATTAATACCTAGTTCTGCCATCTTGAATAATTCATCTCTGTCTTGGGATTTGAATTTTGTCACCTGTATAATAAGATCTGACTGGAAGGTATTTTCTAGAGCTAAGATTGTTGATCTCAAACCACAATGTTTCATCATCTCTCCCACACTCATCCTTCAAGCAAGGGTAATGGGGACAGGCATTGAGAAGCAAGCCTTTGCCAAACACCATCATGACTCCCATTGGCAAGTCCAGGAAACACAATAAACGCTAGGGAAGCAAACCAGACTAAGATATTAGACAGTCCTCACTCTTAGTGAGTCTCAGCCTGTCTGGGAAGACTGAGACACACAAAAGGGAGTTTCAGGACAAGGTGACACGAATCATGAGGGAAGTGTATTCAAGGTTCACAGAGCACAGGAGACCCATTGATGCTTATTGGACTGCCTTTCTGAGCTCCACAAGAGGACTACTGGGACTTGGAGCACTCACCAAGTCTCACCTTGGTCTTGACGTGAAAAGAATAACATGAAGACCAGATCCACCCTCAGGATGAGAACATGGCGGCTGAGCTACATGTTCCTGGTTTGCCATGGGAACAGAGCCAGTAACATAAGGACTGGAGACCCCTGGGCTTATGTTAATCAGCTTCTTCTCCACATCCATGACCTTCCACCTCACTTTCATCATGTAGATGAACTGGTTTCTCCTTTTGACTTCTTTCTTTTCACAGTGCTTTATCCCTCCTGGTCAGTCACTCAGATGCAGCTTCTTGAAAATAGTTGAGATCTATCCCTCTCTTTTGCTTCTGCTCCATTCATGCAGTCAGTTGCTCAGTTGTAGCCAGGCTTTCTTCACAGTCCCTCTTTCCATCACTTTCCTTATCATTTCTACTTCTCTCAGTTCTGCATTATTGCAAGTCTGCCTACTCTGTACGGTCCTATTCTCTTTCCTTTTAGTCCACCGAGTGGTTGTATGTGACATTGCTCATGGACTGTAGAAGTGGTGTATCAACCATAGCACATTGCTAAAGCAACCTGGAGATCTCTCTCCAGATGGTCACAAAGTGTAGAGCACAAAGCCTTGGGCCAATGGGTATTGATTACAGGTTGGAAGAGACTTTAGTGAGCCCACCAGTGCCACCAATGTTCTCTCTATATACTTCTCCCCTCAAAAAGCAGACTTGGGTGATTTCTACGCAGAGTTTTATGGTATCCTTGAGTACTAGAACAGAAGGCTTACTGATTCTATGGCCTTAGGCAAGTGACTTGACCTCATGAAGTCAAAGCAATAAAATGGAGTTCAGTCAGTTAAGTGAGATAATGCAGGAAGTAAATACTTTAAATGGAACCTGATCCAAAATCTGTACTCAGTAAGTATCACTCTCTTTGTGTGGTCTAACCTTCTTTCAGATTCTTCAGTGTCTTTCCTGCCTCCTGACCTTTTCACAGACCATTTATCTGGCCTGGAATGATCTCTCTGCTCTTCTCCACCTGACTAATGCTAATCCATTACTCAAATCCCCCCTTAAGAATCACTTTTCTGATCTTTTCATTTGAATTTATGTCATCCTATTTCATGCCCTCAAGTCTCCTCTTACTCCAATAACTTTGTACTTATATATGTGTATATTTATATAACAATTATCTCTTCAATTAAACTGCTAGCTCCATGAAGGTGGGACCATATTCCTGTCTTTCTAGAACTCAGCACCTAGTTGGCACTCAGTGAATACTTGGTGACCAAATGCACACATCAATTAAAAGGGTCAGTCTTTTTATGCTAGTTCATTTTAATTGGTTCTAAAGTCAGATAGCAGTGCAGTGGTAATGCAACTGGACCCAAGTGAGAAAGTCCTGGGTTCATGTCCTGGGAACTCCCTGTGTATATTAGGTACATGCACATTCCTAGATTCAGGTAGATCACAGCATGAAGATCCTCTTGGGAGTACCTTGTCTGTCTATCTCATGGAAGAAAGAAAGAAAGAAACTTAAAAAAAATTTATATTCTAATTATAGCTTTTAGTTTTTATGTTTATTTTCATTCTTTTTTAAGTTTTATTTTGTGATTTCTTATTTTCATTCCCTCATTGTACATCTCTGTAGTACACAATATAGTTTTTCAAAGTATGCATGCCATTGGCAACAATCTAATAAGGGATGCTATTATATACATCATTTTCAACAGAGAATTTTTACATTCTTGGGATTGTTCAGTGTTTCTTCTCTGAACCCTATTCTAGGCCAAAATTCTTTGTGTCAGAAGGCTCCAGTAAAGCTTTCCCATTTCTCTTTTTTTCCTATTTGGCTTAATGTTCTGCTATTGTTTGGAACAGTGTTTTTCAGTGTCTCCTGCCCAAACTTGAAAAATTACTCACTTAGGAAGTTGTCTATGCTTCTCTCAAAGTACTTTATAAAAGGTTTAGACAAATCTTTTTAGAAGGTGAGATTTTATTGGCAATTTATTTCTCTAATTGATGGAATTAAAACAAGAGTGGTAAATTAGCTGAGTTTGATCTCAGGTACAGAGATCAACATGAGTAATCCCTATAATGCCATCCTAATTGGTATCTACATGGCTCTGTGATTAGAAACATTACATTATTTATTTAGCCTTGATGCTAATCTCAGAACCAGAACCAACCAGTAGCTCTTTCAATTTACAATGTCTATTGGAAATTTTTATTTTCAGAGTGGGCTGGGAAGGAGGAGGGATACTGAATGCTGAAATGTTGGAGAACATGAAGATCATCAGAAGAGCAATGAAGGTCAATGGGACTTTTAAGCAACTGCTCTACCCTGTTTTGGATGAAGAATCACATGACAAATCTATAAGATGAATACGTTTGGGTACTAGCAGGTGGCATAGTGGTTAAGATGCTGGATACCTACGTGGCCAACTGTGATTCAAGTCCTGGACCCAGTGGAAGGAAAATCACACCAGGTGCATGTGTGCACATGTAAGTAAGTGCACATGCCCTATGGCAAAAACCTTAAAAAAAAAGATTAATAAGTTTAATAGTGGCTAGTCATAGATCAAATTGTGAAGTAGGTTTGTCTTCCCCTTGGGATCTAGATCTGCTGCAGATTCTACTCATGCCCCCAAATAGGGGCTCCCTGGTTTGGTCTGCTTCTCACTCTTCATCAGCATGCTCTCCTACTTGCTAATTTCAGGGCCTGCCCTATTCTCTATGACACTGATAAGGAGGCAGCATGCTATAATGAAAAGTGCAAGGATTTGCTGTCCCAGGGGCCTGAATATAAATCCTGGTTGACAACTGTGGAGCCTTTAGCAATATTTAATTACCTTTTTGCTGAACCACAGTTTCCTCATGTAATACCTAGAGATAACAAGAGCTACCTTGTGGAGGTTTATGCAGTACAGTCTACTCAAGAAAACATTACCTTCTTTTTATTTGTTACTATTAAATGCTCTATTTGTTCACCTCCAGGTAAGATATTTACATTTTAACTGAGTTTTAATCAAAAATAGTATTTCGGTCCAAAGAAATTATTAAGTAATTCAGATGCTGGAGACTGTGTGTGTGTGTGTGTGTGTGTGTGTGTGTGTGTGTGTATTAGGGGATGAAATACTTTTCGTTCCGTATGGTAGACTGAATCACTGATCTTTGATCTTCATTTCTCTGAAGCTGAATTTTTCATCCATTCACTTGTCTTGCCTCATACATTCAGTACGAAGGAACTTTTTCTCCCTCAAAGGAACTTTTAAAAGTTTGCAGAACATGGAATAAACGTATGGTTTATTTTGATGTAAAACCTTTTTTGAAAACTGTGCATAGCTTTTTCTTAATATGCAGTTTCCATGAACTTTCTGAAGACCTCATGTGACTGGGTTCTTGGCATATTTCCTAAAACTGGACATCTCCATCCCTGTACCTACAACTTCATCATCTGATTCAACTCTTGACTGTCTCGGGAAGGGTCTATATCTGGTTCCATGTATGGATTCCTGGTGCCCATACTCATCTGTCTCGTTTGTTTGGATTATTTGCCTTCACAAATCCCTAGCTTCCCACTGAGTGGGGGATACCTGATTCTGGTGATCCAGGTCCATCATTGGTTTAGGTTAAGTTGTGCCAAGTGACCAGTTGTTCTTTTTTCAAAACCTCTGATGGTGTGCGACCATGTGATTGGCACAGACGTTTAACAGGTAGACCACTATGGACACTGCATTTGGAGTCAACTATGTTTTCAATATACTTATCTTCACAGAGGACCTATTACTATTTCTCTGCTATGAAGCCTGGTGAAAATTTTACAACAAATTCTTAAGCCCCTGAAAAGATATCTAGAAGAGTAACAAATATTCAGGATCTTTAAATGATGAATTAATCTGAAAATGACATCTTTGTCAGGGATATGACAGCTGCACATTTAGGAATCTCAAAAAGTTATTTGGAAACTAGCAGTTGACATAATGGTTATGTAACTGGACTCCCACATGGTTGACTGTGGTTTGAGTCCTGGACCCAGTAGCTTGAAGCTCACATTGGGCACTTGTGTATGAGTGCCCAAAATCCTGAGAGGAGAATGGAAGGGAAGGGTTGTGGCATGGGCATCCCCCTGGGGGAGGGGGTGATTTCTCATTTGCTAGCTCTCCATCTCTCTCTGTCTATCTGGTGAGTGCATGTGCCCTATAGCAAAAATCTCAAAAACAAACAAAACAAAAAAATTAGTCGAAAGAAGTCACCACAGTCTAGTCAGCACTGTTAACATAGCTGATTATTTATTTTGGAATTCAAGTTTTAATGGTGAAAAACAAACAAACAAACACCTGAAGTACAAACAGTTCAATGAAAAGCCATGCTAGGATTATAGTGAGAAAGTCACTAACAATCTCCAAGAGACTTCCTCTATTGATCTTCACTATAACTTGGAGCACTGCCTGTTTTTCAACAGAATTAAAATTAGTGCACTCACTGCACATCACCTGTGAGTATGGCACTGTGCTCAGGGCTTTGGAAGAAGCAAAAGTATATCATACAATTCCTGATAAGCAGGTGATTGCGCCATTGGAGAGCATAGGACTGCTACAATGAAACACATACAAACGAAATAAATTGAAGAATCTACACAGTTAATATTTTCCTTTTAAAAAGTTTATTTTTGAGAGACAGAGAGAGAGAGAATAGGTCTACATGGCCTATAGGTAAGCCGACATGTAGGTCTTCATACTGCAGTCCCTCCCTAGTTTTAGCTAGCCTGGCAGGAAGGCAGGTTCCAGGATGTGAACCTAGGACCCTTCTCATGTGTATCCAGTTGTGTTACTGTTGCACTACCACTTGGGACCTCCCCCTCCTTGTATTTTTTCAAGATAGATTTTTGCTATAGGGTTCGTGCGCTCACTGGAGAAAGAGAGAGACAGAAAGTGAGAAATCACCTTCTGAGGGAATGGCCACATTGTGATCCCTTTTTTCCATTCTTCTCTTGGGATTTTGGGCATGCATGCACATGTGCCTGGCGTAAGTTTCAAGACACTGGGTCTGGGAGTCAAACCACAGTTGGCTTTGTGGGAGTCTAGCAGCATAGCAATTATGCCATCCGCTGGTGCCCTTCTCTTTTTTAAGAAATAAAATACTACACATGCAGCTGATGCCATCACCCTTGACATTTCCTTCCAACCTAGAATTAACTACCATTATAAATTTATTGTCCATTCTTCCCAGTCAAAGACTACTTAAAATTTTATTCATTTAAAAGTATACATTCTTTGGGACCAGCAGATGGCATAATGGTAACATTACTGGGCTCCCATGTAGTTGACCACGGTTTGAGTCCCAGACTCAGCAGCTTAAAAGTCATGCTGGGTGCATTTGTGTGCATGCCCAAAATCTGGAAAGGAAAATAGAGGGGAAGGGATTGCAAAAATCTCTCTTTAAAAAAATTATACAGTCTTTTTCTGTTTGTTTTTAAATTTGATATAGCATCACACTCTGTATATCTCTTCACAACCTCCGTTTCTCAACCTCCATTGCTTTCAAGTCATACTTATTGATACAAATAGGCCTAGCTTACTCATTTTAAATGCCATATAGTATCCCCTTTTATTTTATTATTGTAATAAATATGTGTATACTATAAAATATATGTTTACATACATGTATAGGATGTACATGTATACATGTATATCTATTAGGCTATTGGGGAAGTCATGACATATTTTTCTGTTTTCTATGCAAAAATGTATCATGACGGAGAGAGAGAGTTCTATTGATTGGCATTTTTAAATTTGTTTTTTAAAAATTATTTTATACATTTAAATACAATATATTTTTTAAATTGTAAAGTGAATTTACCTAACATAAATACACCTCACATCTGTTCAATTGAGGATACTATACACATTATCATCAACAGACAACATTATCCATTTCTGTGTCCCATAAATATCTTGCCTATTTTTATCCTTAATTTCTTTCTTCATACTCTCCCCCTTCTCCCACCCTCTTTCCACACTGGCTCCAGTATCCATAACTAGTTTCCATGCTTCTATATCTTCTAGCCTTTCAGTTTTTGTCATAGAGTGCCGACAGTCAGTATATATTAAGTGGAGACATACAATATCTCTCTTTTATAGCTTGGTTTGCTTCACTCAGCAGTAAATCTTCCATATTCATCCACTTTCTATCAAATGCCAGGATCTTACTGTTTTTTTTTTTATTGCTTTTTAGTATTCCATTGAGTATATGTGCCACACTTTTTCAATCCATTCATCTGTTCATGAACATTTAGGTTGGGTCCATGTCTTCTCAATTGTGAATAATGCCACAATAAACATAGATGTGCAAGCACTTTTCCGATAAAGTATTCTTCTGTCCTTTGGGTGGATACCAAGGAGTGGGATTGCTGGATCATATGGTAGTTCTATGCCCAGATCTTCGAGGAGCTTCCATATTGTTCTCCACAGTGACTGGGCCAATTTGCATTCCCACCAACATTCAAGCTATTTTATTTTTATTGTTTTATTGTAAACAGTTCTACAATTCATATCCTAGATCATATCTCAGTCCTCATTGTCTGAGAACTTTTCAAAGGTATAAGCCTGGAAATAAAATTACTGGATTACACAATAGCTGCAATTTCAATATCCTATGTATAAACATGGTATATCTTTCTTTTTATTTAAATTATTTTATGTATGTTTTACTAAAGTCATATTTTTCTCCTATGAAGGCTTCATACTTATTTTGATAATTGCTTACCTCAGAATTTTGTTGGTTTTCATGGTGAGTTTATTATTATTCTTTCTAATTAGCTGCAGGTACATATTGATCTGGTATCAAGCAATTTTTCTGTAGTTGTGGTAATATGTAGTATGTATATTAGAATGTCTTCAACATAGATAGTCATGTGATCAGTAAATAATGACAATTTTGTTTCTTCCCTTTTAATAATTACACACAACTTAATTTACATACAGCAATGATTATCAGTATTATAGACAGAAATGAGTAGAGTGATTATCTTGTTTTTATCCCTGAAATAAAGGAAATGCTTCTAATAATTTACCATGAGGAATAATTTTTGGTAGCATTTGTTTCTAGATGAAGTTAACTTCCTTTTATATATAGCTGCTTTTGTTTGTTTAGTTTTAACAATTCCTATGATGCATGCAACCAAATTTTATCCCAAGCTTTTTGAATCTATTCATAGAACCATACAGTGTTTTTCCCCTAATGAATGTGATAAAAATCATTGAAATGTTTTCTAATTTTATGCTACCTGTTTATTACTTGGGCCAGTGTCATAATTTTTATATCTTCCTAGCTAACAATGTGTGTGTATTTCCCATTGGAGTCAAAGATAAGTGAGTCCTCTGTGAAACTGAGACCAGCTTACACAACAGCACATGCTCAGTCATATGACCCTCTGGGTTTCCGTCCTTTTTCTTTTAAACAGAACAGGATCCTACATCTGTATAGAAACTTCTGGACAGCCCCTATTTCCACTTTTCATATTTACCCCTGGAACTGTTGTCAGCCACTTCTATACCATTAGGGAACCAAGCAAATGCACAACTCTATTCTGTGTTCTGGCAAGATCTTTTGCATGAGTAGCCATGCATGGTCTGTTTGTGTTGAGAATTGAGACAATAGTATTGGATCTCAGTAACGTATTTTCCTCAGATCTAACCCCCATGGAGAAGATTAGTCAGACAAGGCCTCTACAGGCAACGCATTACACCTAGCCCAGAAGGCTTTGCAGGGACCCAGCTTACCTCATTACTTAGGAGTTTTTAATACTTATGATACCCATTCCTACCCCATCTGTGCCCACTATCACTCCTAAATCTCTTAAGATTCCCTTTCAAACATCTCTTTGTCTTTAACCATCTTTTTAATACAGTAATCCCCAATCTGTTTGGCACTAGGGATTATTTTCTTGGAAAGACAATTTTACCATGAACCAGGGCAGAAGGAATGGTTTCAGGATTTTTCAAGCACATTACATATATTGTGCACTTTATTTTATTATTATTATAGTGTAATAATAAGGACTGACATTAGTTCATGGCCTGGAGGTTGGAGATCCTTGCTCTACTGAATACAGAAAACTAAGTATTTTCCTGTTCTTCCAGTCTTGTGTTCATTGGCTGATGTACGTGGTTGTCTGGCCCAGTGCTACTCAAAACTTCTTCTGAAGACAGTGCCAGTACATGTTACCAGCCTGCATTGAAAGCAAGTCTGAAAGTAGTGGATATAATAGTAATGTCAAATTGCTACAAAAATTTCTAATTTTAATAACATATTTTAAACCTAGTATTCTCATTCCTACATGTGGCACTAATTATGTTCTTAATAGCATATGTATCTTGAAGCTACCATATTGGACTATTAGACACAGCAGTTTCAGACCAAAATCCAACTTTCAAAAACACAGAATTCCTACAAAAATGGTCCCAGGCTCACCTCTATGGCCTGCAAATATCCCATACCCGGGTCTTTCTTTCCAAAGGTAGCCCATGTTGAATGTTGTGTATTACTGCTTGGCCTAAAAGGTGGCCAAGGGACAGTTGTTTATGCATGAGGAGGCAAGTGTGAATGGAGCTTAGCTTAAAAATATTAGCAAGAAGTACTTCATGGTGTGGTTTCAGAGTCTAGACTAGGAAAAGAACGTTACCTGTGGAAAACTTCCATTTACGTTTTGCCCAACTTTACTAATGTCAGAGACAGACCCAGTTCACCCAGCCAGCAGCCTTTATCCCAACCTTGACCCAAACTAAACTTGGAGACAAAATCTGCAATATAGTTTCTTAATAATCTTTTCTTTTTAAAATATGTAGAAAGATGAATCTGAACCCCTACCTCTCACCTTTGACAAAAATCAAGTCAAGGTAGATCAAGGATCTAAATCTAAGACCCCAAACTATTAAACTGCTTCTAGAAACACTGGGGCAACTCTGGGAGATATTGGGGT